>NW_006763141.1:490599-880042 GCF_000264905.1 Stereum hirsutum FP-91666 SS1 | reverse complement strand
GACGAAGCCTATCAACCGCAGGAACACCCACTCCAGCCCATGGCCTATCTCCACCAGCATCCCCTCACCAACAACCGTTCCCCATCTCCACCTACCTTTCCCACTTCCATGGCCCGCGAATTCAATTCTCCGTACAAGAGTCTCGAGGCGCGACTGACGTAGAAGGGGGGTAATGTTATGGACTATATTTTTCGTCTTCTTGTATGCTCGACAGGTCTGATACCGCAGGAGACGCGGATGTGCAGTCTCAGTTCCTTTTTATTTAACTACATACACATCATCCACTCATATGGCCGGTTGAAGAACATTCCATGGACCTGTAGCCGTGTCTCGACTCCTCTCGTATTCTCGACTACGGACTACCTTGTTTCTCATAGCCTTGGACTGTGCTTCATAGCCTTGCATAGGCTTTGTACTATATTTATTGGGTACAGGTTTCCGCACCGACTACGGACTGGGGCACAGTACGAGCACGACTCAGTCTGACTTACTTATAGGTTTCATAGCCTCCTGCGGCTGCGCATGTATGTACTATATAAGGACGACCCTAGTAGAGGGGAGTTCTTTAACCTATTCATCTCTGATTTACCTCGTCTATCTACTCGTACTTGAACTAGTCCTTTCAGCAGGACTAGCTTCCCTTATCAACATCAAGACCCTTTGTCTGTGTAGAATCGCCACTACACCAGACCTTTGACCTAGAAGCAAGGCTTCTTAGAACACGGCCGATCGCACCTGTGATAGCTATCACACCTGCACCAGAACGCGCGTCCACTCTTGAATCTCTATTCAAGCCTGGACATTACAGGTACACATTCACTCGAACGTCGGAATCAATATCTTGGATGGCCCGGGGACTGGATTCTAATGATAAGTTCTGCGAAGTGTTGGCGGGGAATGCAAAAAGACCAAAAGTGGGATTGTAGAGGCACCCAGTGATCTGCGCGATGTAACCGTGCTTGGAGAAAAAAATAAGATGATAGGAAAAATGAGATATCATCTTGGAACCATTATGGACGCTGAGGGGTTTGAACCCTCGACCTCACGCATGCAAAGCGTGCGCGCTACCACTGTGCCAAGCGCCCATACTGATGTTTGTTATACAGTTACCATGACCACAGAAAGTAGATGCAAACCAAAGCTGTACCTCGCCCTCACATATTTTCCACCCTTGGTGCCGGGACGCGAGCAGAGTATGCTGAGTGAATCTTTAACAATGTCCCTCGAGAGCAAGATGCATTACGGAGCTATCAGTGCTTTCTGTTTCTCACCAAAAGCATGACGATACCAGTATGAAGGTGAGTATATTCTGAGATCCCATGATCTCGCAGATCTATCTCGTACATACCCACAACGCGCCTCCTACTCAATACTTGTCCAATGGCGTAGTAAAAGGGAAGGGGGTCTAATTCCTCCGCTTGTTATTCCTGGGCTTAGGGAACACTAGCGGAGTTTTCAATATCGCCCTCTTCTCTCCTACCGCACTGGGCGCAATACCGTATTTCGTGAGATCTGCGGCGTCGAGTGTCTCGATCTTGCAACCTGTGGTGTGTCACCCACACATCACGGCGTCAGCAAAAAAGCGGACGAGAAGATAGAAGAGGACTTCAAATTTGCTGGCAGACGTACCCAGGGAGCGGAAGATTGAGTTTACGCTGTAGAGAGAGATGTGATCAGGCAAGGCACATAGAAGATAGAAAGGAAGACGAAGGACGTACGTGTTGGCAGCCATTTGGAGGTCTGCGGCGATGAGTGTTGGTTCGGAAGCGAAGTTGTCGACTTTGAGGCAAAGTGCGAGCATGTGTGAGAGAAGGTTCGTTTGTGTCGAGGATGTCGCTTGTCGGCTGTCCGTAAGTTCGTTACTTTGATTAGAATATATATAAGGCATATTGGAGGAGGAGACGTACGTGGTGGCTGCACGGGCCTGTTCGGTGAACCGTTCTAGCAGACCGTCAACGATGGTTTCCGGTGCAGGAGACATCCTATCGAGGAGGACTTCTCGGTCAGGTACTTTTCCCCGCGAGGTTTGTATGCGGAAAGACATCATCGCTGCGATATAGAATAGAAGCTTACTGGACGAGGGAAGATAATTTAGTTCTGATTCGTAAGAGGAACGAGGGTGACAGAAAAAACATACACGACTCTCTTCTGCTGTGCAGGCTTCATTACGCCAAACGCTTTATTGACATGCTGCTTCACCCACGTACTCCTCTGCACCGGCCACATCTTATTCCATTCAGGAACATTCCTTTCTCCAGTTTCCTTCTCCTTGGCCTTTATCGTCTTAATGCTGCTCCAAACACCGTCCAGCGCGCTCCACTCCTGCTCTGGAATGATCCCATGCAGCGGGTACGCTTCCTCTGGACTCGTCGCCTCTGCGTCATATCTCGGAATCAATCTCGCCATATCTGCCGCACTCTTCGCCTCTTCCATGGTCGGTAAATTCTCTGTACCGCGCTCTATACCAGATTGCAGTACAGGGGCGACAGATTCCATGGCCGATACATCGACTTTGTTCCGCTCATTCGCGCGAATTTGGGCCAGTGCTTTTTTGGTACCAAAGGCTTGGCCTAGGGCGTTACGGGCCATGATACGTTCGGATTGGGATGGACCGGTGGAGGACGAGGCGGAGGAAAGGGATTTGAGGCGTTTGACGGTGTGGCCCAGGATGTGCAGTGGTGCCGGTTGAAGGGTAACTTTTGAGGAGGAGGGGCGATGGAGAGCAATATAGTATCTGCAATGGACGGAGTATACATTGTCAAGAGGTAAGGTATATACGAGAAGTATACGGGGCCACACACCTTGAACCCAGTGCGCCGTCCCGTGTGGCGTTCGCACCTTCGAATTCGACTGAGTCGGTTTCACCGGCAAGGGTGATGTTTTGGCGGTAGAACTCTTTGCCGTCTTCTCCTTCATGGACATAGCACTTGAAGGAAGTTTCTTTCGGTGGTTGGAGGGCCGGGAAACTCACTGTAAGTTCGATGGAACAGAGTAATAGTCAACGTCAAGACAGTTCCCGTAGACAAGTTTCAAGACACAATATTATCCATTATCTCGGCGAATTGAGAGAAGCATCCTGCGGGAGATACATGCCCAAAATATTGTAAAACAAGTACGAACATACATACCGAGGACGGGTCCGACCTGGGTGGAAGGGATGCTCGATGGTTCAAGAATGAGCTTCTTCCCGTCAGAGGCAGTGGCGTCAGAGTCAGAGCGTTTGCGTTTTTTAGTGCGAGCATCGGGTGCCATAGTGCAAGTTTTTCGAGAAAGTGGGACAGACGAGTGGAGGGGAGGAGGAAAGAAGTTATAACCCTAACCTTCATCCAGGGCTTCGATCAGCGTAATTTGAAATGAAATTTCTTGCCTCCCGCGAAGTCAAGTGTGGCTCCAGCTTTGCTCTCTCTCCTTCCCTCTACTGGCCGCATCTTTTATTTCGCTGTGGTAACGATAACTGGTGTATTATTGGGGGAAAATTCAAAACTTCTGGTGTCATAACCGCGCTCAACCAAACAGCGCGTGAACACCTCACAAAATAATCTGGCTTTCAATTTGTGGCCATGCCGTCCAGTCTCGCTGCCCAGCTAGCTCAAACTTCATCCCTCAACTCCTCTTTACTCGTCGACCGCTCCCGTAGAACTCCTACAGAATCATACCTATTTACTGCACGCGAAGCAGACCAACACGATCTCGACTCCCTTCACGCGCTTGCCTCGAATGCTTTTCTTCAGCTTCGACAATTAAACCCCTCATTTCGCACATATTACGACACTCTCTTCTCCGATGCAGCAAGGAGCATTGATAGAACATTGCTAGGGGGAGATGAGGCGAAGGAGCTGAACGGGAGCATTGCGAGGTTCTTGCCGCTGCTTGGACCTTGGTTGATGGAGGCGCCGTCAGGGATGGTACTTGAGTGGTTGGTACGGAGATTCAGGTATGTGGCTTCCAATTCCCTCACTCTGTTATTTGTGGCTAACGGATTCCTACATGATGTAGAATAAACGAGTTCAATGTAGAAGATATTATCCGCGTCTTCCTTCCGTACCACGACTCGCCACATTTTACGAAGATGGTCACTATACTTCACATCAGGTGCATACTATTATTATTATTTGTTCCTCTCCTCCACATTCTCTCCGTTTTATCACCATGCTCTTCTCAGACTCGTTTTGACACAGTTCCTGAGTTATACCCGTACGCCGCACTGCTCAACGTACTGACATCCCCTTCTTCCCTGCAACAGACCAAATTCAACCTTCAGCTTCCTCAACGCTTACAAATCCGCTGCTCAATCTCTCCCTCGAGCTGCTCTCATCAAAGAGATGCGCCAAAACGTCGACGTAGCTCGTTTCGTCTCCTCTCTCCTCCCAACCGCCATAGAACACAATTATGTACACCGCACTCTCGTCGCCTTCTACGTCGGTTCCATGCTGGACTTTGTAGGGAAGAGCAAGAAATTGGACGACAGCGTACTAGCATTTCTACTGCCCGCGATACTGGTGCCGTTACAAGCTGACGGAAAGAGCAACAAGGAGTTGACTGTTAGTCGTCGCCACATTTTGCAATCTCCACAGATAGTTGACTTTGTACCTGCTTTAGTTGGCCACATATGTCCTCCTTTCCGCCCTCTCTCAAAAATGTCGACTTTCTTCTCAAGCCGTCAAGACAATCATCACTACCATGGCTTCCTGTAGCTCTCAAGTCGCACCTCAACAGTACCTAAAAGCTGTTCTTTCGGTCCTGAGTCCGCAGGACCAGCTCGAGAAGTTGCCGAAAGCTTTCGTTTCTAGCATAATCGAGATGAGGTGAATATACTCACTCCTTTCAAAGGCTGTCTGTACAAAGACTCATGTTCTCCTGTACGTTGTAGGGATGTGGAGAAGATACTCCTTGGAGCGATGACGTTGGCTGGATCGGACCAGCTGGTGGCTAGCTTGTTACCAGAACTCGTTAAACAGTAAGCCCCTACATCTTCTTTATGCTCCATCCCCTTTTCGGCGCTCATAACAATTATCTGAACAGGCTAGAAGAAGAGCGCCCTCTCCTCTTTCTCGGCACCTTGGTCACTGCGTCATCACCTTCTGCCCCATCTTCTGTACTTCGCCAACTCACCACACTTCTCATCCACGAATCGCTGTCAGACGCTTCGTCGTCCTTAAAATCACGCGCTCGTGCGTTCTTGTTGTCACTACGACAGCGCCACCCGTCTGCGTTCGAAAGTGCAGTGCAGAACGTCATTGAGGACGACGAGGCGGTGAAGGACGATATTGAGCGGTTGCTTGTCGAGTTGTCTGTTGTGAGTTTCCCCTTCGACGTGGATCAGGTACAGATCTAACTGCTATATTTGTTTCATGGCTTATGGTAGAGCACCACAGGTCCATTGGCTGGAAACAAAAAAGACGTGGATACTGTCGTCGCATCAAATGACGCCGATGGTCATGTCCGCACTGTCGCAGTACGCGACATGCTTTCAGCTCTGGCAAAGGGCGGGATCGACGCCAACGAGCTTGTGCGTCGATTTCCACGAACCACACCTCGGCTCGAAATGTGCTGACCTAACAAACTTACTTTTCCTAGTCCTCAATTCACTCTGCTCTCCTGTCTCGCACGATCGACACGGACATACAAGTCATCAATGCCCTCTACTCCCAACCCACTCTCGTCACACCTATCATCTCCTCTTGCTTCGACACCTACATCACCGCACTTTCTTCTTCACTCGCTTGCACATCTGCACCTTCGCGCCAGCTGATCCGTATCCATCTTACATTTCTTGCATACCATTTCACCAAGCAGCCGGATGTTGCGAACAGCGCAGAGGGAGATCGGATGGTCCAGAAAATATTCGAGAAGCTTGTGTGGCCATTCCTGTTATGGACCAAACCACGACAGAGAACGGCAGCCGTAGTCTGGGAGATCCTTGGTAGCGAAGAAGCTCTAGCCGGACCCATCAAAGGTCTTGCAGGCTATGAACTGCTGACGGGATGCATCGACGCTCTCAAATGGGAAGAACAAGGCTCCGCGGGCGATAGTTACGAACTTGCGTCGCGCGTCAATCTTGCCATCGCGAATAGGATGGCGGAGACGGCGTTGATGTCGAATCGTCACAAGGAGCATTTCGAGTTCATTTTGTTTACGCTGAGACCATCGGAGTCGGGTAATGGACACGAACATGCGAGTGGGTTGGGATATCTGGTCATGAGAGCATTGGTGGGACGAATGTCGGGTGAACATCAGGTTGAGGCGGCGGAGAGGGTACTGGAGGCTATTGGTTTGGAGTCGTTGGATGGGGTGGATGGGTTTATGAAGGGGGCGGAGAGTTTCCAGGAGGTACGTGCGGTGCCGTCGTTGTGGCCGTAGACTGACATACTAACTCTGTAATTTTCTTCTCTTACAGTTCTTGAACGATGCGAGCTTGGGCATGAACCTCGTTCTCAAGCCAAGCAGCAAGAACACCACGTATTGGCTGCAGACGAGTCTGCTTGCGCTTATGCCAATCATTCCACGTCCTGTCAATGTACAGCTAGATTGGCTAGCCCCTCATACTGCCTTGGTGCGTCTGGCCACACCCTCGCACCCCTGTCTCTTTAGACTAAGCGTTGCACTAAACAGAACGAAACCGATCGACGAAGCATGCTCTACGTCAAGCTCCAACGCTCAATCTACACCATTGCCAACTCCGGCTCCTCAACTTCCTCAGCTCCATCCTCGACCATATTACCCGCCACGCTCACCCGCGCTCAGTTCATCAACCTTTCATCCGATGCGCTAGCTTTCCTGGCTGGTGTCTGGCTTTCTTCTCCCACCCCGCTTGAAGCTCGTCGTACCGCACTTACACATGCGGCGGCGTTCCTTGCCGCTCACGACAGTGTCAAAAGCGAGGGTGCC
The DNA here is from genome assembly GCF_000264905.1 of Stereum hirsutum FP-91666 SS1. NCBI lineage: Eukaryota > Fungi > Basidiomycota > Agaricomycetes > Russulales > Stereaceae > Stereum > Stereum hirsutum. Next base: position 873,154 of record NW_006763141.1, on the reverse strand, counting down.
ATTGACTTCCAGACCATCCTCCCTGCTATCCTTGTTGCGTTGCGAGACGAAGACGCGGGAATCAGGGAGGGAGCAGCTGAATGTTTAACGTTGGTGGGGAGGTTGGTGGGTAGGAAGAGTGCTACAGGAATTTACGGATTTGATACGATCTACGGGGCGGGCAGCGGTTCGTCTCTCTTTCTTCAATATGGCATGGCCGGACACGGACTGACGTGTCATCGTTGACGGGCATAGATCAGCTGCAGTATCTCGAGTGGGCGGATCTGCAGAGATATGTGAAGGCGATGGCGGAGAATGCGCATCACTTCGTGAGCGCTGGCGATGGCTCGTTTGTCAGGGTTTGGCATCATCAGCACTTGAGCAAGGCGAAAGGAGATTCCAAGAAAGATGCCTCGTGAGTCTATTATCTCTTGGTCTATCCTGATCATCCTCTAACTTTTTGTGGTTCCCTCTAGGTACAAGCAACGCGTGCTGTGTTATTTGCTCTCACACGCTAACGGCTCTCCTGTGATCGACCTCAAACTTTGCGTCCTTCGCTCCGTCGATGAGATCTCGAACCACGCCAAAGCTCAAACTCTCGTACACACCTTGACAAGCCTCGCCAATGATGAAGAATCCAAGGAAATGGAGGTCCGATTCGGAGAGAAGAACTTCGAAGAGTTCGAGACGTTGGTGCTGAGGAGTCTGGATGTCTCCGTGGTCGCGGATTTGAACACGGATGATGCTGGACTGTGGGGGGTGGTTATGGGACTGTTGAAAAGGTACCTGCAACCTGGTGAGTATTTACACTGTATTCATGCGACGCATTGTTCGGTCGTTGACGATGGGTCGATTTCGGTTTTCTAGGTTCACATCCTTCGTCCCGCTCGGCACTGTTGTATTCTATAGAGCACGGCGTCTTCAAGGGTCTCAGTAAGGAGCGCCAGTTCGAGATTTCGAGATTACTGCTCGAAGTTGGAAGCCAGGCGACGAGTCTCGTACGTCCCGTTCTCTTTTCTGTGGTTATGTAACCCATGTTTATTGACCACTTGCTATAGCAAAACACTTGCAAAGCAGTCCTCACCAGCGTTCTTGACGGTGTCCCTCTACTGGTCCAGCTCGCGACTTCACTGCAGCCTGCGACGCCAGATACTACACAGCGTGCCAACAAGCGTTCCAAAGTTTCACAGTACGTGTTCATTTCGATTGACTATGCCAGGGGTCATATCCTGAAGCTTACTTCTCCACGATTCTAGGTCAAGCTCTGATTCGCTATCTACTCTGAGCTTCTTTGCGGAAATTATCAGCGGAAAGGCTCTTCCCGGTTCATTGGATATTATCTCATGCCTCCTGGATACATTGAGCAAGGTTGTTCATTGTGATGGTGCATCTCAGTCAGAGGCGGTCTACGTCGAGCAATTGATCATGTCGGCTGTGGAGAGCGCCGCGACCAATATCGAGGTACGCCTCTCTTTGCATTTATCCCAAGAAGCATATTCTGATTCAATCTATCATAGAATGTGAACAGCATACCGCCGAATGCGATCAGACTTGATATCTTGGTTGAGATTATTCGAGGTCAGCTGAATTCTTCGTTTATCTGTCGTTTTATAACTGACGCATACGGAAATCACAAGTCGGTGACAACCCGCAGACGTTCAATCAGGCCCTCCTCTTGATGTCGAGTCTTGCCAGACTCGCACCGGAATCCGTCCTGCACAACATCATGCCCATATTCACCTTCATGGGCTCGAACGTTTTCCATCGTGATGACAGCTACAGCTTCCGTGTTGTGCAGAAGGTATGTCCTCGCAACGCCTCGTATCTTGGCGATCGACACTCATACTTAATGCCATTCATGTAGACTGTCGACAGCATTGTTCCGGTCATGGTTTCGTCGCTGAAGGCCAAGTATGCAACGCCGCTAGAGCTCATCATTGGGTCCACGGAGTTCGTGAAGATCTTCACCGACGCAGCAAACCATATTCCCAGACACCGACGCACGCAGTATGTTACAATACTTGTCACACTTGTTTATAGTTTCTTAACGAAACGCATCATTTCTAGTTTCTTTACCCATCTGGTGGACGTGCTCGGAGCCGAATCTTTCCTAGCTCCAGTATGCGTTCTCATCATTGGGAAGGCTGCGAACAAGGTTGTTAGGCAGCACGGTGAAGACTTGAAGTCCACGCTTGCGCTGCCTCTTTCGGTCCTTCACCATTACCCTGCTGATGTGCAGCTATCTGTGAGTGGATGTAACTTCTTAACTTTCATCGCGCCATAATCTTACTGCCGATCTCTTTCTCAAGGCGCTCACTGAGGTCGTGCGAGAAGTACGCCGCCTGTTGAGTCATGTCGTTGACCCCGAACATGGAGAGCCAACGATTCTGAATGTCGTAAGGTACGACCAAGATAGTAATTGTGTCATCGTATGTTACTGACAATATGCCCTATAGCGAGGATAAGCAGTCCCTTCAGGCGGCATCTGCTGCTAAACGCCGTGCCCACGCTCTCGTCATCTCCACTGGTTTGGCCCTCGAGGCGTCCCCCACCACATTCGCCACATCGAAAGGGTCGTCCGTCGAGCTCGTGGTATCTGCGTTGCTCGATGTTCTCAGCATATCGAACGGCACAGGGACTGACGGGGATATCGGCGAGATCAAGACGGCTGCACAAGTATCGGTCAACCAGGCCTTGAGGGTGATGCCCGCCGTATCTTTCGTCACTGCAGTGGCGAATATGATTGAAAGTGGGCAACCTGGGGTGCGGTTTTCATCATCAGGCATCATCGAATGCATTTCTGATACTTTTTATTGTTTTCAGGTGCAGGCTGAAGCCCTTAAGCTTCTCGGTGACAGACTACCCTCAGTCTCAGATACCGTCCGGGAGAGCACTCTGGTCACCTCTGTTATCGCGAAGATCGTCATCAGGATCAAGCAATTGCTCTCGATTTCAGCCTCCACCGTTGTCGTGTCGGCATTCGATGCGCTCAAATCAATCGGCATGACTCTCAGTCGTGGCGAGGAGTCATCCATGATGGAGTGTGTTCCGCTTCTCGTCTCGGCTATTAGGGACAAGAAGGAGGCTGCATCTGCGCTTGCCGTACTGCCTACTCTCTCGTATGTCTCGTATCTATTTCTTACCGCACAGGCTTTAATGGCGATTACAGAGGGAAACTCGGTCCTCGCATCATTCCCTACTTCCGAGACATCACTGATGAGTGTGTTGCCATTCTCCGCGAAGGCATCAAGGGCAAACCAGGTATGCACTGGCCAGCTTTCATCCTGTCCGGTTCGTCCATACTAACGGCGTGTATCTTCTAGCTGGTTCCTCGGCCATCCTTGTGGATGCTCTTGAGACGCTGAAGTCTCTTTTCAAGGCCATTCCGACGTTCTGGGGCAATGCTGAACTGGGAAAAGTCTTTCAACTTTACCTCAGTTACCAGGCTTCATCGGCTCAATCTCCCGCCTTGGACACCTTTGTGCGTTCCGTCGTGAAAAAGGCCCCCACGAAGGTTCTTTTGCCTTCCCTATCCGAGATGTGGACATCGTTACAGACAGCAGACGACGAGGTACGTCTGCAATGCCAAACACACTTATGAAAGCATGCTTATATGTTGGTTAAGGACTTGACGAGCGCGTACGAAGGGCTGTTCGACTTGCTCAGAAGATCCCTTCGTGCTGGCCCTAGGGCAGACGTCGTAGAGCACCTCCGACCGTTGTTCAAGATGATGCTCGAAGCATTCGAGTTGAGGAGTAAGGCTGATGGCCTAGATATAGCTAAGGTACGCGCAGTCCCTTCATCCAATTGGATGTTGCTCAAGCCTTCGTATATAGGTCGAAGCCAAGACCATCGGCGCATTTATCGAGCTTGTCACGAAGCTGAACGAGAGCGCGTTCAAGCCTCTGTTCCGCCGATTGTTCGACTGGGCGTTCGCAGGTTAGCATTTAGAATATCCTGACCACCCGTTCGTCTGGCTTTCTAATACATTGTTCACCGCAGATGCCGGGTCAGACAAAAAGATCACCTTCTGCCATCTCTATCTCGCAATGTTGGACTACTTCAAGGTCAGTTTTTCCTCGATTATCCTCTGTTTCAATCACCGACTGATGGCTTTACAGGGGCTAATGACACCTTACATGTCCTTCTTGGTCCAACCGTTCATCGGGATCCTCGACGCGTTCCCTACGGACACGACCATTGATCCGGAGCTCTGGACCTGTGTCATCGAGACCCTAACAGCCAGTCTAAACGTCGACGAAGGCCGTGTGTATTATTCGAGCACGTAAATGACCTCACCGCTGACCACCCCACCTTGCTCAATGTAGTGTTCTGGCGCGAAGATCGTCTCCGCCAAATATCTTCACCCTTGGTCGCCCAGGTGCCGAAATGCGTCGATCTTCGCGAAGACTCTGACATTGGCAAGGCGAAGGTTTTGGACACGCTAGTGGCACTTATGGGCACTGTCGGCGACGATAACCAGCTCAAGAAGATCAACCTTGACGTTCTCATGCATACCCGCTCCGAAGACGCTCGTGTCCGACTGTTCGCTCTCCAATGCGCCGAGGCCCTCTGGACCACGCATGGAACGAAGCTCATGGGTACGTCTTTCAAGTGCTCCGGGTCAACTTATATGAACTTGCATGCTCACTTCGCGACGATCTACAGGGTACGTCTCCGAGACCTCCACCTTCATCGCCGAGTGCGCGGAGGACGAGAACGACAGTGTCGTCAAAGCGACGCACAAGCTCAAGGCTGCAGTAGAAGGTGCGACTGGGGAGCGTATAGATAGTCTGTGAAAGGAGAGACGGAGCACGGAGTCGTGATAAGGGCAAGTATGTACATGCGAATTTAAGATCCTGGGTCGAGAAGGGCGAGCGGCAGAGTAGAACTATATATGCATATGCAATATGATATATGACACATATCATTGGCGAACAACTTTGGATATTGCAGAACTCCTTGAAAAGCTTGGATGGTTTGTGGATGGTGGGACGACGACGAATGTAATGGGGGATGATGATGGTAGGGGTGACAGTGAGATTGACGAGGATGGGAAGAATGGAACTGAGGAGTAATAGGGACGAGATGAGACCAGAATATAATAGAGCAGAGACGAGCAGTGTCATTCCGGAGCATAAGATGTGACGGTAAAAGAGAGATGGAGAAAGAACGGTATGTAACGGAACGAGAAAAAATAGGTAGAAAGGAGTGAGATGGATTATACCAGGCAGGGTATCATGAGTGCAGAACGTCAAAAGAGAAAGGTAAATTGAAAGCGAAAGTGATATGGATGACGTTAAAGACGTGAACGAGCTAGATACTATGAAAGCGAAATAGTCCCTTGAGAGTCTACACTGCGTCTTCGATGCAGTAACTTCTCCTCCGTAGCTTTGCATTGAGCGAGCAGCTGGACGATAGCCGAGCGAGGGCAAGCCGTCCGAATGAAGTGTGCCTGCGTATGTCAAAGCCCCATTAGTCTCGTTGTCTGTTTGATAAAAGGAAGGGGATACGCACATTGAGCAATTTATCAGGCTCGAACCTGTTCGCCACAGGTTGACAACACAGGTTCAAAAACTCATGGAAAGGTCGTGAATAGATTTCCGGTTGGGGCAGCGATGGCAGCTGCCACTGATCACCGATTTGTCTGGTATCCTGCACGTCGGAGAATGGTGGCTCGCCCGTGACGAGTTCCCAGGCAGTCGCACCAAGAGACCAGACGTCGACTTTGAGAGGGTCATAGGAGCCACTGTATGGAATATCGACCATGAGTATCGATGGAGAGCGATGAAAAGGGAGAGACGTACGTTCGCATCTCTGGAGCCTGCCAGTAGATAACTCCAACATTATCCGAGGATTGTGGTGTCCCCGGCGGGGATTGCACGGCGTTCGAGAAGTCAGCTGTAACACAACAAGATCACCCTCAGAGTCAGCCATCGTCTTGCATCACAACCACAACACCATTTCGACTCACCAAGCTTCAACACTCCATCCTTATTCAGCAGCAGATTGTCCGACCTCAAATCACGATGCGCAATATGCTGCTTCTGCAGGAAGCTCAACGCAAGCAACACATCCCACGCAAACCTCGCCACCATCTTCTCACCCACCACTAAAACCTCACTGTCCCCGTCCTCCATGTTCATCTCCACCGCATCCGCACTAACGCCCAGGACGTCAGCAAGACTACGCTCCATGAGCTCCATTCCGATCCACAAGCTATCCTCGACGAGATCGACATAGAGTTTATCCAAGCTAAGGACATTAGGATGTCTAAGCCCACGCATCATTTGCAGTTCCCTCTTTAAGTCCACGAGTTTCGGGGAGCCAGCGGGGGAGATGGGAACGTTCTTGATAGCCACCACATCCGTGGAGACCGAGAACGGGAACGAGACCTTGGGTGATGTGGGCGATGACGACAAGGTTGGCGAAGGACTCGAATCCCCCGGGGAGGGCAGCGCCCGAGTCGGCCTGGGTGGCCTTTTCCCAGTCGCAGTCGTCTGTTTCGGAGGTGGCAGTGGCGCGATGACCCGTGCAGAAAAGACCGAGCCCGACTCTCCCTCCGCGATTTCCACCAAATCATCGAACACATCTCTCGGGTCGATGGTATCGTCAATGAACTCCGAAAGCGGTCGGACGACCTCGGATAACCATCCAGGGTACCTCTGTGCGGGAGTGAGTGGGCTTGTCGCCGCGCTCGATGAGGCTGAAATCGAGGAGGCAGGAGTGAGTGCACCTGCGACTGCGGGGCTGATGCCAGTGACTGTGGCCGTAGCAGACGATGCGGCGGGACTGGGGCTGGGACTAGGACTGACGCTCGTGCGCGCGACCATGTCCGTCGTGATCACAATAGACGGCTTGCCCGACGACGCGCCCTTCACACTCACGGTCGGCTCCTCTCCCTCTGAATCATCTTCCTCCTCGGCATCAGGGAATTGAGCTTTCAAAGGAGACGGCTGAGGTGACGCCACACCAAGGAACGCCAGCGCCACCGGACTCTTCGGTTCCCTGCCGACGCCAGATACATAACCACCAGCATTACCGTCCTCGGCGCTATTCGACCCAGACGTGACGGACATCGTCTGCCTCGGTGATTCCGAGAACCCGTACTCTGACCCAGAGCTCGACCGACTCCTGGACGAGACACCGCTCCTACTCGTGCGAGAACTCGATCTCTTGGTGGTTGAAGTGACAATGGCGGTAGGTGCTGGGCAAACGGCATCAAGTTCGACATTGGCTGCGATCGCGGTGGTGGGAGTATTAGTGGAGGTGACGGATTCCGGCAGAGGAGGGACAGGTGCAGAAGGGTAGGCTCGCTCCATGACAGAAACCATGGAATAATGGCCTTGATCCGACGAGAACACCGAGGGCGACCTAGGCACTCCATTCATCCATCCCTCTTCCGATGACTCGCCATCCTCCGCAATACGCATCGCCACACTATGTCCGCCCAACGACCCCGATCCCGATCCCGCTTGGCCCTCACTCTCCATACTCCCTTCATCCTGCGAATCCTCGCTCGTACGCCTCCGACTCCCCTCACCATTACCGTCCCCGGTCGCATTCTCGCTCCCACTCCCACTCCCACTCCCATTCGTCTCCGCATTCGTATCTCCCGTACCCGGCCTCTCCACCGCCTTCGCCTTAACCATCCTCACCACACTAACATTCCTCACCTCCGCCATCGACGCATGAATCAACGTGCTCCCACTCGCGCTACTCATATTCGAATCCCTATCCCTACTATTCCTATCCCTGCTCCTTCCCCTCTCCCCCTCCCCACCCGGATGAGTGCTACTAACCGGACTAGTCCCCGACCCATAATACCCATAATACCCATGCCCATTGACCCTCGCCGCATCGATCGTCAACTGCGAAGTCGTCGAATCCCTCGTCCGATCCCTCTCGCTCGACTGTCCTCTCGACGATACCGTCGAAGCCGACGACGCCGACGCGACGCTCAGATGATGCTCGTAAGTCCGGACGTTCGACCGGCCTACGCGGCCTAGCCCCGCAGAGTAGCCAGGCGAGCCCGGTGTGGTGGGGAACATGGGCGACTCTGTGAACGCGGGAGAGAGGGGCGTGTGGCCCGTGAGTCCGAAGCTCGTTCCGCTTGTGAGTGCGGTCTGGGGGAGGTCGAGGGGGCTGAAGACGGAAACGGAGGGGGAGAGGGTTATTGAGAGTGAAGGAGAGGGCGATGGAGAGCGGGATTGTGATGGTGAACGGGGTTGGGCGGATTGCGTTTGAGATTGGGATTGGGAATTCGGCGGGGAATGGGAGCGCGAGTCATGTTCGGCAACTGATTGCAACGGCGACGGTGAGCGTGAACGAGACAGTAAACGTGAGGCAGGCTGAGGAGACTGCGAATGCGATTGAGGTTGATGAGGTTCCAGATGAGCCGACCGTGTAGAGTACGGTGAATGGGGAAGCGAGCGTTCCGAGCTAACTTCAGATAATCCAGACCGTGGCGAGGAATTAATGGCGGGCGTCCTCGGGCTCCGATTACTAGGACTATACGAAGATGAGTAATTCGAGTTCGCCCCGGGAGTGCGCGACTGCATCATCCCCATCAGCTCGTTATACAGCGGCGAGGTACTGATCGTGTACCCCGGCATGTTCTCCTGCTCGTGCTCGTCATAGTCCCCGGCCTCATCGCCGCCATCTCTGCCCTGCTCTTGGTATTCGCTATCCTGGACGGTGATATTCGGTAGGACCGGCGATAACGACGGCGTAAAAGTAGACGTAGAGGCTGATGGAGAAGTCGACGAAGAAATGGTAGCAGCAGGCAACAGACCTGCACCCAAACCGGAGCTCGTTCCAGCCTTGCTCTTAACAACGGACTTCCGGAACTTCGACCGTGCAGCCTGAGCCTGAGCCCTCAACGGCGAATGTGGCGGCGTCCCGTTCCCAGAGGTAGAAGCCGTGGGAATCGACGAGAATAACGAAGCCGTCCAATCCGACAGGTCGTCGATCGCGTCCTTTCGGAGTGACAATCGTGGTGGTAAGACGGATAGACGGGGTGGTTTGTGTTTGATGAGACCGTCGACGGTTTGGCCTAACTCATCTACACCTTCCTCCACCTCTTCGCCATCCAGCAGCTCACTGTCGGCCTCCACGAGTGTCTGGTCCTCCTGCAATATTGTCTCGTCTCCCGGCTCTACCGCCTCCCTCGCAGACTCCAATTGCGGTTGCCGAGCAGAAGAGGTTCCTGCATGCTGCTTCTCTGCTGGCCGCGGCCTCTCCCTCTCGAACGAGCTCAACGGCGGCGGCAAATCCATCGATGTCCCCGCCCTATGATTCCCACCGTCTTCCTCGTATCCATCCCTATCCGAAGTATTGTAAGCTGGAGGCGGCGAACTCGGTTCAGGCGGTGGTGTCTCGTTAACGACTCGGAATACTTTTCTCGGTGGCGTTCGTGCCGGCATCCCGGAGGGGGAGTTGAGTGGGCCACCTGCTGAGCGCGATGATGTTGAAGGTGCAATAGCCGAAGGAGTGTGACTGAAAGTGGAAAGTGATGGGGACGGTGATGCTGCTGCGGGTCTAACGGTCATCATCGAGCTCATCGTCGCAGCACTAGGAACCGGAGCTGGTAGTCCAAGATGATCTTTGCCGTGCCCTTCGTCCTGCGCGTTGAAGTTATCGAGCGTGATAGTGTTTCGCTGTATATACACGAACTGCGAGTCGGTCGAATGAGTGGCTACGCTCTCATTGGCGTCAATCTCCGAGTAGGATCTATCGATGGACCGATTCGCGCCTTGACCGGAGCCAGCAGCGCTCGAAGCGTTAGAGTCCGAATCTAATCTTCGATGATACATTGGGGCGTGAACGGGAAGTGGGGGAGGTGGTGAGTGATGATGGAAACGAGAGGAATGCTCCGAGCGGGCGTCGTCAGAAGACTGTTTTCGGCGCAGAGAGCTTGAACGAGCGCGGGGTTTAACGAGTGTGGTTAGCGAGGTCGGGGGTGGTGGTGGGATTCCTGTGACTCCTGCGTACACGGATGGGGAGGAGGCGGAGAACTGGGAGGGAGATTGGGTGCGGGAGATGGGCGAATAGCGGTCGATGTCGCGGTCTGAGGCGGGGGTGCGAGAGCGGGTGCGCAGTTGGTTTTGACGAATCGCGATGATTTCGTCGTCGGTGAAGCCGGCTTCAGAGAGTGCAGTATCCCAGTTGTTGGGGATACCTTGGTAACTGTGAGATATATATGTGTGAGTGAGGTGTTTTCGGTCTGGCATTATTAAATAAACGAGGCGAAGGAGGTCAAGAATAGAGGCACACGAGGGTGGCCTGAGAAGCAGAACACAGGACGTACTTCTCATCTACATGCATATTGTGCTATAATAATGTCATTTTTATTGATCACAACGCGCAGTAAGATAGTAAGGAAGTGGACATACCTGGAAGCCCCAAGGCAATGATATTGAATCATCATCGGTTGGGTCCGTTGCCTGCTGCATCTCACTAGCACTACTGCTCGCCAAGGAGTCGCTGGTATTCGTCCGTGACGGTTTCGGAAACGTCATTGACTTCTTTCCCATCGAGCTCGCCATCCTGATGAAGTTCCGCCTGAATCCTGCTGAATCTGGTGGCAGACTGCTCGGAGACTGAGTCGCGCGACTCGGGGCCGGCGATGGAGACCGTGCAGCATACTGAGAAGGTTGGTACGCTGTCGACAACGGCGTCGGAGGCTGTGAAAAGGAATCTGCGACGGAAAGAGACTGGCCAGAGAGGGAGAGGACGGATTGCGAGCCTGTAACGGACGAATAGAGATAATTTGGGTCCTTGGGCGGAGGCGCAGGTGGCTTTGGATTTCCGGAAAACTTGAAGACCTTGAAGGTCGAAAAGCGCGAGTTTGGCTTTGAGCTCGATGCCGACGGCGACGACATCTAGGGACTGCTGGTATCTCCTGCACCTGTCGTCGACGATGGCCGCAGGGGTGTCGCCGACGTGGACGACGACGAGGAAGAGGTGGGAAGGACGACGAAGAGTGAGCAGGAGCAGTCGCTTCCCCTTCGAGAGGCGCCCCTTACGTAACGTTCCCATCCGCGTTGTTGTTTCGTCTCGCCACGCGACATGTCTTCTACGCTCGTCGTCCTCCCACCCGCGTATTCTGAGAATTCTCGGCCTCGCTTTGTCCACCGTCTTCTTCAGGGCTTGTCCGTTGCTCGGCCAGCGTGACACGACGGCCAAATTACTCTAGAAGATGTCCTTCGTGGCTATCTCGAAGGTCTCTGCGATACGTTACGCTCCAGCCGATGCTCTCTGTGTACACCAGCCCGACCCATATTCGCTTTTCGTTCTCCTTTCTGCGCCCAGCATTGCCCTCAAAGCTGTTCTATAAACATTTTTCATCTATCTATCTCTCCGATCTATCGCCATTCTAATCATTCTCACTGGCACTTGCGTCGATGGATCACGCTCCGACTCCTCCACTTGTTAGTTGCTGGCAGTGTGGCCTCACTGTGTGCTACCTCGACCTCCAAATCACAGCTCAGATCAAACAATCAAACCTTTTGATGCTGTCGCTCGCCGCTCAATGCGGTTCTGTTCTCTCCGGCATCAAGCACGTCTAGGCTCGATTCTTCGTGTACTCCATCGCACACGAGACACCATGTACGTCGACTCTTTGATCCTTGGAGCTTCCGTCATGAGAGTGATGGGACAGTGATTTTCACCACAGCCACCCGAAATCATAGTCGAGTGTGATGCGTCATGCTGGTTGGTGAGAACTTGGAAGGTGCAGAGGATCCTGGGTCCGCGGACATCCATGATTTACTGCCCCGAAATCGGTTCGCCTCGTTGAGAACTCACAGCGCCGTGAAAACTGCTTACTTTAATGAACTCATTTCACTCGAAATTGTATGACCTCTCACGCGGCCGTGAATTTATCCATGTTGGAGCATCCGAAGTATGCACGGACTCATTCATCTGCCCCCAAGGCCGCATGCCCACAACGATTCGAGGCCCAACTGTGACAGACGCGGACGCGAAGAAGGGGATGACCGCAGATAGAACACCTTCCAACGCTGTTTAGCGACTCCTCGTCCGACTGTCGCATTCACGGCGAAGTTGCTCTCGACTCTCGAGTTTCATCCTGTTCTTCCTTACACCCACATAGATTCCAGCGGTTTGGATGTTCAACACATCTTGAGCATTTATGGGCGCTTGGCACAGTGGTAGCGCGCACGCTTTGCATGCGTGAGGTCGAGGGTTCAAACCCCTCAGCGTCCAGTAGTAAGACATAATCATCGCAGTGCTTTTCGAGTCCTTTTTCCCTATCGCACTCGCGCAGCAATATTAATGGCTATGCGTTCGCAATGTCCTTCCTATCTCACATGCACCGATTTTTTTCAAATCTGGCTTGCGCTCGCGAACGACCCACGCATCGGTCTCAAGCAGTTTTGTGCAGTCCCCCACCCCAAGACACCTTCAAATGTGCTGCAGCGTAGTCCAACTTCAGATTTGTTCCGAGTCTAAAACAATCGTGACCGTTCCAATCCAAAAAGATATATAACAAGAATCCATGATCGACACCTCGTAGCCCTCCTCTCCGGGTCTTGCCCCATCTATCATTAACAACTACCACGACCGCCGCTTCCAACTCGTCACTTCCCTGATCCTCATTTCTCGTGGGTGCATGATGAGCTCGTTCAGCAAATAGTATAAAAGGGGTATGCAGTAGTGTGATGATTTAGGCGGACAACTTAAGCTTTCCTTTGATAACATCCGCAGCTATTCGATGCAAAGAGAGGGAAGACATCAGCGATAATTTATCCGATAAGGAAGAAAAAACATAGAAGAGACGTACCCATCTCGGCGATCGAGTACACGAAGGCTATTATGACGTGGAGCGAAAGGGGTTTCCAGGTTAAGTCATGTTCCCGAAGGCGTGGATAAGGTTTGGATGGGGATGCGACGGGGGTGCAATAACACGAAAATACTGGGGTAAAGGGAAAGGACCAGGGATGTACTCACCCTGCGGATGTGCAGCGAACTGCAACGGGCAAACAGACATATCGCAGACGCGGATGTTCTCGGTTCCGTAGACCTACAGCGTACACAAGATGAGCGACATGGTCAAGCTCCAAAGCACGAATGAGGTAAGAAGAAGAAGGTGGGTACCTTGAACTCGGAGTCGACAACGCCGCCTTTGTCACGGGGAAGCATGGAGGCGGTAGAGGATGTGTCTGTGAGGGTTAAGTTATAATGAGTATGTGACATGGAAGACTTGATAGTGAGAGAAACTCACGGAATGTAGTCGACATGTATTGCTTCAGCCAGTCTACACCGCGCCACAGTGTACGCCACACGTCAATGATCAGTATGCGAACTTATCCATGCACAGCGAAGGAAGGAATCCAAAATATAAGAGGGGACGTACCTCCGATTTGCTCATCCGTAGTAATATTCGGTCCAGGGTTAGTCTCGGTGACGATCATATCTTTGAACGGCGCCACATCCTTCAACCTCCTCGCAAATTTGATGCATTCGACGAAGGTCTTCAGATCTGTTGTACCATCACAATATTAGCACATAATTCAGACATGAACGACAAAGCCGAGCGTGACGGTTGAGGTAAGTCGATGACGGCAGGAAGGAAGGAAGGAAGGCGTTTAGGACGAAGCAGGAGGAAGTAGACATACCGATATCCTCTTCGAAGTAATGTGGGTCGTATTCGGGGTCGGCGTTCGGGTCTTTTGTAGTGCAGTGCTAGAGGATCATACAAACGTAAGAGATCGTGACCCAAGGGGATTGAAATACTTTTTGAGGTGAACTTACTACCGTCCCCCTCGACCACTGATGGTTCATCGCGCACAACAGTGTGAAGTACTTCTTCCCCGGACTCGGTGGGTCTGCACACCATCATCACATAGTTAGTTCCTCTTCCACCCGGCGTCTGACACGAAAGAATAATAGCTTACTAGGATACGATAAAAACCCGGGGAAGTTGACAATCTCACACCCGGGCGCCAACCTCTTCGTCCTCTCGATCTGAATCTTATATTGCTCCAACAATCCGGGTTTATCGTCGTATTTTCCCTCCTTGGCGGATTTGAGAACGTGCTGTTCGACTTCAGCATGGATGGCATCAGCGGCGGGGGAGTAGTTTTGGAGTGGGGCGAAGGTGAAGCCCATGAGGCCCATTGTGAAGATTCCTGTGCCCTGGGCGCTGTTTTATGTCGATTTATAGAGTGAAACGGCGGATAAAAAATGATGGGGAGAAAGAAGAGGAATGTGAGACAATACGTACTGCAGCCTGACCTGTTTCTCGATTTCGCCGGGGTTGCGAAGGTTGTCGAGTGTGTCGAAAGGAACGTCGTCCTTCAGCTCTGCACAAACCGTTCCAAGTCAGCACTGACTACAGCGAGACACAAGCAAGTTACCTACCGTAGGTAACACCCATGAAGTTATGTTCCTGGGCATTTTTTCCCACGGGAAGCTCTACCTTGACTGGAATCTCGAGCTTCTCGAGCACTTCCTTCGTGCCGATACCAGAGAGCTCGAGGATTTGGGGTGTCTTGAGGCCTCTGTACGAATTATATAAAATTGGCCATCAGCAACTCATCCCGCGTATCTATGATGGTTCCTTGACGCGAGATAGATGTGGAAGAAACCCACCCGGCACAAACCACAACCTCTTTCCAAATCTTCACAGCGTGTACCTTCCCCTCATACTCCAACTCGACCATCGACGCCAATATCTTCTTCGCATCCTTGCCTGGTTCCGTGACAATTCGATGGACGAGCGCATCCGTGAGAACGGTAAGGTTTTTGCGGTCTTTGGCGGGGAGGTAAAAGCCCTGGCAGGAACGGCTCGGCGGTTAGACTTCTTCTTTTCCTTGCATGCGAACAGCGAGGATCATTCGAAGGGAGAAGGGCAAAGAAGAACTTACGTTGGTAGCGTATGAGCGGGTATGCGTGATCGGGTCGACGGTTTGCGGGTTGAAGAAGATGCCCTTTGGCTATTTGTATTTGCGTGTTCGAAATCGAAGTGGCGGTGGCGCACAAGGATGGATGGCGACACAAGAAGATCAAATTGCAAATTAGAGTTGCCCAATGCGAATTGGATAATAGAACCGATAGGGTACGCACATCACCACCGAGCTGTAAATGAGAGTCAGTACGATGTGGTCAGGCTTTGAGACATGTGGTCAAGGGACGTACCGGGTCTTTTGCGTGGTCAAAACCGAGCTTGAGCATGGACTAGGAACACAGATAAACAAAACGGGTCAGGATAGGAGCGGGAGTAAGGATGAGCACGAGTTTACAGGAACATCGGGCAGGGCACATAAGGTTGGGATCGGGAAGAAGGTGCAAGGAAAGTACGCACCTTCTGGAACTCCAGCTCGGCCGGCCATAGATTTCCTGGAAACGATGCCTTTATCGGGCCTGGGGGATCAACGGCAACCATGTCATCCCACTAGCGTTCCTCGACCACGATGACAGGATGGATCAGGGCATACCATCGGAGCCAAGCGTCCATCCTTTCGTCCTCGATTCCCACTCCCACTTCTCGGCTTCTACAGCAGGAGGAGTGACGAATTTCTCAGACTTGGAAGCATACTTCTTCATGGTGGCCCAGTTCCATCCAGGGTTGCCGAGTCTCTCAATATCTATGGAGACGATGAATTTCGACACCAAAGCGATGAATGGGACGACGAAGAATGCTTACCGTCGATCTCAGCGCCGGGCGGCCTGGTCCAACAGAGGAAATTGGTAGCAGAGCTACCTCCAAGACCTTTGCCTCTAAAGACGCGTTTGGAAGTCGTCTTAGCGATAGTGGCATGACTTGTACCAAAGAGCATAAACACTAACCGTGGCCACTGGAACACGGTTCCGTTGCAGTGCTTCTGTGGGACGGTTTTGTGGCCCCAATCATACTGCGGCTGTCCGAAATGGCTCGCATAAGAGGCAGGTCGCACTACATTGGGATATCATGTTTGTTAGTGCGTCAGCACCGAGGTTCCGTGATGACAATGACGAAGGGAGGCGTACGGATGGCGGGGTCATCGATATTAGCTTGTCCTGCCTCAAGCACAAGAACGGTGACATCTGGATCTTCAGTGAGACGCGCAGCGAGCGTCAGACCAGCAGTCTGCTCCGACCCGAAGTCGCAAGGTGGATGAGCCACAGTGGACGTTAGTCTCGGAATACCGCCATCGGAATACCGTCAAGTGTGGAAGAATACTGACACCTCCACCTAGTCGATATTGAAGAGACATCAATTCAACGGTGAAGAGTTTGAAGGCGAATGACCCACCAATTATAACGTAGTCGAATGTCTTCCTGGAGACATCATGAATGGAGACAAGCGGCATCTTGGAGGTGGAGAAAAGCCTTGAAGATCGCGGGTAGAGGGAGAGAGGACGCTAGGTCAACGCGGGCTCCGTCGAGTCTCTATATATACGCTCATGCGTAACGCTAGAGTACTTATCATCTCTATACACCCGTTGGCGCGTTGCACCTCGAATTAGCCGCGTTGCGAAGTCACAATCGTCCATTTACTTGGACGGGCTTGGGTTCCATTAGGCTACACAAACTTCAGAACCTCTTGGGCGATCACGGAGCACGCGGGGGCATCGCGACAACGTGATCTTCTTCGGGCGGAAAGTCAGTGTCGTCACCAGAATAGGACGGTCAGAGCGAGATTCATCTCAGATCCGAAACAATCATAAAAAATGAACACGAACTATCAGAAGGTGCCCCAAAATAGGGCTATCAGGTGTCTTGGTGTGGGAAGACTTGCCCCGGGTAACAATACGATTTTTCCATGTTGAGACATCATCACAGCAGGGACGAGGCGCTTGGGAGGTCGATATACTCGAACGGTCTTATTAGTCGACTATTGAAACACAACCCAAGTGGGGCGTCGCAGTTTGAAGGGGCCCGAGAGGAGAAATCGGGCGGGGAACTCAGTAAAGGTGTTCGAATAGGGTCGATACAATGCCCGCAGTGTCGCCTAGTGTCCCGCAGCAAGGAATACCGTGTCCAGCACTCAAAAATTTCAAGCGGTCATTCTGTGAGAGGTAAGACTCAGCCCCAGAGTGAAGATCGCCAGTCGCGTTGGACGTGTAATGTAACCTCTGAGCATACCACGGTAAACGATCGGTTGGTTAAGAGGTGAATATCCAGTATCGAGTGCCCGCTACGAAAGACCGTGTGGAGCCTCAGGGAGGAGAGGAGACACGACAGGGGGTTCCATTCGGCAGGGTCACTCCGGGTGCATAGCGCACAATTACCAAGACCTCAAGATAACAGTACGAGGCTAGCTTGTTCGAAGATCGTGAGGTGTAAGGTACAGACCTTGGATGTTTATGAATCGATTCGACAGCTGAAGCACATTCCCAGTCTGCCAGATGTAAGCATCGAGTCACGACGGTGATGGGAGAGTGGTAACTGGTTACGGTGCCGTGTCACCCCGCGGTCGGCTCCGGGCCGTTGGTAACATCGCCATGCCGCCGGCACTTGCCCGGAGCGTTCTTACTCTCGATCCGTTTCTTTTCGAACGTGCTGGATGGCTGATCATTCCGACCTCGCTTGGACAAACACAACTTCAGGTACAAGGTAAGTTCTCTAGGGTAGGCCGCTTGTATGTGGTAGATTGCTCGTAGAGCCATTATCCTGCACAAGGCGTACGAATTGGGACTCGAGCATTTTAGCCAATTACAACTCACCAGCAACAGACGACCCTCAATTGACAGGAATATTTGTTTGTCTCGAGCATTCTTCTGAACTACAATTGTACTGCTTTGGCCGGAATCTTGGCATGGTTCATTGGCGGTCACCTCAATTTGCCTCAATCTTGTGGCGACGCTGACTCCACGGCCCCCCTCTCGATCTAGTGTCCTCGAAGCTTGGGGAATTTTAAAACGCCAATTTATACGCCAGTGGTATACGGGTAACGTGGATTCGTTAGGCTGTCTTTGTATCACGACATGTGTCTGTCTGGGGTAACTCTGCTCATCCTTGCTGACGAAAGGTGGCCGCTGGCGCGTCAACAAGACTCCGGTATCTCGTCGTGGCGTTCGCTCAGGTTCGCTCTCGTTCGCGACGGCAACTGATGGCCTCTCGTGCTAGTCTGAGATACAGCACACCACGGGAAGACATCCTGTCTCAGATCCACATCGATGGCGCCGCAAGTCCCACTGGTCCGGGTGTGTTGTTTTTCAGAGGCTCCATGGTGTCGTTCGTTATATACGAGATCTTGCAAAATCCCGCCACGGGTTTTCCTCCTCCCGCGTTTGACTCAGTCCACGCCTCTCGAACACCCTTCCTTACCACATTCTCCGTTCGAGGATACTGGTACTAATTTAGGATCTGCAGAGCGAACAGAACTCTGGGGCCTTTCATTATTCTCGCTCTTGGGTTTTCCTTGTGAATATTACTGCCCTTATTCCGAACGAAGGTCTGCAGTATGCAGGACTTGGCGCAGCTTGTGGAGGATGGAGGAGAGAACTTTGCCCAATTGATGTGAGTTGTAGCGCTCCATGCTTCACGTCTCGATTATGGACTCAGGGCCGTGCAGCTGGGGGCCAATGCTCATCGGGACCTTCCTCAACATTCTCCTGTACGGCGTCTCCGTCTCGCAGTTGTACATTTATTATGGCAACTACCAGCGGTGAGCATGTCGCAGTTTCTTCCACTTGCTCCTAACTCATATTTCATACAATAATGCCTGGTTTTAGAGATAAGCCATGGATGAGAGTCTTCGTACGTGCTCTTGCTCAAACCATCTTCTCTTCGCCTGTTGAAGTCCTCCCAGATCTGCATATTATTCCTTGCAGACACTGTCAATACCGCCTTTGATATGCAGCTAAACTACGCTGCGTTGATCAACCACTTCGGTAGGTTTTCTGATTCACTATACAGTTTTGTTTCTTGATCCAGTGTCTCATGTGTATACGACGCACAGGCGATAACGACTTCATCCAGACAGCAACTTGGGGTACGCCAGTCCACCCTTTCCTTTACGTTGAGCACGATTCTGACGCTGTTCCTGGTCTCACCACCCAGTCTTCCAAACAGGTATGCTTTCCGTTTCGTAAAAGACCACATACTGAATCACTGACCACTGACCACTGACACTATCCTGCACCGTCATAGACCCCGCAATGACTGTGCGTATCTTCTGCCGCCGGTACCCTTTGCCTGTTTAATTAAATCTCGTTCCCTCCCGCCGCCGGTCCATCCCTCTTCCAGGGCATCATTGGCATGATGGTCCAAGTGTTCTTTGCCTGGCGTATCAAAGTCCTCTCCGGCAGTCTCTGGGCAGCCCTCCTCATCGGGTTGTTCGCTGTTTTGGAATGTCGTGAGTTCCCATCTAACCCCTATCTTTCTTTCTTCTTCCGTTCACTCTCCATTCACTACGTACGCCCTCACGCATGCTTAGTATTTCACTGACTCGTATTGCCATCGCGACCGTAGTGGCTGGCATCGGGACAGCAATAGCAGTCGGCTTCGTCCCAAAATTCTTTGATTTTCAGATCTTCAAACCTGCAGTGGTCATTTGGTTGGCCTGTTCCGCTCTTTGTGACTGTTTGATCACGCTTGTTCTGGTTCTATATCTGGTCCGTCTCACGACACATAGCTTACACAGTTCCGTGTGCTGATAAATTCTTGCATTGTGCGTATAGAGAAAGCACAAAAGCGGCTTCGTCGCGACGGACAGTATCATCGATAAAATCATCAGACGTACGCCCCTCCCTACTCCTTCCCGCCTGTACGGTTAGTATTTGACCTAGTACTGATACTCGACGGCGACCTTTCTTGTCATTGTAGTGACGGTTCAAACGGGTGCAGTCACGTCGATCGTAAGTGCTTAGCCTAGTTCCCTGGTAGTCTGATCGTGCTAATAGTTGTTGTCATTGTGACAGGTTGCCGTCGTGAGTCTTCTCTCCTCGTCACTACAAAGCCACTGCTGATCACGGTCGTGTGGGACCCTCGCAGACTGATCTTATCCTCTTCTTGGCATCCCCTGCTGGCCTGTAAGCTTTCTCGCCCTTTCCATGTACCCGAAGCATTCGCTGAGCGCTTTGCCTTCGTACCCGTTATTCAATAGCCACCTAGCCTTCAACTTCCCACTATCAAAATTCTATACCAACTCCCTCCTTTCAAGTCTAAACGCTAGAGGAGGATGGGCCTACAGCTCATCTTCGCAACCTGAACGAAGCGTGAACATGCTCAGCAGTCAAGTAGTAAGCATTTTTTTTTCTTTCCTCATACTTTCTCCTCGCTCTCCGTTTCACACTGTTTGACAACAATGCGATCAGCAACGACGAAGGGACGTCGTCACTTTCGAGCAATCAACTGTGCGACCGGAAGTATACGTCGACGTCGAACAGCATGAGATGGTGGACTCCATGCGAGTAGACATGAAGCAGACAGACTCTGACTTTGATGGGTCCGCTGGGGAAGATGGAATGGGTATGCACCGCGCAAAGGCTTTATGACTCTGAGTCCGTGACTGTACGACTTGTTCGTGGGAGCGGCCGTCGAGTTTTTGTTGAATCTTGTGGGACGTGAGGGGCGTCTGTTGGAGTGTTTTGTTGTTGTGTATGAGAATATCGGCGTGTCTACCCTCTTTCTTTTCATCATGTTCATTGGTTATTACTTCATTATTTCATTATACCGTAAATATTCCTTACTTATAACTCATGAACCTTCCACTTGCGTGTCCTTTCAATAAACACAACGAGCTTGGGAATTGTACTCATGGGTAGACCTGAGTGTCGAGTTAACTCGGTGAGCAGTAACCGGACTGATATATTCCTTCATCGTAGATGTCTTCGGGGACTATTCGACCAGCTCCCTATTCCGCACCCATCGAGTACCGTCATAGTTCATGAACGTCAGAAAGGTCAAGGCCCTTCCATCATTTATGCCTCTTGCAACCGCACGAACTCCTGGTGCCTATCTAAGAACTCCTTCACAGCTTCACAGAACCTCTCCTCATGTTCCGGTGTGACTTCTAGGCTGAGGGCGATGAAGCCCCGCTTGGCGAGGTGAAAGCCGGCTTTGAGCATGTCGAAGTATAGAAGGCTCTATACAAGGTGATATTCCGTGGGCAGTATCAGAAATTGCACACTAGGGCGGGGCAATATATCGTACCCGTAGTGATTGATCCTTCAGGCCAAATATCTCCTGAACGGTCTCACACTTTTTTGGGCTGAAGTGAACGTTCATTCTGCAATCGGAAATCAGTCAGTGCTCTATCACACAGGAAAGAGATCTAAAGAGCTTACAGGCTACCGATCCCAGTCCACCGCATCGACGTCCCCTCAGCCACATTATTCAATCTTGCCCGGAACGCATCACCGTTTTCGTTATGCCTGGTGGCGACCTCCGGCGTATAGACCTCTGTGAGACCAACGTATCCGCCTTTCATGGAGAGGGACTCATTGTTGAAAGTGCCAGCGTGTGGTATGTAGCTTGGTGATCCTGAGCAAGCGTCACGTTTGTGGGTTAACTGGTTCATACTTCACTTAGAATATTATCTCGATGCACAGATACGTACGAGGATCGAATAGCGCCATGATATCCCTCCTGCCGCCAAATGCACCGAATGGCATTCCTCCGCCAATGTACTTCCCCAGCGTCGTCAAATCGGGTATAATTCCCGTAGTGAGCTGCAGTCCACCAGGAGATAGTCTTGACGTCATGACTTCATCGAAGATGAGTAGCGCACCGACGGATTGCGTCTCTGTGCGAAGCATTTGGAGGAATTCGCGGGAGGCTGGAAGACAACCTCCTGAACCGAGCATTGGTTCCACTAGGACTGCGGCGAGCTGTAAGTAATAACAGAAGACTGTTCCAGCGACCCTCTATAAATAAAATTGACTGCAATGTCAGACTGACCTGTGAAGCATTGCCCTTGATAATTTGTCTCGTCCGTTCCACGTCATTATATCTTCCTACCACAAAACCATGTGGTACCGTGATCCCATGTGGTTCCTTTTCATCCGGGAACAACAGCACGCCTCCATGATACCCATGCCCGAACACCAAGATCTTTTCCTTCTTCGTAAAAGCCTTTGCTGCCGCCAGTGCCATCAAGTTGCCCTCTGTGCCGGAGTTGGTAAATCGGACTTGTTCGATGGAGGGAAAACGGTCACAGACAGCCTGAGCGAGGTCGGTTTCGTAGGGAGTAGCGGAGCAAAGTGAGAGACCTGCGTCAAGCGCAGAGAGCAGAGCAGATCGAATAGTAGGGTTGGAGTGGCCATAAAGACCTGCGGTGTAGTTTCCTACTCTAGGAACGAAGTGTTGGATCAATGACTGTGGCACTTACACTGCCAAGACAGCTGGAAGCTCACAGATCCACGTAAGAGTGTCCGTCTGCGTCTGTTGCCTGCGTAGATATGAAGTGAGAATCAGTCATTTCGGATATAAGAATAAAACAGGCCGTACGTTCGCGCCCTCTCCCTTCACGAATGTCAGAGGAAATGGGTCCACATGAAGCACAGATCGCGTATTTCCTCCCGGCATATAGAGGCAGGCCTTCTCATACAGTGAAGCGCCTAACAACTATCGCGTCTAGTCTCCGCCCAACCGAGAACGATAACACTCACTCTTCGGGTTTTCGAGAATGTACTTTGTCTTTGCCTGCTCGACGAACACGGAGAGGACAGCTGCGGACATTTTTTCAAGACCTTGGTCGTCAGCTAAGATTTAAGGTGGTGGCTACACTGGTAGGAGGCGGGTAGTACGTGGATGTTATCGCAGTGGTGGTAATGAGACAAGAAACGATGGCCGAGCGTTCTTTAGACGTGATGAGCAGTAGATGCACCTCAAGAGAGGCCAGCTGAACGCTTGAGTGGCACAATGTGCTTGGCGGAGCTCTAGAAAAAACGGTCTGCCAAGACAGGGGTCAGCGCCACAGTAGCACAGAGTGCAACTTCAGAAAAGATACAGAGAGATCGAGAGGATTTGGGTGTGGGCCTCCGAGAAAGAGGTCTCGCAGTACTAAATACCAGCCAGCTCCTGGTGAAGGTGTGTAATGGCGGGATGAGTGTGGCGACATGTTCGCGGCGTTC
The DNA here is from genome assembly GCF_000264905.1 of Stereum hirsutum FP-91666 SS1. Lineage (NCBI taxonomy): Eukaryota > Fungi > Basidiomycota > Agaricomycetes > Russulales > Stereaceae > Stereum > Stereum hirsutum. The sequence goes on along the minus strand of NW_006763141.1, from coordinate 850,148 downwards.
GCCGCGGCCACTGGTGAACTGTGGCGGTGTGGCTCGACACGAGAGCAGTCCGAGATTCGTACCAAATCGACAGCAAGTTGAGCGATAGATATTGGACACAAACGAAAGCAAAGCGAAAGAAAAAATAACAGAACAAGGAAAGAAAGACAACGCAAACATAGGAGCACGAATCAGGCCAAGAAATCGAGCTCGTCCTCGTCATCATGCACCTCCCTCAACTGGCTAGCACTCCTAGCGGCGTTCTCCTTGATACGTTTCAGGACCGCAGGTGGAAGGGAGCCATGACGGGTCTGCGAAACTTCGCGTTTGGCGGCCGACGTGGAAGGCTTGGACTTGGTAGTGTTGGCAGACTTCGATTTGGCGGTAGCAGTGTCGAGCGACGGTGCTCTAGTCATAGTAGATTTAGAAGGTGGTTTCGAAGGTTTGGAGGTTGATGGAGGTTTCGTGGGTTTCTTGATTTGGATAGGCTAGAAACAGATACTGAGTTAGGATACACAATCGTCAAAAGAGAGAGGACCTGTGTACCTTAACAGGAGATTGCTGAATAGCATCACGAGCGGTCCTAGAGGTGATCATATCCTTCCTTGCGCGCCTGCATAAAGGTCAAAAAGATCAATTCATCAGTTGTTTTGACAAAAAAAAAACCAGAGCATAAAACTCACGAAGTAAGCCGCTCATCTTCCGATTCATCGACTTCCACCACTGCCTCTTTTGCCTTCTTTCGTGGCGCAGCTTTCTTCGCCTCACTCACTACAGCATCCGCTTTCTTGGGACGACCCCTTCCCCTCTTCTTCGGCGGAGGCTGCTCCGCTTCATCCTCCCAATCCGACTCTCGTTCCGCTCTGGAGCCCACCACCACGACTTCCGCATCAGAAGATTGCCCGCGCGCTCTCTCCCTCACCTTCTTCTTCGTCTCTACTACCATCTCTTCCTCCTCGGCTTTCCGCTGCTTCTTCTTTGGTCTGGAAGACTCTTCCCGTTCCGCACCGTCTTCCGCTTCATCTGATGACGAGACCGGTTTACGACTCGAAGCTTTCCCTCGCGTTCGTTTCTTCGGCTCGTCATCCTCAGCTGGAGTCTCATGCCTGGCCTTCGCTTTACCTTTACCCTTCACGACTTTATCCTTGTCCATCTTCGACTTCGAGCTTGCAGCCGCGTCACGTATTCCGATAACCTCCGCTAATGGGATCTCTATCGACACATCCATGGGATCTTCTTGTATGCGACGTAGACGAGGATTTGAAGGACCAGCAGAGGGACCGACAGTCGACAGAATATCCTCATTGTCCTCGAGGATCGGGGAGAGGTCGCGAGGTGGGTGGTTAGGAGAAGGTTTCTTTGACGGTGCAGGCTTAGTGGACTTGGATGGCGGTTTGGACGATCTGGAGGCCGGCGAAGCGCGAGAACCTGCGTGAAGGATGTAGCGTCAGTCAAGACAGTTAAACGAGGGAGAAGGGAAAAGAAAAGCGACATACGTTTCGTGGACGAAGAGGAACCCTTGGCACTGTGTCTCTCATCCTCCGACTCATCCGCCACTGCGCGTTTCGACCTCTTCCTCGGACGTTGAACATCCCCGTCCACTTCCCCGACCTCAATTTCGCTGTCAGTTCCCTGGATTGATCGACCACGAGCTTTCGCCTTCGTTACTGCTTTCGGTGCCTCGTGCTCATCAACATCCATAGCGGCCTCAGAATCGGAAGTAGCCGCTTTTCCGTTGCCTTTCCCTGATCTGCCCTTAGCTGAATTGGATGTTTTGCCCCTCGCATTGGTTCCTGAAGATGCAGGCACAGGTACAGATTCGACCTCAGATTCGACGTCCGAAACACTCGAGAGCTGTTTCTTTGGCCTTCCGCGTTTCTTCGGCTTGGGGCCAGGTTCCTGAGTGTCATGATCGGCGAGAGTTGCTGTATTGTTAGTGGAGGAGGGGGGCTTGGACGAGGATGCAATGGGGTTCTGAATGACAGGCCGACGAGGTTTGAATTGTAGTGATGAGGGAAGTTTGGCAGCGTTGACTGTACCACAAGGTGTGATTTAGATGGTTAGATTCGGACCTAGACAGTTTGGGAGAGGTAGGTGATGCAAAACAACATACGGATATCGGCAATCTGGTCGGAGACTGATCTGTGCAGTGATGGTTCAGCAGTAGCGGAGGTGGGCTTTGCAGGGGGGAGCCCTAGGCCCAAAGATGAAACAGTGCTGGCTTTGGTTTGAGCAGTCGGTTTGGGTCTGATCGCGGGCGCAGGAGAGGCAGGATCCTCGTGAACGGAAGCTTCATCTTCTGAAAGTTCAGGAGTGCATAGTCAGAGTGCGTTAACCTCAAACAGTTCGGCACGGAGGAAGAACTCACCAGACTCAGAGGGTGGAGGTGCAGGCCTCGACTTTGGCTTTGCCGTGGCCGTCTTGGGAGGTACCACAGCCTTGCGTGACGAGGAAGCCTGAGCCCTCGACTTTGGTACTGGAGGCTGTTCTTGTGCGCTGGCTTCATCCTCTGTTCGACAACGATGATAACGATAGTCAGACAATGAGCAATGGTTGCTTTTGTCGTGGGACACGTACCAGAAGAGGGCGCTGGTACGACTTCGGTTTTCGCAGGTGCCTTCGAAACCGCTGGAGCCTTGCGAGCCGGACCTTTCGCTTTCTTGACGATCACAGGTTCCTCGTCACTATCTTCTTTCTCGACAACCTTATCCTTGGTAGGCGCCTTCGCTGTCTTTGCTGCCCTCTTCTTCGACGGTTCGATATTGACCTTGGGCTTATAGACCTCTACCACCTCATCGTCTGTAGTGTCAACGTGAAGAACATGAAGAGTTAGGGCCATGATAAAGCAGAATGATGGGCGTACCACTGTCCGGCGACGGCAGCTTAGATTTCGCTTTCGCCCTCCCTACAGCTTTACTAATAGGTGCAGCTGCGCTCTTTCGTTTCGCCCTTGGTCTCTTCACCTCCACCACATCGTCATCTTCCTCCACGTCAGCTGTATTCTTCCGTTTGGCACTTGACTTCGGCTTCTTCACTTCCACCACCTCGTCCTCTTCTTCATCCTGCACTCTCGCCGTCGTCTTAGTCTTCCCAGCCTTCCCAGTCTTATTCTTTGGCGTTACAGCCTTCGTAGTTGCCTTCTTCGGAGTTGCCTTGGTCTGATTCTTCTTCGCTGCGGTCACAGCAACTTTCGCACTGATCGAGGCTCTTCCCCTCGACTTTCGTTGACCAAGAGATTGACGGCGTTTCGTCGGTGAGAGGCCATTGATGTCCTTGGAGAGGAGGATATCGATGAGTTTATTAGGACCCGAGGGAATTAAGGCGCTATTAATTCCACAAAATAAGATCATGAGCACAGTCCACACCGGTGAAGCAAATTTGACTGAAAACACGCACCCTCCACGGGTACGAAACCGAGACTGATGTCGTGCTAGACGTTGTGCTTTACTCTCCTCGACAGAGAAAGGGGTCTTCGGCCCTGTAGTGGCAGGTTCAGCCTGTTTCGTCGACTTTGGTGTAGTCGACGGGGCTGGCATAAGTGCGCGCGGCGTGGCCGCTTGGAAAATGTATCGCCGATGTCGATGATGACGGTGAAGACGAACCGCAACTGCACGTTCGGTTCAAGCGCGTCGCGGTCCGGTGACCGTGTCAGACCACGTGCTGAGACGCGTAAGTAGTCCTTCCCGATCGCGACGTTCCCATCGTTGTCGTCTCCGCCGGCGTTGACGCAGGCCCTTTATTTAAATACGGCAGTCCTCTCATCTTAACCTACGCTTTCCACTTCTGCCTCTTTCTGTGTGTACCCTTTGGCGAAGCGATCTACATATAATACTCTGATGTTCACGACGGTCGACACCCTTATTTGCTCCACCTGCGTCGCTCTCTCTCTTGGCTATTTCTTTCTTACATCATCCCACACAGAAGATTCAAGATACCTTCCTGATAGCTCTGGTGGACATCGCACAGATGCGTTCATCTTGGAGACAACTGTGACCCACGCCCGGCTGCTACCCTCCCCGTCGTCCCATAAGTTTACCTACCCAGTCCTTACTTTTTTCTTCCCTCTTCGTGCCCTTGAGTCACACAAACTCTCTCTGATACACGGCTGGCTACTCTCATATGGAGGTATCCTTGGGCGAGTCGTTGGCATAAGAGCTAACAGTTATCTTTACGACGATGGCGGCGCTGAGCAGTCCATCAGGAGGAAGTTAGGCAAGGTGTTGAGCGATTTCGGTGTTACTGATGTCGATACTGGAGAGGAAGGAGAATCAAAGGAGCCGAAGTTCGATGCTTGGATGATGACAATGCCGGCGTATTTTGGCTTTGAGGGAATCAATCCTCTGACAGTGTACTTTTGCTATCGCGACGCGGTACCAGACGAGCTCTGGGTGGTGGTCCTGGAGGTGCTTTGAATTCGACACCCTGTTCCGTCACTTGCGTGCTGATGTTTTTCTGTGCGTTGGTCTTCGGCAGATTCATAATACGTTTGGCGAGCGCCACGTTCATGTCCTCGAGTTGGGAAAGAACGAAGAGCTGCCTGACAAAGGGTACATCCTCCTGCCCGTCGTATCTCTTCAGCTCACAAACCTATGTTACAGGTTTGACCACCAGTGGTCATTTGACCGTGCATTTCACGTCTCGCCATTCAACGATCGTCTTGGTACATACACCATCTCCGTTCGGCCTCCGTCTCACTCTCCGTCCTCCCAGCCTCCTAGTAGTTCCTCTCCCGGGGCTCTACAATCCAATACCATAAAACCCGCAGTCCGCGTCCACTTGCATGAACCGCCTTCGTCGCCAAACTCTTCTCCATCACCCTTACCAGAGAAGGGCACCCTCAAACTCACAGCGCTCCACTTTACGCGAACTTCCACCCCTCTCACCGCAGGTTCCCTGATCAAAATGTTACTTCGATACCCGATCGCGCTGTTTATGAGCTTGCCGAGGATCCTGAAGCATGCTTGGATTTTGCATTATAGAAAGGGGCTGGGTGTGTGGAGGAGGCCGGAACCTGTTGCAGTAAGACGAGGTTGGGGAAGTCATACTGGGAGTGGAGGCGAGGGCGATGTCACTGGTGCCAAAGTAACCGCGCCGATGAAAGGCGGAGGAGTAGGCTGGCAGGCCCCAACATTACTTGAAATGTTGGCAAAGAAGGAGGTCCTTCGTTTCTTGGACAGAAGGGCGAAGGAGTTGAATGTCGAAATTGTTCTTGTTCCAGGGGACCCGAACGCACTTGTTCGGACGTATTCGCCGCGCCGACCAGCAGGTAACTCATACCACTGTCTCTTTGTGGCCTCTTGCTAAGTTCGTCTGGCCTCCTTCGCATTGTTTGCTCTTACAGACCAAGAAGTCAAACCCGCACCTCACCTCACAATCTCCTACCTCTCCCCTCGCCTCTTCATTCTCCTTATGCTTTCTTCTTCTGCATCGGAGGCCCTTGCCTCAGGTGGTCCTTCCAAAGCCCGCGCTGGCGCGATAACCGAGTTTGTCGCCAACGACGAAGTTTTATTCACAAGAGTATTCGACCGTCCGTACACGGGTACCCCCACCGCCGATGCATCCTCTACCGCGAAAGCTATCACCGAACCTGATCCAAAATCGGTCGTCAACACAAGCGACAAATTACTCAAGATCCTCCGCTCACACAAACCACTGCCCCTGCCTCCTTCTCCACTCCTTGAACACCCTTCGCCACACAACTCGAAGTCGATAGATGTATCGGATAATGTGGGTATAACAGGAGGCGGATGGAGGTGCGTTGCAGTCCTGGGGTTGCTCGTTGCGGCAGAGTGGGTGGAATGGTGGGCTTGGAAGGCTGTTGGGGTCAGATGGGCTGGCATTGAAGTGCCCACGCTAGGAAACGAAGTCGGTGACGATAGTGAAAACAGGGCGCGACAGGAGAGGGGTTGTATATAATCAAATAGTGTATAACCGTATCCTCATCTCTTGCGCAATTGCCGTTCACGTGCGATTCTGTCTCAAAAGCTAGAGACGCTTTGTTCTGTTGACGGTCGAGGTACTTACTCAAAAAGGGGCGGCTTCTTCTCCGCAAGAACTTGCCCGCACATTTTTGTGATTGTTTCAAATTTCCTGGTGGTCGGGCTGGGGTTTGAACACACGACCCGTCACTCGCTCGCGTTTGATTGTCGCGTCATTCCGTTCCCACGCTCGCGCCACACGTCTCCCTCCTCCTCCTCCTCCCCCCCTCCCCCCCTCCCCTGCCCCTCTCCTACCCTAGCCTTTTTTCGCGGATTGTATCCATCTAAGAGATATGTTTCAAAACCAAAAACAATAGCCCCGCGCGAGGGTCGAACTCGCAGCCTTCAGATGAATTTTTATGATGAACACTTGCGGTGGACAATCGTAAAAGTCTGACGCTCTATCCGATTGAGCTAGCGGGGCTTGCAAGAAAACCGGATATTATATTATGGATCAGCCTCAACATCCATCATCTCCTTCACAACTTCCGATGCAGTTCTATATGTTCATCGTCTCGTAATCAAGCTCAACGACTTCACTCCGTACTTAAGTTGGCAGAGATAATATTTGAGTGAGGTAGTAAAGGACGATGCATGGCCATTGGACCATCAAAGAAAGCGAAGAAGGGGAAACGATGATTGAAGGGCGAAGCGCCACAGACACCAAAACATTTAGGAACAAGAGCAAAGCGCTTGCGGGAATTGAGGATATGGACATGATAGCGTTGATCTAATCTGGCACTGAAGGTCAACAAATCGTTTCGCCGGGGATGGAAGAGGAATAAAACTTACATTAGTCACGATGCAAATCCAACATCATGGAACGCCGGGATGAAACTTTCGGCCTGTACTCCTTCCCTCACCATTGTCTCTCCACCTGATCCAACAGAACAGTTCCCACTACATTCCTAAACTTGTCTACCATGCCCTCTAGAATAAATGAATCCACAATCCTCAGCTCCCGCAGCTTTTCGCCACTGATCCTCGCCCGCTGGACGAGGGCATGCATGAACTTCCCAAACAGCTCCCCTTCTCCATCGCCCGCAGCGCCACCAGAGAAGTAGCGCCCATCAAATTTTCGGAGCGCTAACGTATTGAGTCGGGGGAATGAATCTGCGTAGTGAGAGGTCCGTAGTCGCTCTTCGCCTCGAGCGAGAGGTATATGGAAGGGAACAGGAGAATTGAGTGTGATCCAGAGGTCGAGGAAGTACTCCAGGTCCCAGGCGCTCTCGATGTGAAGTTCTTCAAATTGCTTCATCTGCCCTACATGCCTCATCCATTGCTGTGGGCCTTCCGTCGCCAACGCGATATCTAAGTGTACGACATCATCTAGACGCAAGCATTCCATGAACGCACATATAGTCGGAGGGTTAATATGCCTGTCGATAGTGAATGAAATATTTAATTGAGAGTTATCGTCGTCGTCGTCGTCGATGGTCAGACTCGTCGAGTCTAACGTGGCGCCCGGTGCCCCAGTCCATCCTTCGAAGTGAAATGTCTCCGAAAAATGATCCGAGGTGCGTCTGAATCGCAGTCGTCGCATCCCTGGTGACTGATGATGTCTGCCTCCAGAAAACGAGTTCGCCACCCAATCAAGAAGAGACCGAAGAGAGTCAGACCGACAAGCTGCTCTGAACACGGTCAACGTCGGAAGAGAAAGGAACCGCAGAAGACGTGCGCAATCTTCCCCGGGTCCATATAGATGTAACGCCTTGAGCGATGTAAGGTGGACGGTCATGTGACTATTCAGGGAGGAAAGTGTTCCGTTTGTAACAGGTGTTACGTCGAGGGCCAGGAATTCGAGGCCATTCATGCATGCTAGCGCGTCCAGCATGACTTGCGCTGAGTTTAGAGCTAGCCAACGGCCCTCAGGAATGTCTCCGATGGACAGGGAAGTGAGGGAAGGGTGGAAAATGGAGGCGGTCCATGGGAACATGAAGCCCTTCAGCTTCAGCCTGCGGAGGTTGGGAGCGGATGTATCCCAAAGGATATCTGAAGGAGGTGAGAAAGAGGTGGTTCGTGTGTGATGGATAGAGAGATATTCGAGATGAGGAGCAGAAGGCGGAAGCTTGTGTAGCAACTCCTTCAGGGTATCTGAGAAGACGACGCGTAGAAGAAGGTCTTTTGCGCGATGTGCATGATGCTCTATGATGGATGCAAGCGAGGGAACTTCGTTCAATGGTAATGTTCGTGGAGCAGCGGATTCTATTCGGAGGTGAATGGGTACGGCTTTCGATCGCTCTAGAAATTTAGATGCCCATCGGGGATGCATCAAAATGTCCGCCCAAATACGAGGACATTCATTCAGAGCGATGTAGCGTAGACGACGGCAGACAAACGTGATACGGATCCATTCGCACTGCGTGGGGTCGACCTGGCCAGTTTCCGCGGGAAAGGGAGTGGACGAGATCGGTTCGAAGAGAGCTTGGTAGCTGGTTATGATTTTCGCTAGGATTTCGTCTGGCAGACGAAATATGGGCGCTAATGATTGACGATGTCCCTTGAGGACTCGGATGGCCTGTTCCAGTTTCTCTATACGAAGGTCTAAAACGTTCCTGATAGCATTATCATCCGAAGCTTCATCGGGGCCAGGAAAGCTGCACATGAAACAAGATAGAATGCGTCACGACGCGGGACATGGTAAGAATGACGATTCTGACCACTCACCTTGTGTATTGCTTCAGAATGTCGTCCATACCTTCGGGTGGCATTCAGGCTCGGAGTCTGCTAGTATTAGGCCGTGTCAAGTGCTTTGACACCCGACCAGAGCTTAGTTAGGCAGTTAAGAACGTGAAAGCGTGGAGAAATATGGAGCGAACCAATGTCGTTCTGATTAGGGAGAACAAGGGTGCGGAAACGTTCGATGCGCACGCCCTGAGCTTACAAAGGCGTTCCCACGGCCTGGGTGGCAAGGCCAGTGTAAGGCCACACTCGTCCGACCCTTCAAATCCAGTCTCAAGTTCATTACTGTACGAGTGACGTGAATGTCGAGCTTGACGATCCTGGGAACGTCGATTCTATCGGTATACACGAGCAGGTCTATACAAGGATGAAGTACATGCAGCCTGAGGCGATCGGACTCACTATGTCACCGTTGAGGAAGAAACACCAATAACACCATCCCCGATTGACTTTCCGAAACTACCACTACCCGCATCAGCCGTATGTACGGTATTTGACGCCACATCTACACTCGAAGTCCATTTCGATCTTACAACTTCCGTCTGTCCATCAAGGTCATCCATCGACACCAACTCCCCGTCATCCGCGCTCGAGAATCTCGTAGTAAATACCATCGAAGTCTCAGGCATGTACTCCGCCAACCATCCCCGCGAGTGTGAAGCCTGTGATCTGTACTGTTGACTTGGATTGATTTGGGCCGTGTTTGTTGAGGACGCGGCCGAGAGGTGGAGGACGGCGCGAGTCGAGAGGATGCTTTGGAGACACATACGGAGTCTGGTGGAAAGAACGGGTCGTGAGCGGGATTCTTCTGTATAACGAGGAACGTATAAATCTACTGGGTGCTTCCGGCTGTGCGTAGAGAATCGATCTAGACGCGGAAGTTGGTTAAGGCCCGAGGCTAGCTCATGATGAAGGGGCCAGGATCGAGAATGTGCACCCGGGTAATGATGAATGAGAGCTTACTGGGATACGGGTAGCAAGGATGACGTTGAACATAGCTATCACTACGGGCAACCACTCAGTCTGGCATCCCAACGCTAATCAAAGGCCAACAAATGAAACTCACGTAGCGTGAGCGCGACGTGCAGGATTCCTGTTCACAGAGACAAAAATCGATCGTCAGCATACGGAGGGCATATAGTACCGGCGTGGCGACTCGGAAGAGTTAAATGCCGTTGTATTGAGGGAGAAAGAAAGAACCCACCATCACTCCAAAGAACTTGAACCAAGGCCGACCTGCTTGCACTAGGGACCGCGCGGAAGTAATTCTGAATCTTGTACATCGATAGAGCGAGCACGACTATTGCACGGATAAAAACCTCATGTCAGATGAAACGTTCATGCTACTAGACTTCAAGGATCGATATACTCACCGAATTCGTATATAATGAGTGGTATGTAAGGAATGGCCCAGTTATGTTCGACTTCGCTGGTGAGATAAGTGCATTGAGTTCCTTTCGAATGATCAGGAGCGACATCGTTGGCCCCTTTAACAAAGTCATCCTTTCAGTACGACGAGAATCGACAGCAAGGCGATGGTGTGGCGAACATATGTTCACTGCGTACAATGTGTAGTACCGATATGTCTTTCGAAAAGCACGGCGGTTGGTGCAAGGCTTGCCTAGTAGAGTAATACACCGTATATGAGGATGAGAGGACATCGCGATTTTGATGAAGACAACGGCTTACGATGAGGGAGAGAGCCAGAAAGAGAAGTATTTTCCGATCTCTTCGCCATATGGCCCAGGTCCGTGTCGCGAAAATCACTGTAGCGGGGATGACACGTTAGCAAAGAGGTTTTGTTCATACCAAGTCAAGTCTGGATATCGTAGCGGACAGATTGTACTCACAGGATGCAGCGACAACGGTAGTAAGCTGCAGAAAAGCCAAGGTCTTCCCGAGTGTAACCGTTACCTACATAACAATTTCAGTAAGCCCTTTAACTATGACTATGAGAATGCGAAAGCTAAGATGCGATACCAACAGGTAAAAGTCCGATCACCGCACCGACCAGAGCTGGATACCGAGCAAAGCAGAACAAGATGCGCCCAAGTGATGGTGTCTCCGCCGGCATCCAAAGGTATCGGAGCTGAGGACAGGGGTTATGTCGAAAAATGGTTCACGATCAATGTAAGGCAATCACCGACCTCTCTCTCCCATGTCAAAGCATAGTCGAAAAACTAACGAGATGGGCAGTATTAGACTCAACAGGACATCTCGTGGCCACCCGAATGAACGTACCAGGACAACACTGCTAGCCGCTACGAAAAAGAGTGCGCTCAGTTTTTATGTAACTTAGACATCCCGAAATACTCGTGAGACGAAGAACTGACTGGAAACAGTCTAAATGTACTCAAAGCAAGGATTGATTGACGATCAGCAGCGCTTTCCGAGGAGCAAACTATGAGTCTCACGAACCGAACTCAATCGCTGCCCAGCCAAACACTCCATCAACCCACGCGTCATCTCATCATGTACAAGGCTGCCCTCCATATCTTTCTCATGGGTAGACAACTTGCGTCCAGTCGTCTGCTCTGACTAGCAGGCCTTCTCGAATCGACAGTGGTGCTAGTGGGTGGAGAGCAAGAGCAGAAATACCATATCATACCGAACCCGGGGCAGGCTCGTGGCCAAAGTCGACGTAAGTACGCGATGATAACCTTCCTTCTTTCCTCCAGTTGCCAATGTTCGCGTCATACAATGCACTGGCTCTAAGTTTACCAGGAATATGGGCGAGATATAATAGTGAACTTCTAGGCCCATCCCACCGGAGCTTGAACGATAAAAGATTCCGGGTCCATATGCGTGCGTCTCCAAGCAAGTTCTCCAAGCTCGTGTCACAAATTGTCCCCGGAATTTCCTCACAAAACGATAACTTTATGGAGTCGTTGCATGGCTGATAATGCAGACTACGAGCTTTCATGATACATGGTCAAAAATCGAGGTCCTGAGTGAATAAAAGTATGCCAAGGACGCTATAGAGGATTCAACATAATATTGGACGGCGGCCGTGATCGGCGTTTTAAATCTACCGTGGGAGAGGTTTTCAAAGTCAGCTTTTTAGAGGTATTACTACGTGGCGTTAGTGGGTTTGGGCCACATTATTCTGAGGCGTCGCCGCATCTTTACGCACTACGTACAAGCGCATAATCACAAGCAAATGTTATGGTAGTTCCATGAGGGGTGATGTACCCTGATGTATTGCTCACGTTTGGAGAATGATTCTTTCGAGGCAGCGACGTCACGATACAATGCACCCGAGTACGACGATAGGGTCAACCACGAAAGGTATTTTTACTTGCGGTGCGTTTCGTGGACAAACCTTCATCTGAAGGTAAGCTAGAGCCGAGCTGCAGTATGAGGCCCTTCTGATATATCCCTGTACCAATAGACAGCGCAAAGCTCCACCAGACTGGGTCTAAGGTCGGCCGGCGAAAAGGCCGAGGAGCATCTTTATACAGTCAAAGACCATCGGCGAGTAGAAGGATTCGGGCACCAGATTAAGTATTGAGAGGGGATGACGAGAGGTAATACAGAGGACCGCAGGTGACAATGAACATTGCTCCAATCCAAGCCGAAACATACCTGTGCCGAAGTATCGTGAGGAAGGATTCAACGCCGAGCCACTGTGTTATGAGCGCATAGGAAGATGCTCAACGTGAGCGGTGAAGGAGGTGCAGGAATCGGAATGAACAGCTTGAACGCAGCGATTCTGCCCGAGAGCTTTCAGTTCGTACACGTACGGATGATGGTCATCTACCCTTCTTGCTTCCTATTACACCCTACGTGATCGTGTGCTATCCTGTATCACCCGGCAATACCGAGCATTCTGTTGGCTAAAGCAATGTAGACGACCTGAGTGGAGCAAGTCGACAGACACGAAGACATCTCGGGGCGGCTGAAATCGTAGCAGCACTCGGATGACGGACTTCCGGCTTCAACAAAACTCCTCCCTACGAAGTCATCTTATTGGAAACCAGTCAAGGATAGAAGGCGCTTGAGAAAGCGAGTGACACACCTCACCTTGCCGTGCAGCACAGCAAGTAGCGCGACCTATCGTCCAACAAGGTCATGAGATAAGTGGGCTCTCCATCATTGTCGCGGTCGACGAGGTTACCAGAAAGCTTAGACTTTAGAGGAAGTTGAAGTCCGCCGGTGGGCATTAGGCGTCGTAGGCCGGGGCGAGCTTTGATGAAGAGGAGGAACTGGAGCTTGCAATGGGCAGAGATATGGAAAACGTAGTATCCAGGTCAAGGAGATAGAGGACCTAAGACGGAGATGATTGCGCCCTCCTTAATATTGTTGTCCACAGCGCGCACCCTGGAGGTCGCCTTCGTGCGCTAGACAGTGCATGAGAGAGAAGCAGAAATAGTCAGAGGTGGCTCAAGGTATGCCTACCTATTGAGTTTTATATGTGGCGAGGTCGAGATATGGAGATAGCCAGGTCAGGGTCACCCACGAGACCGAAGGCGATCCAGGGTCTCGGGGCCAATCCCCGCCTTAGCGATTTGGCAATTGGACCCACATTTCGTCAACCGGAGGTGCCACAAGGAATTCAGCAGATCTGGTCATGAACGCATGGACACGCAAGTTGACCGCGAATATTCGTTGAATTCCTACGTTGAATAACACGTGCGTCTATCACCTGCCTTTTATTGCATCCTGCTGATGGACATGATGCGGCAGCTTCCGAGAGAAAAACTTCATCGCTGTCGGACACAAAACGAGACAGGAGTTCGAGAGGAACCGAGAGGATTTTGGTGTGGCCCACCGCGAACTTGATGGGGAAGCTGCGCTGGCTTATCCGAAGCTCGATATTACGCCAGGGGATATGATCAATCTGTGGATCTGGTTAGAAGCCACGGAAGGCCGATTGCATGGAGAAATCGTTCTTGTGATGGCAAACCGGAAGCTTGTGGAGGATACAGTATCTTATCGAGCGCCGACGTTCCTGGATGCTCTTAGCAAAACTTGCGCGCGTCGCCCAGCCCGCTACGTTTGGCTTGTGGCGTACATATATGTCCTCACCTTTTACGCTCTAGCGTTTGCACCTTGCCCTCCCCCATCACCCTCCCCCATCCGACCCGCACCCCGTCAAGGCCCTTAGGTCCCAGCCTTCGACATCATGGATACCCACGACCAAGAACGAGGAGGCTCTTTCGAGACAGACGATGACAGGGAATTGGAGGCGTTGGGTTACGTCCCATCCTTCAAGCGCGAGTTTAGCAATCTCGCTACGGTACGTCTCTGTTTTTCGCTCGGAAGGAGAGGCTGGGTGATAAGATTTATGGTGGTCGATTATCTGGCGGATTTCAGATCAGTTTTGCATTCAGTATCATGGTACGTCCATTTCACTCATCAGGAAGAAAAATCTGCGTTATCTGACCGCTTGCTTGTCTCCTCACAGGGTCTTTGCTCATCGGTCGCGACGACCTTCAACACACCGCTCACCCTTGGCGGCCCCTCATCTGTACGCTTCATTCCCTCCCAGACCCCACTGCAGCATATTCAGATAAGCGTCTTTCCCTGTTCAGGTCACTTGGTGTTGGATTCTTGGAGCATGCATGTGCTTTACTCTCGGTATGTGTGATCGTTCCTATAAGATGCTGTGGTTTATCCCCATTAACACAACGGAGTTACTTACCCTATTCATCTGGCGTTTAAGGTGCCAGTATTGCGGAGATCGTGAGCGCATTCCCAACATGTGGTGGACTGTAAGTTGTTGGCCCATTTTTCTCTTAAACGGCACCTCCCAGTGTGCTCGAGACCATCTTGCTAGCATCTCATACTGACCCTGTATTCAGATATACCGCGTCCGCACAGCTGTGTCCGAAAAAGTATCGTCCAATTGTAAGTCTGCCGTCAATTTGTGTTCGTGTTAACCCTGGAGTACGTTTGTTGATGACGAAAACATAATTCTGTAGGTCGGCTGGATTGTTGGATGGCTAAATATCTTGGGACAAGTCGCTGGTGTCGCATCTACGGAGTTCGGTCTCTCAGGGTACGTGCAGACTATTTTACTCGTCCTATGCGTTCCCGTTGCTCACATTACATTTGCGGCCTGTTTGTAACAGAATGATCTGGGCAGCCGTTGTTGTCGGTAAGGGTGGCGACTATGAGGTCACTCAGGGAAAGACCGTCGGCCTCTTCGTCGGCCTACTCGTCGTTCACGGTATCCTCGTACGTCTCAGCTTAATTCAATCATCAACCCTGACCCCTCACTATCAGACTTCGATTCTCACTCAACCTTCAATTCTATCTTTTTATATGACAAACGAACAGAACTGTCTTGCCACCCGGTGGCTCGCACGTCTCACGGCCGGCTTCGTTTTCATCAATCTCGGCGCCACAGTCGGTGCGTTCAACTTCTCTTTCAAGCCTTTCTGTCACTCTACGAACGTCACCCGCTGATTGGCTTTTACTGTCATCCTGTTGTCCGTTATGCAGTCATCATCATCACGTTGTTGGCGACGACTCCCCGGTCCGAGATGCACGCTGCTTCCTATGTGTTCGGAACCGATGGTATCATCAATCAGACAGGTGGTTGGAACACGGGTCTGGCGTTCTTGTTCGGTCTTTTGTCTGTTCAGTGGACTGTAAGTTGTTTGTATTCCTTCACGAGAAGGCTCTGAAAACTGACTGATTGTGGTGCTGTTTATCTAGATGACGGTATGTTCTTGATTTGACGCAGTTTGACTCGCGGGAAAGTAGCGAGGCTTATCACTCATGTTCTGTTTGGTTATAGGATTACGATGCGACCGCACATATATCGTACGTACACTGATAACTCTCTGGACCGCGAGGAAAATATACTCACTGACGCTGTTCTTCACAGTGAAGAAGTCAAGCGCGCTGCTTACGCCGCTCCTGCAGCTATCTTCATCGCAGGTGCGTTCCGAGCCTCCCTAATTTTGTATCGCCAAAATAACTCATGCATCATGCTCGTGAATAGTTGCTGGTACCGGTATTCTTGGATGGTTGCTCAACATCGTGCTAGTGTTGTGCTCCGGACCACTGTACGTCGCTTGTTTACCTGCCCTGTCCTTGAGCATCTGAGTTTACCTTCGCCTTCCACCTCTACAGAGAGGACCTCCCCGGTGCATCGGGCTCTGCATTCCTCCAGGTGCGTACCCACATTCAGCCCCACACATCTCACGCCGCCACTAATCATCATTCTTTCAACCACTCTTTCACCGCCAGATCATGTACCTTCGCATGGGCGCCGGCGGCTCCCTCTTCCTCTGGGTATGGGTCTGCTTCACCGCTTTCTTCGTCGTTCAAACAGCCCTCCAAGCCTGCTCCCGAACCGTCTATGCCTTCTCCCGCGACCATGGTCTCCCAGACGGCGGCTTCTTCGGAAAAGTCAGCACGAGGACGCACACGCCGATCCGTGCGATCTGGTTCACGACGGTTCTCAGTATTTTGCCTGGGTTCTTGGACTTCGCGAGCCCGGTGGCGGCGAATGCGATCTTCTCGTTGACGGCGATGGCGCTGGATCTGAGTTATATTGTGCCGATTGCATTGTGAGTACAATACGCTCTGCTAAGTCTGTGGGGTAGGGAGCTAATGGTGTGGTGGGGTTCTCTTCCAGGCGCCGTATATTCCAAGGTCATCCTGAAGTGACGTTCAAGCCAGGTCCTTTCTACATGGGAGATGGTCTTCTTGGATGGGCGGTACGTCGTCTTCCGTCCTGTTTGCTCTCCCTGGCTCTCATGCGCTGCTTGTTTGGAATCTAGGTCAACCTTAACTGTATCATGTGGACGCTGTTCGTGACGGTAATCTTCTCGATACCGACGGTGCTTCCTGTCACGAAGGATACTATGAACTATGCGGCGGTTATTACGGGCAGTGTTGTTATTCTAGCGGGAACGTGGTTTGTTCTTGGGTACGTCTCGCGCTTCCTATCTTCTCCACTCCTTCTCCCTCTCGCCTGTCCCATCACATCGATGCACTCCCATTCCACACTTTCGCGCGTATATCGTTATGTTGGCTTATCTCTGCTCGATATACAGCGCCCACCGACATTATCACGGCCCCCAATCGAACCTCCACGAAGGCGATGCACACCCGAGCACGTCTTCCGTCCCAGAGATCGAGAACGAAGACGCAGAAACGAAGAAAACGAAGATGTCGGATTAAGTAGAGCGCCTCGGCATCTATACCACGAACAGCGTTATAGACCCATCTTGTTTGCATATATCTCTTTTACAGCTTCAAGCGTTTGTTGTTGTAGGTGCCGCTGTGTTCTGGCTGCTAGTGGCGTCTGTCTGTTTGTTGTAGGTGTCATATTGCTGATGAGCCCCGTGTGCAACCATTGTGTAGGATGCTTGATACCGCTCTATAATACGGAGGGATACCTTTTTGTTTACTTGCTATCGTTGCTGTTGGATTCGTGTGACGTGGGCGATTCTGGTGTTTGAAGGTTGAACGGATTGATCGTGATGCAGACGAAACAGTCGCAGCGGAAGATGCAAGCTGGAGGAAGTCGAAACCCTGGACTCAGAACAGGGCAATGCTCTCTGGTCTCATCCTCGTTCGCGAAGTAGATGCCGCGCGTATGCATGTTTCAAACGACGCCACAGTCTTCTGCTATTGTACGACGAAGAATCGTCTCTTACAGAGTCTGCGATGCATCGAGGCGGTAAGCACACTGGACGAAATTGTTCTCAAGTACGTCTGTGATTCCATCAAATGTGGGAGGGTTGACACAGGACGGATATTGCCGAGCGCTTTCGGACCCCGATTAGGTTATGTAAATGCAATCGTGAAGTCACCAACGCCGATGTCTAATTCCTCACCTTCAAGCTATTTCCTCCAGTCTTCTCACAATCTATCTCGTGACGACATCTCTGAGCCTCGCTTTGTCAAACGCTTTCATCTGATGCTTCCTCAAATCCCTGATTCTCGTCCCGATCCAGACGAGTACCACGCCAAGATGGATGACGACGTCCGCGTTATGATAGGCCCTATGCGCTTCGGGTGGAAATTAGACGAAAATGTCAAATCTCTCACCGACCAACAGTCCGGCGATCTCCTCTGGCTCATCATAAGTGGGGCGCTTGACACTACCAATCTTCACTCAGAGTGGAACACACCACAAGGCAGCACTAATCGACTCTCTTTATTCAAGAAGGCGCTCGTAGTCGCTGGCCCCGCCCTCAAAGAAGCCTTCGTGAGCGCCTTGCAAGAGAATTCTTTCAAATATATACGAAATGCCGGTATGTACACAATTTCACCCGAAAATTCTTCTGGTCGTTCTTAATGTCGTCTACTAGCCTTTTTACGGCAGCCATTTATTGATCCAGCCGTCAGGCCAGTTGAAGACGAACATACGCCGGCTGGTAAGTCATCGCCTTCTTTCTTCCTCTCACGGACTCTGTACAACGGACTCGACCAACAAATCCATTGTAATAACGCATCGATCCAAAAGCACGAGGTAAGTCGGGCCCGCAAAGTAATGAGTTCGGTTTTCATTTAGCCACTCGCAATTTCCAGCTGTGCGTGGCGCTTGGGAAAGGGAGTATGTTACCTCTACTGCTGAACATTTTTGTAATATGTTGGAAAAGATGAAGCAAAACAAGAACATAGACTACGGGAATACTGTAGCCATCGTGCAGAGCTCGGGGACTGGAAAGTCTAGGATGGTAGACGAGGCAGCGCGCTTTATCTTCACGCTTCCCTTCAATCTACGTGATGACACTGCCTCTCACTGTGAGTGCTGATACCATTAGCAGCGAGATGCCACATCTGATCTGCATCACTATCGCTTTGTTTTTGTTAGTTATGTCATATCCCTCCCCTGATCCCTCTGTCCGTAACTACCTGCTGTCTCAAGATATGACTGATATCTCCGTCCGGACCTGTTACCACGCCTTCCTCATGGTCCTCTTCAATTCCGCGGAAAAAGAACTTTCGACACTCTACGGGGATGGAAAGTTGGAGAAGGACAAATTGGCGGACCTGTGGCGGGATCATCTCAAGACCGGACACTTTCGAGACGAATTCTACAGGCACGTCGTCCTTATCTCTACTGAGGAATATGAGAAAGTAAGTCAATCGAGTTTTCGTTGTGGCATGTTTATCGCGCGTTTGTTTAGTAACCATTTGTGTAGACTAAATCTGCCGTGAATCAAGAGGGCGCGCTCACAGACATGACGAGCAAAGCGATCCAAGCATGCAGAAAGCTCCATGGAACTCTCCGCGATAAAGCTAGCAATCTCCAAGGAAATGTTGATATCTTCATATACTTCGACGAGGCTCACGTGTTGACTGAGCGTAATCCATTCGATCGCGCAAAATCGTACACCCTATACAAGGTCTTGCGTTCAGTGCTCAATGAATTCCTGGAGCTACCAATGTTTGTCGTATTCCTCTCTACCACATCTCATGTCGGCGCGTTCGCACCACCGTTAGGCCTCAAGGATTCCGCACGTACTCTTGCTAGCGGAGCTCACCAAGCACCAATCACCGAGACCCCATTCGACTGCGCTCCCAACATCCTAGTCAAGCCGGACACGCACACCTTGGAGGATGTGGCGGACGTGCGTTTCATGGCACGATTTGGTCGGCCCCTGTAAGTCTCTAACAGCACTCTTCGTCCCCCCTCCGCGTCTCATGTTGAACATCACTCTCTAGTTTTTGGACCTGGATGGAGCAGATAGCTGGCGTCGATGGGAATCGTTCGATCGACACATTCATCGGAACCCTCAGAGGCAAGCTTCTCAGTGATAAAGATATCTCGAAACCTATGGCGGAATACACTGCGCTCGGAAGGTTGGCCGTTCTCGACGTCCGGCTGAATCTAGAGTATGAACCGCTCGTGGAGGGTAATCGGTCGCTGAATTCTCAAGCGCAGCTCATCAAAAGCCACATGCGCATTGCCTACTCCATACCAGCACACCGTGAATACTTCCGTTCTGGATATCCAAGTGAGCCGATATTGGCCGAGGTATGTGAACGTATCCCCTTGTAACCATCTATCCAGACAGTCTGATCATGTTCCGTTCGTGATTTGCTAGGCTGCCTCAAGACAACTGCACCTTTGGCGCACCGAGAGACAGACGGCGTTCTTCGACATACTCAGCGAGCATATGAAAAACGGCCTTCTAGATCGAGGAGAACGCGGAGAAGCCGTAGCGCGTATGCTTGTTACCGAGGCCTATGATCGTGCAGTCATCGAAGAAGGCAAGGCAGAAGGCAAGGCACACTTTAGTGATGGTTGCACTGTTGTGGGGTGGATCCAACAGTTCTTCCAGCAGGAGGTCGCCACTGCCATCCTCGATAGCACACCAGCGAACTGCGCAGGACAAAGGCTCGAAGATGTTTTCAAAGATGCAAGGCTTCGCTTCACTCATTTCGCCAAAGCCGCCGACGATCACATTATCAACACGCACTCCATGTTTGCAGCCTTCGCCCGCGGCATGGCGTTTACCTGTGGGAACGGCCAGAGTGCCATCGACTTTATCCTTCCAGTCCTTCTCATGAATGCCAAACTCAGTCCGTGGGTCATGACCGCCATATTCGTCCAAGTCAAACGGCGCAAGAGGGCCGGGGATTATAAGATAGACGCCGAGGCCTTGAAGTTTTTCCACAAGGAGGGGCCCGACAAGTTAGCAAAAGATACCCGCCCGTACATCACGCTTATCATGGATCTCGGCGTACAGCCGAACCTTCCTGCTTACGCCACTCTCGCTGCTCAGGATGTGATCAAAAGACACAAAAACAAGGCCAACCTCCCCCAGGTAGCGCCTACCTTCACACCTACTCGACCTCTTAGTCCTTCAAAGATCACTGTCTCCCATACACCGCCGCCATCGAGCTACAGTCAGCGCCGCGGTCCCCAGCCTGAGGCTCCCGTGAAAGGACATCCACGCTACGAAGTCGGCGTAAAAGGATGCTCCAATACACTGTTCAAGGTAATTGAGGATGCAGACCGACAGAGATACCAGGAGCTACTTCGCATCAACGAGTTCTTGTATGAACATCCTCGGCCGGAGACCATTCCCCAGGTGATGAACCTGAAGCCTATGTTTGCGCTCGGCAAGAACAGCTACGACTGGGTCGAGTCAAACGTGCTGAATGTGGAGGGTGTCTCTCCATCTGAACTCGGCGTTAACGAGCGCCGGTTCTGGGTAGGTGCATACGAAGAAAGGAATACTTGATGTGATAACGGATGACTCCTACCGGTTATTTATTTACTTTGAATTTGCTTTTCCGCCCTCCGCTATCAAACATGTCGTGTTGAATATGGTCTCGTTGTCGTTTTCGCTCGTTATCTTGTCGCAAAACTTGCATTTGGCTGGTCAGCCATAGCGAAGCCTGATAGCAGTCATAATGCCTGAACAGGGAGCGTGCATGACCGGACCAGCCCACATCGGGCCTGAGCAGGGCTGAGCAAGGCTGGTGCGGGCTGGTCATCTTGAAGTCGTCTGCTGAACAGAGCTGAGCAGGACTGGCAAGGACTGGTCATTTTGGAGCCATCGGCTGAGCAGGGCTGATCCTGGCTAATAATGTCTGTACATAGCTCTGATGCCATTGGCCAGTGCTGAAGAGGCCTGACCATGTCTGATCGCTGAAATAGTATACTGGACTACAGGGACCTTGCTAGGCCGCCTCGACCTCAAGAGAGGGAAGATGAGGGGTGAAAGATCTGGCGGAGCATTGTGGGCATGCATTTCGCGCCACGAAAGACCACGATATATTTAGAGCATTTCCAGTATAGACCACTCCGCGATGACGCAGTGGTCTGTTTCGCGACTCCAACGCAAGGACGTGAGCAGCATAACACAAGTCGGGTGTTCGAATCCCTCGCTGGCCTGATACTTGTGGTCTATAAGAGACTTCTAGCGAGTACAATTCGTAAGGAAAGTAAGGAATAAAGGTAAGAGCACTACATGAGTAAGAAAAGGATACTACAGAGGGGTACAAGGAGAGGTACAAAAAGATGAAACATCCTTTTTCTATTATTCCTATATATCGTCGTCAGGACTGCTCAGCCCGCAACACGCCGTATAACGCCTGTGCAGGTCCGTCAGGCTGATCAGGCCTGATTGGCCTGACCAGCCCGCTCATCCCCTTTCTAAAGCTCGGGAACCCTGATCAGGCTCTGTTTCCCTGGCGGGGATGTTCAGGCATGGTTTGGCAACATCATGCAAGACCAGCCAGATGCAAGTTTTGCGACACTGTCACGGGAATGTTGTTCAGTTCCTATTTGACTGATGTTTGATGTCTCTGTGTTTCTCGATATTGCGTACGTCTATGTGGTACTACTTCACTAAGTACTGAGTATGTTGTGACTACTATATGAGTCGTGGCTGAACATGAGACGTTATATAAGAGCTTCAACTGAGCAAGAGATTCCAGGCTTGTTCCAGGCAGTGCCTGCACAGACTGTACGTGAAGTACTTAGTAAGCACACATCTTGAGCAACAGCACGTCGGTTGAAAATCTCGCCAGAACGTGAAGAACTATTGCCATAGAAGTAAAACAATGCTTAAGTACGTTGCTTTTTGGTTGCGCATGATTTACACTTGGCGGCAGAAGCCGAGGGCACAAACAATGCGGTTTGACACGCGGCGGCGGACATTGCCGGCTCAACTTCGCAAGCAACTTCATATACTTACTCCACAGAGCGCTCGCGATAGACCATCCCCCAACGATGTCCAACTCTTCACGTCCCGCTTCTCAGCCTATCCACAAGCGATCCCACGACGACATTGACATCTCCGATGCTAAACGTCCTCATCTTATGCTTGCGCAAGTTTCTGATAACGACACGGACGAACTCTGCTTTATGAGGGACTGCGGAACCTTAGCGTTGCTCATGGAATTCAAATACGAGCTGGGTGCAGTCGAGCACCTCTCCGATCAGCATGCTGCCGACATTCTCTGGGCGGCCGTCGCACAGGGCCACTGGCGGGCCACCCATAAAGATTGGCGCGTTACTAACTTCGATGCTAGCAACAATGAACGTCTGGCTTATTTTTCACAAGCGACGTCTATCACTGGGCCTCAACTTAGGGATGCCTTACGTGAGGCCTGGAATGATCGGAAATTCAAACACATTCGGAACGCTGGTATGCATGTCGTGTTCCTCCGATGAAGCTTCTTACACTCACCTAACCATCTCAACATCTGTTAGCCTTCTTAAAGCGGCCATATATCGTTCCACGGGACATCAGAGAGATGGAAAATGAAACGGTAACTGGTAAGTCGCCAGTTCTTCTCTCATTGGTGCGAGTAACGTTTTCTGACGAATCGGCCTACAAGCACGAGGTGAGCCTCAATATTACAGACTTTCCACTCAGTCACTGACAATACTTAGCTATCCGCGTCGCGTGGAGGACGTCGTACGTCACTGACAGCGCCCATTATCTGTACGACCTCGTCTTAAAAATGAAGCGGAATACATGGACACAAAACCGTAGACACGATTACGACAACACTATGGCGATAATTCAGAGCTCGGGGACAGGTAAATCTAGGATGGTAGATGAGACAGCACGCCTTGTGTTTACTCTCCCTTTCAACCTACGCTCTGAACTTGCGTCCCGAGGTAGGCCTTGACACATCGTCGTTAGAGTTAGTCTTCAGTCAATGATCTCGTACCCCTTTTTAGCTTTGGCGTATCCTCCTCCTGATCGGGCCGTTCGCGGATACATGTGTACCAATCCACGTGAGGATGTAGTTCACGTTCGATACCATTTGTTCCTCGGATGCCTGTTTCGGCTGGCCAAAGAGGAGCTCGAAGCAGTCTACCAGGGCCCAAAGATCTCTCAAAGGGAACTAGCGACCCTGTGGCGAGGCCATCTTGAGGAGGAAGGTGTACGCGATGGATTTTATGGGCGCATTGTCGAAATTTCTGAAGTAAGTATCTAAACTTACCTTCTCTTCGTCTCTGATTTAGACATGGGTCCTCCTAGAAAATGGTTGCGTGCAATTACACTCCGATAACTACTATAAGGGATGGCACAATCGAAGACATGAAGAAATTTGCACAAACCCTCGCCTCTAAGGTTGATAAACTCACGGACACCGTCAATATCTTCTTATATTTCGACGCGGCGCACGAGTTAACTCGGGCTCCATGTATCGAAGGCACAAAATCTCTCTATAAAGTGCTACTTTCAGTTCTGAACGACTATACCGACTTCCCAATGTTCGTTGTGTTTCTTTCAACCACGTTTCGTATCAGCAACTTCACGCCTTCAGGAGGGACCGAATATTTCGACGGTGCCACAGTATCAAGCGGAGCACACCAAGCTCCCATCACCGAAACCCCTTTCGATTGTGCGCCCAATATTATTGTCAAGCAGGACGCTCACACCCGGAAGGATGTCGCAGATGTGCGATTCATGTCGCGATTCGGTCGACCGTAGTGAGTCTCTCACTTTCACCCGTATGCCTTTGAACATGTCTGACTGTAGGTCCTTCAGCTTTTGGACATTCATGAACCAGATCTCAGAGATAGAAAAGAATCGCGCCATCCATTCGTTCCTCTGTACTCTCCGCAGTAAGCTCATACAGGAGACAGACTACACAAAGCCACTCGAAGATTGCAGTTCGTTCGGGCGACTAGCTGTGGCAGACGTTCGACTTTGTCTGCAGTACATTGAAGGGAACGGGGCGTTTGACGTGCAAGCGCGTCTCATTGCAAGCCATATGCGCCTTGCCTTTTCAGCCCCTGTACATCGTCAGTATCTCCGTTCTGGTTATCCTAGCGAACCAATGCTAGCCGAGGTACGTCGGCTTATACCCCCTTTCGGACTCTGGGGTAAATTCTTCTGTGCAAAGGCTACATCGATCTTACTTCCTAGGCTGCTACACAACAACTTCGCCTTTGGCGCAAGAAGAGGCGGACGGCGCTGCTCGATATACTCTTCGAACATATGGAACGTGGCCTTCTGGATCGGGGTGAACGGGGAAATGTTGTCGCCCGCATGCTCGTCACTGAAGCGTATGATCTCGCGGTAGCTGAGAAAACTCATCCCCCTTTGACGCCTGATGAGCAGAGCCGATTTTTCAGCTTGGGTTGCCACCTTCTGGATTGGATAGAGAAATTATTTTCAGAAGGGCGCGCTCAACAGATCCTCGAGAGCTATCCAGCGAACTGCAAAGGACAGAAGTTCAAAGACATCTTCAAGGACGCATGGATCCGGTTTACGCACTTCGTCAAGTCTGCAGACGATCACGTAATCAATACGCACTCTATGTTCGCAGCATTCGCTCGAGGCATGGCGTACATCTGCCAGAAAGGCGGAAGCTTCATCGACATCCTCGTTCCTGTCCTGCTCCGTGACGTGAAGCTCGGTTCCTCGGTCATGACCGCCATTTTTATACATGTCAAGCGACGCGACAGAGCTGGAAACTACATGATAGACGTTGAAGATCTAGGCTTCTTCCACCCCGAACCCGTTGGCAGATTTCCGGACGGAGATGACCGCCCATACATCACGATCGTCATGGATCTCGGCGTACGAAACACTCTCTCGGCCTATGCTGCTAAACCTGCAGCACAGCAGATGATCAAGGAAAACCAGACCACCGATGGAGGAAAGGACTTCTCTCAGGTGTCGGATACCTCGACTCGACTCGACCTTCGCCCCGTTCCCGGCGTGACCCATCCCCGCTACGCGATCCACGTTTCCGGATGCTCTGACACGAATTACGGGGTCATCGATGAATCTGACCGGGAGAAGTACAAGCAGCTCCTCCGCATCAACGAGTTCCTATACGAGCATCCACGTCCAGAGACCATTCCCAGGGTGATGGCACAAGAGCCATTCTTCGCACTTGGCTCGAACAGCTACTCCTGGGTGGAGTCGGATGTGCTCAACGCGAGGGACCCTGCGAATGCTGACGATGAAGAGGATGAGGATGAGACGTTCCATATTAGTGAACACACCGACAATTTCACGCGTAGCGATTGATTCATGGACGTTTTACTATGAATTTCTTGTTTCTTCTGCTACTTACTCGCCGTTGATGTCAAATATGTCTTCCGCACTTTTCGACAGTTTTCTCAATTCATTTGCTATCCGGTTTTCCTGCTATCCGCAATCAAATATGTCGTTTATGCTGTCGTTGTCGATTTCGCCCGCGAGTGAGTAGTTAGACTGCTTGTCGAGCACGCTATAAGTGTTGAGATCGATCAACGTCCCTCACATTCACGGCCACCCTAGAATCACAGAACAAGACACGTACAGTAAATGCACCCAATACAAAGCAAGAATACGGAAAACGTCATGGTTTGTCCCCGTGCCCCACATAGACATCCACAAGCGTCGGACTTCGAGGTAAACTAGGGCTCAGCGGACTTCTCGGTACTTCCAACACGGCCCCCTCCCCTCTCCGTCCTCCCCCACCCTCTCTTGCATCGGTTCCCATAACTCCCATCTCGATATCATGCGATCCAACCGACACCGGTCCTGCCCCCCGACTCGTAGATTCATCCGTCACAGTCGTCGTCATCATCTTGGAATACGCGCCCCCGCTCCCACTCGTACTCGTCCCAGAAGACCCACCCGAATCGACAGTGTCGGGCGTATATTGGTCGGGAAAGATCATACTTGTGAATTTATAGTCCGTTATCGAGCCTGAGCCAGTGTTGGCACCGTTGAGGGTTCGGGAGGATGTGGAGGAGAGGTGGAGGACGGCGCGGGTTGAGAGGACACTGTGGAGGATCATTTGAAGTCTTGGTGAGGGGGAAGAGCGTCAGTAGGTTTAAGTGAGGACGAAGATGATTGTCGACGTACTGCGTGCCGCCGGAACGGAGTTGAGGAGCCTGAAGGGTACGAACAGGTCAGTAAGACCGCATAATGGCAGAGGATGGAGTAGGTATACGAACGGAAACTTGAAGAACGAGAACGATATTGAAAACTCCTAATACTGGGTGTTCAAAAAGAACATGAGCCTCTAATTTGGTGATGTCCGCGACGTTCTACTCACGGAGCATGAATACGAAGTACATGATACCTGTGAGGAAGAAACCAGTTGAGCGCCACCCGCACAGAGTAAGTATGTTGGAGTTCAAAGACCGAGAGACTGACCATCTGTCCAAAGTACATGCATTAGAGGCGATCTAGTGGCTATAGGCGCTTCCCGGAAATATGCCAGAATTTTGTACATAGAAAGGGTGAGCGTAACTGATACAACAGTGTACAGCCGGTAGATGTCAGTTTACGGTACCACGCAGTCTCGCATGATAAAGTGGTGTGAATGAGAATCCGAGCAGGGTACGCACTGAATTCATAACAAATGACGATGACATACGGAACGACCCACACGTTCTTGACGGCGCTGACCAGGATCTGACATTGCGACGAGTTGGTGAGGTCGGGTGCTACAGAGGGACCCCCTAATTGAATTCGAACGACGTAGACATCGGCTTTTTATGCACAACGGAAGGATTTGAGAGAACGCGTACGTACAGACGGTGGTGACTATGTCTTTTTCGATGATGACTACGGCAGGGACGATTGCTGCCTATGAGAGTTCAGGGATGTATTGAGTCCCAAAAGAAGGATGGGAGGAGACAAATGCGGCTTACGATGGACACGCATATCAGGAAAATTATTATTCGCCTGTCGCGCTGCCAGATCGCCCATGTACGTGTCGCGAACACAACTAAACACCACACGCCATACATCACAGCAAAATATCAGTTCGTGCCGCCAGACCCGGAGTAAAGTGCTGGTCAGAAGTACTTACGGTCTGCTGCAATGATCGTGATGAGTCGTATACATGTGAGGACGTTCCCCAGCGCCACTGTCGCCTATTCTCGCAATATAATCACAACATGATGACGAAATCATGTCAACGTGAGACTTGTCCATGGACAGAGAAAACCAACAGGCAGATGAGACCTACAGGCAATATATCGATAATCGCACCAGCGAGGGCGGGATACCGAGCAAAGAAGAACAATATGCGTCCGAAGTTGGGCCGTTCAGGTACCCACAAGAATCGGACCTACGCACAATGCGGCACCACGAGATACAACAAGACTTAGGTGTCAGCTTAGGTTGATAATCGAATGGAAAGTGGTAGGATGGGGATGTGGCGTACGAACCTCCTCGGACCAAGTGAGGGTGTAGTCGTAAAACTGGCGAAGTGAAGGGTTTCAGCTCATTATGGTGCGTATGTAGTGTATGATGGACTCACAAGAAGAGCACTGCTAGCCACTGCACCGTGGCGTGTCGAGGACACAGACGTCAAAAGGGAGAAAGTCACAGACTCTCATCAGCACGCTTTGAATGCCAAAAATAATCGCTAATCATCTCACTCACCAGCGATACTCTGCAAAAAAGGGGATAATAGAAAGACGTCAGCTCAGTGGCACAGCACATCAAACACTACCCCCACAAAGTAACAGACGCCTCGAAGAAAGAATTAAGCGCCGACGGTTCCCAACATAGGGGCAGAGTGATGATCTTCTTACTGCAATGAATTGGAAGATCTCTACCGTCGGCTTTGATGTTGCGCACGGTACGGAGAGCACGACTCGACGTGTATTCAATTATACAAGACGGTCGCTGTACGGGAAAAGATAACGGGGAAAGAACAAACGAGAACTTACTGAAGTCAACCTCCAGTCCGACAAGCAGTTCGCCAGATCGTGCAACTGCGAGCTTGAACTGTCCGCCATGACGCCACTAGCACTAGCACGAACGACGATGGCGCTGCTGTCAAACAAACAACTCGAAGCAACGCGACGTCGCTGTCAAACCGTGGCACGCAAAAAACGCGAAGAAGAGCCCCGCAAAGTCCGCAGGTCTGCGATTTACAACTGAGACTGCCAACGAGTTCGTCGGGTTAGCACAGCGACTGTCGTTCTTCTTAGAAAGACCTGAAGGCAAAAGCTCGAGGAAGAAGGAAGCTACTATGGAACGGAGAGGCGAGCGAGTACGACCTGACTCGAGGTAGGTTCGCTCGAAGAGTCGAAGAGGTGATGAGCAACTTGAAGGAGCGAAGAAATACGAAGTTTCTCCCTGAGAACCGCGTATGTACGAGCTAAGGTATTAGTGAGTGGCCTAGCACTGTTCCGAGCCGTGTGTGCCTTGCATGATGCATTCTTCATTTATGTAAATCATCAAAGCTTGAGTCGCGGCGATTGCAGGGACATAATGATATCAGGACGCATCGAGCAAAAATTGGATACCGGATCCTCTGATCTTCTCCCATGGTGGTGTGTACTGACTAGAAAAGGCGGTGCATGCTCGAGTGAGGGTCAAGAACGCTACAGGATAGCTCATTCTGGCTGCTGAGCATGGACGGGGGTTTAACGATTGCGTGGTCCGTGCGTCAGTTGTTCAAGTTAGGGAGGCGAGGTGATGGGACGGTATTGGATCTCGGGGGCTTTCGGGCCCGACACGCCGGGGTGAATCAACTTGGATTGCTTGTGTGGCGCTTGTTCAGATTGTGGCGCATGTTAGACGTCGGTCTCCCCATCACTTGGACGTCCTTGGAGTGATTTTATGGCCTTCTACAAGAATATACTCCGAGGACGTGGAAACTGCGGGCAAGACCAGTATAGGCCCTTACCCAAAGTCTATCTTCCTTCTCAATCCTCGAAAAGACCGACTCGTCAGTAGTAACAATTCATTGCCAGTCATCCGCGAACGACGGACCCGCGCTGTACTTATATGCACAACAAATTACTGCACTTGAGCTGCGGCCGAATCCTTTCTCCGTGCTTTAGGATTTAGAAATAAGATACGATCCCACGACGGTGTAAGAGAGGCAGTATTTTGTGCGGCGTGAGTTCCAGGGAGACCACGAACGTGGGCCACACAGCGCTCCGAGCTCTCACGTCGTCTAGAGGACTAGAATGGGGGCTTTTATTAGTGACTACGATCACTGGAGGGAGCGGCCACCGTGGCGAAGGAACTTATTTTGATTCGGACAGTACTTTTAGAATACGTAGCCACAACGCTCTGCCGTTGCTGCAATCCGTCAATCATCAGGCTCTTCCATAAATTAACTCTTTCGACCATCAGTTTCTCTAACTTTGTTGCATCCAGTGTTACAGCGTTGCTTTCCTTCCGTCGAGTCTTCGAATTCCTTCAGTTCCTTCCACCCGGGTCACCGTGACCTGTTTTCTCCTGAAAATCCATCATGATCCCAGCACACCACCGCCCTTCTAGAGCAATATGCAGTTTGACAGCCTGGGAGCCATCTTTGAGAGTGGACATGGCACGCACCATGGACTGTTCCTGTAGATCAATGTACTTACTCACCGTGACTGTTCTTCATTCTTCACTCCCCTCTTCCTCCCCGCATC
The DNA here is from genome assembly GCF_000264905.1 of Stereum hirsutum FP-91666 SS1. NCBI lineage: Eukaryota > Fungi > Basidiomycota > Agaricomycetes > Russulales > Stereaceae > Stereum > Stereum hirsutum. The sequence continues at coordinate 820,229 of NW_006763141.1, read as the reverse complement.
CTACTGCCCCATTGCTCGTCTCAGGCTCTCCTTCTGCCAGTGGGTATGTGGTGCCGGCAGTGACATTGACAGTGTAAAAGATAGTGGACTTCCATTCCATAGCCATGGCCAGCTACTCAAGTATTCAAGACTATCACTGGCACCCATGATCATCATGGATCGGCGCTCAGCGTTAACATACCACGACGTTGTGATGGCTGTCAATGGTAACAGTGACTGTCAATCGCAAGTTCCAGCGAAGAATCAGCGCCCAGCAACGAGAGGTCGACGACCATTGACATCCATCGCTAATCGCATAGCCTGAAGTCACATACATGAACGCGGATCCCAGAATCGGCCGACTAAATGTCGCGTATCGACCGATCTCATGCAACCCAACACCGATATCATCCCACCTTCCAGCAAAGATTCGATCCTCTACAAATCCGTAAATTGTATACGCAATGATAATCTTCAAAAGCACACATGTATAACAAAAGACTCGTACAAACGTCCGCGTTGGATCCGATCCCACTTTACAACATACTTACTTGGTACTTGGTATTTCTGCTTCACTTCTTCTTCTTCTTCCTTCTCCGCCACTCCTTCTCCGCCACGCCTTCTCCACCACGCCTTCTACGGGAGTACAGGTCGATGTAGGGTCGTGATTTGGTTGGATTAGAGCTTGGATGCGCCGATGAAGCTTACGCCCTGTGTGATGAGGACGAGGATGGGAGGTGATGGTGAGCATAGAGGGAGGAAGGTGATGGTAAGCAAAAGGAAAGGCCGGGGAAGCAGGGGAGGAAGGGGGAGGAGGGGGAGAGGAGGGCAGGGAAGAAAAGACGCACCTTCTCGATATTGATAGCCAACTCGGGGACGGCAGCTTGAATGAGACCCTGCTCGTACTCGTTCAACTTCCCAAGCGAATGGATCTTCGCCACGCCCTCGGGCTACATCCAACAATCCACACAAAAACAAAAACAAAACACACGAATCAGTAAACCATCTTACACCCACCACACAACCAAAACAAGGTGTCGAAAAGGCAAAAGAGTTACGCACCCCAATCTCAACATTCGCACTAAAATACTCCAACTCCCTCCCCACCTCCTTCACCAACCCCTCCCCCCCTGTCTTATCCGCACTCAGATGAACATAACTAGGCACAACGATCCCCTTCTCGCCCCCAATCGCTCTCAGGACCTTGGAAGTGAACTCGGCCCCGGCGTAGGCCATGGAGAGCGTGGCGGACCCGGCGCCATCTTTCGCTTTCACGACTTCGTCGCCGCCGAATTGGATGCGTTTGGTTAGGGTTGTGATGTCGGTGGAGGAGAGGGAGGTGGGGAGGGGGTGGGAGGATTGAGAGAGGAGGGGGACGATCTGTTTGTGTAGGGAGGGAGAGAGGGAGAGGAAGTGTGAGTAAGATGGATGGAGGACTGAATAGGGGCTTTAGCGATGAGAGAGACGTACGGTGACGCCGCTGTGGCCGCCGACGACGGGGACGACGACGGAGGGCGCCTTGGAGAGATCACCGAGGATTTCAGAGACGAATGTGGATGCGCGGACGACGTCGAGGGTCGTCACACCGAAAAGCCTTCATTCAATTTCAATGAATACCACATTAGTTTAGATTCGCGGACGTGGGGTAGAAGGGCGAGGTGCGTACTTCTTTGGGTCAAAGACACCGTGCTTCTTGAAGACCTCGGCGACGATGGGGACGGTGGAGTTGACTGGGTTTGAGATGACGAGGACGAAGGCTTTGGGTGCTGTGGTGGCGATACCTGTGGCGAGATCGCGGACGATGCCTGCGTTGATCTGAGATAGAAAAACAGGATATATGGAGTAAGAATGTGGGAGATCGATGAGATGGATTGAAGAGACGCACCTTGAAGAGATCATCTCTGGTGGCGACAGAAGCCCATGATCAGTAGCTGCGACCTCGAATAGTCTGGGCCTGCTTACCGCGTCATCTACAAATCGAGCTCATGTCAATCTACACGGATCGCGGGGCAGATGCGGGGGAGGGAGAGATGAACGTACACCAGGTTTACGAGGAACACCGGCGGGGATGACGACGATGTCAGCGCCGGTGAGTGCCTTCTTGAGACCGTCATCGGGTGGCAGGAACCCCTGGACCTTGGCTGGGGTGGAGATGTGGGAGAGATCGGCGGCGACACCGGGGGTGTTGACGATATCGAAGAGGCCGAGCTAGCGAGCAGCGCGAGAGGCGCGTCGGGATGGGATGGGTGAGGCCTGGTGGTAACGGTGGATTATGTGGGGAGCGATTACCTCCGTGACGAGTGGGTTAGACTTGAGGAGGAGCGCGAGAGGCTGGCCGATTCCACCTGATTTTATTGATTCAATTCTGGCTCAAAAAAATCAGATCCCAAAAGAAACGGTACCTGCAGCACCGAGAACGACAGCTTTGGGCATTGTGAAGGAAGGAGGTGGGTGGATGAAGGAAGGATAGACTGGTGACCTGAGCTGAGACGGAAGGCTTTATGTACGCCCCGAACGGGCCAACCCCACACCGCGGTCCGTCCCCGTGCGTGATTGGCTATTGCAATTTCAGCAACGGAAGATTTCAGCAAATCATGTGCGGCCGTTTGTTCGCCACCTCCATCCGCGACCCAAAACACGAGATATCACGCATTGGGCTGCTCTTGTCTTGTGTTTTTGTTTTGTATTGTTTTCGTGAACTTGCTGGGATGTCGTCTGCGTCTGCGCTGCCCCCTGCTCTGCTCGACCTCACTTGGCTCAGAGCTTCTGCTCGTCTTGGGTCCAGTAACGCCAATGCCTGCGGTCATGTCATTCGAAGGAGGATGCATCTCGCGACCGCACCGTCTCCGAGCATGCCACCCCCAGAGCTAATGGCATCTGGAGACGCCTTCGGCCACAGGTGCGTCTTGGCTACTTCTTCGTTATCTTGTACTTCACGATTGACTCTGCTTCAAGACGACGGAGACGTGTGCCAAGCATGTCGCTTGCGGTTTTGCAGACAGAGACGAACAGGGTGGCCCAGGCAGAGCTCGCACGTCGCGTAGAGTCGTTGACAAAAATCGAAGTATCACAGGTATGTGCGTGTTCATGGACTGCTGCACGCAACTTGATGCTCAAATGTCAATTGTATGTAGCGTGATATCGTCGAACCTGAACCAGGACCAACAGAAGATGAGCTCCTTGCCATCTACGAAGACCTACTCGCCATCGAACCACCGCCATCCCAGCTTCCCGAATCCCCTCAAAATCAAAAACAAATGGAAGACTGGTCCCTCGTCGAGCGCATCGCAGAACGTCTCGCACATCCACAGACACCGTACTCTCACCCTCCACGCGCGGAATCCGAAAGCTCGCTAACGAACACCCTTCGACAACGTCTTGGTGTCGATACCTCCGCTGAAGAGTCCGTTCCTGACGTCAATGTGGATGTTAATTCACCACATCGACGCGTCCTTGCGAGGTTGCGTGAGATCTTACCGAGGTTCGAGGCAGCGCAGAGGTCTTTGCATCCGATTTTGGGAGGGACGAGTACCGTGCCGAAAAGTCAGGTGCCTATCGTGTGGTTGCTTGAGGATGAATGGAAGGCTATGATTCGTGTTTGTGTGCGTACCTCATCACTCTTCACTCAGTATAATTCAGTTGTTGAGATCTGGTTTCTTCAGTTAGAACTCCATGAACCCGATTTAGCGGAAGAGACGCTGGTGTTAATGAAGGTAAGCTAGGAGTTTTGCCCTTTGTTCTCCGCACTTTAACTCAAAATATATATCTAGCGAGCCAGCGTAACTGTTCCCGAAGAATCCATTGACGACATCATGACTTTCTACGCCGCAGAAGCCGACGTCCCCTCCCTCGAAACCTTCATGCAAAACTTCCTCACCAGTACGCCCTCCTCTCCTCTCCTCTCTTCCCGTCTCACCACACACCCTCTAACCCTCCTCCTCCCCCTCCACAGCCTCCCCAACCCCACACCAACGTCACCTCCACATAAAAGCCCACCAACGCCTCTCCCCCAAATCCTCCCTACCCACCTCCGCCCTAACCCTCCTGCACACCTACGAAAACGCGTCCCTCCCCGCCCCTCTCGAGACCTACCACCACCTAATAACCCAACTCCTCCACACCACGCCCTCCCATTCCCCCTCTCTCGCATCGATATCCCGCGCCCAAGCATGGGACCTCTTCGCCCATATGCGTTATGTAGCGCATCCGGACCCCACTGAGGGGATATACGCTACTATGCTCCTCGCTTGCGCACACACATATCGCTCCGAGCCCGAACGCGCTCTCGATCTCTGGACTGAAATGACTGTAGATAGACGGATGCAGCCTAGCGAACGGAGTTATGGGGGCGTGATTATGGCTCTGGCTCGGAGCGGAGAAAAAGAATATGTGGGTGAGGCGTTTAGACTCGCTAGAGAGATGTTGGGCGGTGGTGGTGTGGGGGGGAGTGGAGTGAATAGAGATGCGTATGGGAGGGGGAGGTTTAGGCCGGGTCAGTTGGTTTTTTTGGCGTTACTAGAGGGAGCGAAGAGGATGGGGGATTTACCGAGGGTGAGGTGGATATTGGCGGAGATGGTGAGGACGGTGGAGGGGGGTGAGGGGGATGGGGTGGCGGGAGGGGTGGGAGGGAATGAGGGGGTGAGAGTGAAAGAGAAAGAGAAAGGGAAGGCGGAGGGAGAGGGAGAGGGAAGGGTGGAGATTAATGAGGAGGTGATGATGTATGTGTTCAATGCGTATGCGGCGTATAGGCCTCCGTTCAAGAGGTCTTTGGCGCCGCTCGTCAAGGATGCTGCCGACGAAGTGAACACCACCTCTGCGTCCTCTACTTCCTCGACCAAGACCGCAACATCAGCCTCATCCTCGACGTCCACATCACAGCATCAACATCACGAACAAACACAACCCCAAACCTCCATCAAATCCACCTCTTCCAGTCCCAGCTCCGACAACACAAGCTTCTCGCATATCCCGCCCCAGAGCCGCTCTGAAGTCCTCCGCGAGGCTAGAGCCATATTCATGCAGATCGTCGACGCACAGTCTCAATCTCCTTCGAGTTTCAGCGCTCAATCCCAATCGAGCTCGAGTTCGAGCACTCAATCCCAATCTCCTTCGAGTTCAAGCACTCAATCCCAATCTTCTTCGAGTTCGAGCACCCAATCCCAATCTTCTTCGAGCTCGAGCACTCAATCCCAATCTCCTCCGAGTTCGAGCACTCACTCCCAATCTTCTTCGAGTTCGAGCACTCACTCTCAATCCAACACCACCCCCTCCATCTTCCGAAACGTCAAACTGACGACACCCCTCCTCAACTCATACCTCTCCATCCACTACGCTCACAATTCGTTCGAAGCGAGCCATAAGCTGTTCTTTGAACTCTTCGGTAAGTCTGAGTCTGAGTCTGAGTCGGCTGCGATGAAGCCGAGCGGGAGGAGTTTGGTGGAGGCGTTGGAGAGGTGTGCGATGCCGATTCGGGTTGAGCGGGATCGGGGTGGAGGGGATGGTGGAGGGGATGGGAGTGTGAATGGAGATGCGAATAGAGATGCGAAGAGCGAGAAAGAGAGGGAGAGGGAGGTGGCGTTGAGGTTTGCGGAGGATGTGTGGGGGATGTGGGAGGTGCTCGAGGAGCGGGGGATGCGTTGCGAGAATGAGAACTCGAAGGAGAGAGTGGGCGCGAGGATGATCGAGAGGGCGAATTCGGCCATGATTCGGATTTTGGCGCTGTACGTCTCCCATACCTCCCATACCACATAGACCTCGTACTAACTTCATTGGTTTATCTTCGATTATGTAGGACCAAAAACCTGCCCCGCGCCCTCTCCCTCCTCCGCACCTTCACCACCCGCTACCCTCCCTCCACCCTCCGTCAACCCACACCGCTCCCCTCCCTCCGTTCCACTCGCACCGTCCTCACCTCCCCCACTCGCCCCATCGTCCGTCTCACCTCGCCCGTCGAGGTGCCCGACGATACGGTCCCCCCGCTGCTTCTGTGGCGCGATTTGGAGGTGCTGCATCATAAGTTGGTTGCAGAGGGGGATAAGAAGGGGATAGGGATGGTTAAGTGGGTGGGGAGGGCTTATGAGGGGAGTTTGAGGAGGAGGAGGGAGGGGGCGATGAGGGATGGGAATGTTGGTGGTGGAGGTAGAAGTGGGGGTGGTGGTGGGACGGAGGTTGTACAGGTCGTTCAGGGTGAGGAAGTGGGGGAGGGTGAGACTGCGAGGACGGGAAGGTCAGAGGAGGAGATGAATGAGGTTGATTAGACGGAGGCCCTGTTCATTGAGTCGTTCCCCTGGCCGATGTGTTGCTGCATTTAGATTACCTGCATGCTCGCCACCGCCACTCCAACATGTTCTATTTTTATACCATCATAATTCAACGGTCAACCTCGGGACCGTGGTGCTGATTTCGCACGCCACATTGTTCCTTCTCTTCAAGCTAGCCCTTTCACAGGAAAAGTCGATGAATTGCTCTCTGCTCCTGCAAGGTCACTACGGTCAAGAGTAATAAATAAACTGTCCCTGGCCACCTGCTGCACTTTCTATGGGTATGTATGAATGCCCGCTCAAGGGACGGAACTCAGGCTCATCAACTTCTCATCGCTCGGCTCGCCTCGTGGGGGCAATACAAAATTACGACGTTCGGCGCTCAGCGCTCATCACAGTGCTTTGATGAAGCTTTGAGCCTTTACCGAATGCATGTCTTTGGTCTTATATCAGTGGTGCCTTTTGTGCTCCTCTCGTCCTTGCTTTCGTCCTTCCTCGTCGACGCCCGCTTCGGTCTCGACGACTCTCAGCTTGCTCTTCTTGCTCCCTTGCTTGGACGACTCAAACTCTTACTTGTGGACCATTCACGCTTGGTCGTATCTGGGTTCAGTGGCGATATCGATGCGGGCGCTGAAAGGCTCGGTCAGTTCTCGTGATCCTATCGTGCACGACAACCGAGACGATGAGGCTGGATACGGAGGTGAGTACATACTTCTATCACACCCCTTACCTCTGCTACTCGAACTTTTCGATCGACGAGTGAAATCTGTTCTCCCACCTAACATCTCTTCATGGACAGACGACTCCTGGTCCAGGCGTCGAGCCACCACCATAGCCACCTCGTACACCTCAACTGGCCTCCCACAAGAAACCATAACCGCCCTCATCATCTGCCTCACAATCATCTCTCTCGTCACCCTCATCATCATCCTCCTTTTCGTTCGTGGCTGTAGACGCCGAAGATCACACTTCGCGGATATGAGCGTCAGGATCGTCAGAGAATCGGATATGGACGGGGCTGGATGGAATAATGCGTACGGGTATGGTCTGTCTGGGGGTACGAGCAGACCGGTGTCACCGTATACGGTCGGTGCGAGTGGTGGTCGTGGTCGTAGTGGCGTACCGGTGTCTCCCGGTTCTTCGACTTATTGGACGGGTTCGGAGGACCAGCATCAGGAGGGGAGAGAGAGCAGTGTGTATAGTAAGAGGTATTCTGCAAGCGGTACGTCTTCGGGCCTCATCCTTGGAACTTAAGTAACTTATGGAAGGCTTGTGACTGGTTTACTCATTCATGCTATATTTGTTATCGTCTGATTGCAGATGCGGAGCTCGCGTCAATGACCCCTCTCCCGTCCGATATGCGCCACTCATCTACTTCAAACGTCAACTTCACAAGTCTCGCAGACGCTTCTGCGACGCTGTATATGCTCAACGAGGAGGACGAGGGTGACTTGGGACACCCGGAAAACCTGCATCTTCCGTCGAGGCCGAATACTGTCGAACCGAGCGCGATCATGGAGGCAGGTTCGGGTCGCGAGAGTCATGATATCAGACTGGTTACCGAGTCTCAGAAAGGGAGGGGAAGGTGGTTGGTATAACGGTTCTCTATCCAGGATGATTTGGAACCTGTGTGGCGAGGTGAGACAGGTACCATGGAGCATATGTGCTTCATTTGTTCGCTCGGTGAGGATAGGGTCGGTATTCTCTACCACATACTATGCTGTACGCTCATTTAGTCCTAGTGACTGCTATTGTTGTCATTCCTATCTACAGCTTATTTACTTCCTCTGTCTTTGTACTTTTAAATATTTATGCTGCATGGAATACGAGTCTTGAACAGACTGAGCGGTTGGGAACCGTGGTTGGTGCAGGGGGTTAGGGCCCGGAGTAAAAGCAGGCGGGGAGGTTCGGCTGTGGCTGTTGCCGTCGTATTTCTACGCTCCGCTTCAAACCAAACATGCATCGACGCATCGCTCGGAACCTTTTGGTTCACGTTCAACTCAGAAGTCAGCGCATCAGCTCCAGCCAGCCCACTCCTCCTTGCATATGCACGAACTCTTGATGACTACGTTCTTGTACAGGCTTGGTACGCGTGCTTCGGGTATAAGGCCATCACAAGGTCTTTTACTCCTTTCCCACTGTCGGCAGCGGCCAATCTCTAACGCAGATATCTCCGAGTCCCCCGCCTCAGCTTCTCCAGCAAAGGATTTAGTGGTCTGATCATTGTTTAAGCACAGGAATTCAGGTATCCTGAAAACCTACCATCACTCTGTGAATCCTTGTCACTCTTCCTTGGCATTCATCGTTTTCAACTCTACACATTGTAACAACCATATGCATATGAAGTCCTGCTAAGAGTACCCCACGAACTGGCCGCATCTTCGGGTTCTGGAAGTTCAATATGCCTACTTTCCGTCTAGGGTCACCGTGACACCCGATCTCAATTTTCAACACCCGCCGCCATTATTCCATTGGTATCCATTCATCGTACTGCTAGCGCCTTGCGACTAGGTGAGCAGTAACTCCATACGTGATATATATTAGGTTCGCGAATTCGTGCTCTCAGTCCGCGCTTGTCGTCGGTCAGTGGGTAGTCGGTCGACTACCCCCCGGCGAATGATAACCGCCAGCATTCTTTTTAGTTTTGCAATACGCGCATAGCATGTGCCAGCCTTCCGCCGTTTGACTCGGAAGTTTGGTCACGAATTCTCTCTACATCTATCTTGTGCAGGTAGCCGCATGGGATGTAGTACAGACCCCTTTTGCGTCCTGTACCTTACTATCTTTTCGGTGGATATTGGACGGGTATTGCTCATGGGGTTTCAGCCTAAAACACGTCCTGAGAGCGCTCGTATGTTGTATTCAATGACATCGGAAACGACACCATTCACACGAGGATCCACTAACCTCTTGAATACGGGCGGCCATGAGACGCTCACTGAGTGTCTTACTCTGGAGGCTCCAGCTCATCCACACCCTGCGTGTCTGTCAAAATCGGTACGCACAGGACTCTAATTCTTGACTTACTGTGTATTCATTTAGTTTTAAACGTGTGAACGAAAAGCCCGTCCATGCAACTTTTCTCGCGTTGTATGACAGCCGACGTTGCTGTTAGGCACGCAGTCATATCCCCTGAGCGTCTATGCTTCGAGACGTCTCGGTCGGTGATCGTCCGAGGCCTTTCTACTACCACCTGTTATAAGCAACCTTGGCTAGCTCCTTTCAGAGGCGCTGTGTCGGAAGCTCGTTTATAAGCTCGTTCTCGCTCTCCATTCCGTAGTGCGTATTTTGATTCCCTTTGATCGTCCAATCGCACTATTTTTCCTCCACTGATTCTCGCAGACGAGCGACGAAATGACGCTCACCTTCTCCCTGGTTTTGCCTCTAATTGCAGCCGCTTACATCCCGGCTGCCCTCGGTGCTTTGTATCAAGACCCATCCCAATTACCTACTAACGCTTCGTATGACTACATCATTGTTGGAGGTGCGTTTGCTCACTATGCGAGCAACTATCTGATCTTTAATAGTACTCTTTATGTATTGTGTCTTCCAATGTGATAGGAGGTGCTGGTGGAGGCGTCCTCGTCAACCGGTTGACGGAGCACCCGGAAGTGAAGGTACTGCTCATCGAAGCCGGGTCCAGGTGTGCAATTAAGAATGTTTCCCTCCCTTTCTGTTTTATCTGAGGCGTGAATATCCACTAGCGACTATACAAACATAAACATCGAGGTTCCCGGTTTCGAAGCGACGCTTGAAGGCTCCCAGTTCGTACGTAGTGTTCTATCATCCATACGCATATGGTGCTTTCACGGCTAACGACGTAGTTATGGCTGGTAGGATTGGAATTTCACCACTACGCCCATGCCGGGATATAACGACAGGTCGATAACTTATGCCCGTGGATTTGTCCTCGGAGGATCTACATCTATCAGTAAGCTCTCTCTTTTCCACACTAGTCGACGATATTCCACCAAATTTAACGTGTCCAACTAGACTTCATGGCGTGGAACAGAGGCGCAAGAGACGACTTCGATCGATATGCGGCTTACACGGGCGACGAGGGATGGTCTTGGGACGCATTGTATCCGTATATGTTGAAGGTGTGTGTCGGCATCCCGTAGAATATTGCCAAGCCAGAAGTCCTGATATCACTAATGAATACACCCCGCGAGTGTAGATAGAGACCTTAACGCCGCCTACCGATGGCCGTGATACTACAGGCGACATCATACCCACCGATCATGGCGAAAACGGTACGTGTTATGTCAAATCTAATTCATCAATCGCTGTATACTTATTGTCCTGCTATGCAGGTCCCGTCAGAATTAGTTTACCGGGATATGCTCTCCCAACAGATGCTCTCGTCTTGAATGCGTCGACCGAGCTGTCTTCCGAATTCCCTTACAACGAGGACGTTAACTCAGGAGACACCATTGGGATAAGTGAGTAGTCGCCTTCATATCAGTCTTTTCTACAAAATTGTTAACGGAAACTTTATTAGGCTGGACGCAGTGGGATGTCAGCCTTTGAGAGCAAGCATATCACAGAACCGTGTTACTAAAAAAAAGCATCATCTCGCAGATTTTTGAAGGTGCCCGCGATGGATCAGCAAGAGCATATATCGAACCTGCGCTCACTCGGTCGAATCTCGATGTACTGGTCAATACTCTGGTCACAAAAGTGGTTCAAACCGGAACGGAGAATGATCTCCCTGTGTTTAGGGGCGTACAGTTCGCTCAGAACAACTCTGGTATGCTAGAGCTCTGTTATTTTACTGTCGGTATTGTGGGGAATGTGAGAGCTGATACCGGTTCGTGAATAGACTCGGTCTATTCTCTCAACGCAAGCAGAGAGGTCATCCTTTCTGCAGGCGCGGTCCAAACACCCCATATTCGTAAGTGACAGATCTCAATTTTACCCTAGCACTGTCTAATATTCAATCCAGTTATGCTCTCCGGCATTGGCGATCCTTCTGTCCTGTCTCAGTTCGGCATCGAGACCACCGTGGAACTTCCAGATGTCGGTCAGAACTTACAGGTGTGGTTTTCTCGGAGATCGCCCATTTACATCTTCGCCAGCTTCTTACCACGTCTGTTCACCTCTCAATGACACGATGATTGTCAGGACCACGTACTTCTTTCCATAAACTGGGCCGTAACGTCCAACAATACGCTTCTCGACGATCTCTCTCAGAACAGTACCTTTGCCGCGGAACAGCTCGCATTATGGCAGGCTAATAGGACTGGTTATCTCGTCAATTCCGCTGGAAATCAGTGGGGCTGGTTGAGAGTTCCCGATAACGAGACAAGTGTGTACGGAGATGGTATCGAGGATCCGAGTTCGGGACCTACAGCAGCGCATTACGAGTGGATCTTCGAGGTATGGCCATCCTGACGTGAATGAGCCCATCGTGTCTAATGGTGTGAGCACTTGTTTAGGATGGGTTCCTTAACTTGGTCGAACCTACCCCATCGAGTGGAAACTACTTTACCATGCTTGTTAATCTCGTCTCACCTGCCTCTCGTACGTTGTCCTATTATCTCAATAGATCCGGCGGCTGCTGATACTCACGTGTCCCGTGTACCTTAACTACAAGGTGGAAACATCACACTCGCGTCCACAGATCCCTTTACCCACCCCCTCATCTCTCCCAATATGCTCGCTCTCGAAGAACCCTTCGACATCCGAGCCCTTGTGTACGCCGTCAAAGCAGCTCGTCGATACGTTGCTGCCAAAGCCTTCGACGGGTACATCATTGAGGAATATGGATCGAGTCTTAATGCAACCACAGATGAGGAGATTGAGGAATGGATCAGAAACACAGCTTTCACAGTGTTTCACCCTACCTGCACCGTACCGATGGGTAAGAATGGGAGTGCGAGTGGTGCAGGAGACGGTGCACTGCAAGTGGACTTAAGGGTGAAAGGCACGGTCGGATTGAGAGTCGTTGATGCTTCCATCTATGTGAGTCGACTCCGACCATAATGCCCACGCACTACCTGTTGACGCGTGAGGTCCATAGCCGTATATCCCTGCGGCACACACTATGGGTCCGACCTACATCATTGCAGAACGCACGGCGGACCTGATCAAGGCTGCCGACGGCCGCTACAGTACCGAGTAGAATGACTATTCAAGGCCTTCGGTCTTGATGTATTCTCCGTGTAGGTGCAGTTATTATATCTTCTCTTCACCACAAAAGTGCTAGACCTAATTACATCGTAGTGTCTTATGTTCGTGTACTATACAGTGTACGGTCGGGCCGGACGGGGGAGAGCAATTTGTTTATATATCACTGGTTTGCGACTCAGAGGTTGTCGACAGGTACAGCCAGCGTGCCGTAGCCTCCAAGACATAATAAATATATCAATACCTTCAAAGCGTATGACTGTCGGGCATAAAACCATTTAAGTATCGTCTTTACAGGTCCTCGCCACCCGTATTCCGAGTCGCCGGTTCCCGGGCCTCTGAATTCAGGACGTCCGAATCGGGAGATTCCTCTGAAGGACCCAAGCAGAGTTCTCACGCTTTCAACTCCTGCAACCGTGTCGCCACCTCACACGTCTTTCTTTCTTGTACCGTTCGCACAATAAACTTTTCCGGCAACGAAATTCGGTTCTTAAAGAGAAATCCTGACTCACCTCTCCGCGGTCTTCTGAGCAATCAAAAGGCGCCCGCTTGGACGACAATCCGTTCTGAGGCTACATTCATTATTATCGGCCACATAAGGTTACCGCCTTGCTCAGGATGGGCGGTGTCACGTATTGGTGCGTGAAACTGGTGTCAATCTCATGCGAGATTCCTCATTATTTGCCATACATAATATGTTTAGTGCTCGACTGATATGAGACATTAGAACATTTCCTCGTTCGTCGGAGCGCATCGTGAGAGTCATCATCTCAGACTCTCAGGTACACAAGTTCCTGTTGGCACAGGTAGCTACAGGTAGTGAGATTCCATCAGTTCCTTGCGTGCAGCATGTTCAAAAATAGCCGCCACACATATATGTGGTAGGTCGAGTACTGAATGAGGAGCATCCCCACCTATAAACTCCTACAAACCCTTCAGCGTTGCGCCGAAAAGTGTTTATAAATACGAGCCCTATCAGCTTAGCTTGTGTGCTCACTCCCCCGTTTGGTAGCAGCAGCCACGCCCGAGTCTTAAACTGCTTCACACACCATTCTCTGCCCACCACCAGCACTCCGAAGGGCATTGCAACCGTTTGGTCGGTTTGTTGCACTCTTGTTTCTCGTCCGATTAGCTAGCACTTGAAGGAAAGTATGTGATTGGCGGTTCTGATAGAACCTCGAATTGTACTTGTGACGGATGACTCTCGACTCCAGCTCGCTTTCAGGTGCACAATTGCATGATTTTGTCCAGTGTCTGGCTGATCGGAGACTGTCGTTGGTACGTCCTACATTTCTACTGCGGAAATAGTGTATTTCTTCGGTGCACGCGTTGCGGTGTGCAAAGTTCTCCGGCGCGGTGCTCCTTTTGAGCGCTCGTCGAAAGTTTGCAACATTATGTTGACTAGCATTTTCATCATTCGTTCTAGAGCATCTCCGGTGAGCAAATGACCTATGCAGGGTACCGCTCGAACAGCAGTTGATCCTAATGCTCTCACCGGCCGCCGAGCAGTGGCTAGCAGTGCACTCCTTGTGAGTTTCTCCCTTTACATATATACTCGCAAGCTTGTATAAGTAAACCCATCTGCTTATTATGTGGTCATCATATACTTAGTTTTACGACTATACCCTTACGTTGTCAGAAGAGGTACATAGCTCTTCCACATAGGCTACCCCATCGCCGGAAATATAGCTAATACAAGTGGCTTGGGCTGTCGATTATATACTGTAGGTTCGCTTTTTGTGGGTGCCAAAACGACTCAGTGTCGGACGCGTACTGTTCTTCTTGGCTCGATATCCTGCGTTTGCCGGTGCAGTTATTAATTTGTTGCCGGTAAGCCTTTTTCTATTCTGCATTTTTCGGAGCTGATCGAGCTGACTCGATATCCTCTCAGGCGACGGTCACACTAAGCAATGTTCTGACTTGCATACGGCTCATTACGATCAGTTTCGCTGATTGCAAGTTGCTGTTTTGATGCTCTGACAGCATTTCGTGATGCTGATTAGGAGGTGTCCTACATATCACAGTCATTTTCGTAGCGAGAACATGGGCAGTCTGGCAACATGATCGGAGAATATTGATTTTCTACATCTGTCTTACGATTGCGAGTCCTTCATTTTCGCTGCTTCGTGTTTTTCGCTGTGGGTTGGGTCAGCTGAAGCTCGAGTTGTTCTGCTTATAGGCATGCCTTGTTCCAGCCATCTATATCTCACAGAAGGATATTGTCACAACTGTTTGTGAGTTCTCCTTCTTATCTATTAACCTCAAGTGCATTTACTGGTGTTGACGGATTCATGGGCGTTTGTGGCATAGGGGGGCAGTCTGTGACATCCAACCTCCCGGTGATCTCAGTCTCTTGTGAAGTCATGGTCAGTTCGGTCAAAGACGTCTGGGTCGTGCCGTATGCGATTGATATTGTCTACGAATTCAGTGCGCTTCTTATTTCTCACTATCGTATCTCTCCCTTTACGCCGAATGTCCTGCCCAGTCTCGCTAGAGCAAGAGCTGACACCGTTTCCTTGTGATCATTAAGTCACCCTCAGCTTATTGATGTACAAGATCCTAGCGTATTTCCGAGATGTGCCTCTTGAGAACAGACCCCAGCTGTTCCATGTGCTGCGGAGAGATGGCGAGTCTCGTTTATTTCTCACCCACCACACACACTTTCTGTACTTCGTCGATGAGGATGAGGAGCTGACTGGATATGTCTTGCCAGGTATAATGTATTTTATCTTCATGTTCAGTATGTTCTAGGCATAGTCAGTTTCGATGATGGAGGTATAACTGAATCATCTGCAGTGTTTGGAGTGCTTAACATCGCTCTGGTGCTCCAAGTCACGGTGCGTTCCGCCTGTCCTTATGATAATTATTCGATGTACGTATACTTACTGATGTATCATTATCTTTCAGGACCCCTTACTTCGCGTCGCTGGCCCACAGTATGTCTGATGCACGAGATCATTTTTGCTCCAATCTCCTTTCTCCACTTTATTCGGATTGACCGACTACCCGACTTTATCTAGATTACAGACGGTTACCCATAGTATCCTATCAACCCGAACGGTCTTTCATCTTTACTCCTTTTCCTCACAAGACGTCCCCGGCGCTGGAGGCACACATTCACCGACAAGCCGCAAATTCAGCACCATGAAGTTTTGGAACCGGAATGCCAATGCTGGCACGCCTAGTACAGGTGCGAGCGATGAGGCGGCTGCGGAAAGTACGAGTGTTGTTGGGGAGATATTGGGTTCGGACCTAGGAACACCTTTCATGAATGTTCGATCCTCAGGGGATGGTCGGGCGGAGGATGTCGAGATGGGCCAAACAGGAAATGTGACTGGTGGGACAAGAACGGGTAATGATCGATGACACGAAAACCTTGTAAAAGGGATGTCTATTGGGCCTATAAGTTTGACTCGATACTAGTTTGCTGCCCCTCGACGACAGACTCTAGGGAGATAGGGATGGGCTACGAGGGCTTTTGTTATGAGTGTATACCTATTTATGGAGTTATGAAGATTTCAGTCCACAACAGTGATTATTTGAATTGAGAAAAACGTTCTCAAATACTTAAGCCTCGTCGCTTTCTCGAATGATCGCTTGTAAAACTCTGCGTGGTGAGTAGAAACAGTGCCACAGTGGCACCAAGTCGAAGTGGCGTGACCAATATTCTCACGGCACTCGGGGAACGAAATTTGGAGACGGAGGTATAACTTTTGAAGTCGGACGACGACGAGGACGACGAGCAGCACCCTCTCGACAACGCTAACAACACTGACGGCGACGAGAGTCTCTCCTTTACCATGATCCCTCTATCACGCCGAGCAGAGAAGGCTTTACTGTCTTGCTCTCGCCAGGCCCTGCCGCGTCCTGCACGCGTTCTCTACTACACAACACCGTCAAAACCTGTCTTCTCGACGCCCTCAAAACCGGTCAATGCTCCTCCAGATCTCTCGGCGGGGGCACCCTCATCTTCTGATCTTTACCCTGCCTTCATGCCGTCGTCCACGCCGTCTGCGCCAGCGGCCAACGGTGCACCAGACAGAAGCGACATGTCGGCATTCCTGAGGAGACAGCCCACTTTCACTGTTCTTCACCCACCTCTCCCGGACGACGTTGAGAAGGACATGGATCACGAGGAACACTTCATGGACTCTAACACCGCCGACTTGCTCGCCGTCATTGACGCTTGTCTCCACAACCTGCACGACGTTCGTCGCGCGCGCGACATCTTCGAGCGTATGCGCCAACAGAAGCCTGGCGATCCAGCGCTCAGTGTGCGGCTATTCAACCACTTCCTGCTCGCATATATGGACATGGGATACACGAAAGATGTACAAAAGAAGGAGATTTGGGTAGACGATTTCTGGTCGCTCTTTACGGTGTTGGAGAAACGGACTGAGAAGGTCGCGCCGTCAGCGTCGAGTTACGCGTTGGCTCTCTTAGCTTGGCACAGGTGAGTTCATCTTCGTTTCAGGCAGATGGGCCTGCCAAAATGTCTCGTCACTCGTAATTTGACTCACACGACCCGTTTTAACCTTCGACTCCAGATTTTCATCCAAGGAAGACTCTCCCTTCTTTGTCGAGTTCGCCACGAATCACACACCGGCTACCCTCCTCCGTCAAATCGTCGACCGCGAAATCCCTATCTCCATGGTCATCGCTGACAAGGCTTTTACCTCAAGCGAAGAGGCCGAAACTATCATTCACGCCCTCTCCAGAGCTGCCGTAGAGCTCAATCTTTCAAAAGTCGTGACGGAGCTCGGCATGGCGGAGCAGTGGGGCAGCTCGAAATATGATCCACTGGCAGACGTTCCCGAAGTGAAGCCTGTGTTGGTGACGAAAGTGTGTCCTCGTCTCAATCCTAACACCCGGACATCATACTCAATCCCTTCATCGAATTACAGAAAAAGGCTTTGGAAGGTATGCTCGACGGCAAATCAAAGTCGCTAGATGTGGACGAGGAGCAGAACGCCTCCGATACCGAAGTCCCCTTCAACCTCGATATCCTCCGAAAGCATCTTACCAACGTCCAACTCGCCCGTCGTGTCCTCCCCGACGACGTCACCGCACGCCAAAAGCTCCTCGAAGAATCCGTCTACGACGTCGCCGTAGAGCGTCTGAGACGACAGGCCGAGCTCTTTGAGCAGTTGAACTTGACAGACGGGCAGCTCAACCAGTCGGACCTGCAGCACTGGATGTGGAACTGGCACAAAAGGCTGAGGGAGAGGTTGACTCGGGATATCACGGCGGTCTTGGCGGAGGAGGATCGGGTGCCTACTGGTGGTATGTTCTCTTTCATGCACCCTCAACGTAAGGTTTCCACTAACGTTCCTGATTTCAGCGAGGCCAAAAGGATATGCGGACGCCTTTAGCCGTCTAGGTCCTTTCCTGAGCCTCCTCAAGCCCGAGAAACTCTCTCTTATAGTTATTCTTGAGGTCATGCGTCTTCAATCTTCCGGTGGAATCTCCGGCGGCATGAAGACGACTCGCGCTCTCCTATCCGTCGGTATGGCCGTTGAGCACGAGTACAAGGCCGAGATGTGCAAGAAGAACAAAATTCAAATGCCCACTGTCGGCACCCGCGAAACGTCTGGCTTCTTCTCCAAGTTCTCCTACAACGACCTGCACGCGCGTCGCGTCACTGCACGCCGGTACATGGAAGACGGAGAGGAATGGACGTCTCAGTGGACGCAGCCCGTTCGTATCAAGGTCGGTAGCTTCCTCGTCGATCGTTTGATGGAGTGCGCCATGGTCGAACGGACGGCTCCGGATCCAAAGAATCCGGGAAATATCTTGCGGGAGGAGCAGCCGGCCTTCTTCCATTCGTATGAATATATCAGAGGAAATAAGTTGGGCGTGTTGAAGTTGAACCAGGTGGTACAGGAGAAGTTGGGGAGGGATGGCGTGAGGGAGACGTTGCATCCGCGTCACTTGCCAATGTTGGTGAAGCCGAAGCCATGGTTAAACTACAACGACGGTGGTTATATCTATAACAAATGTTCGTATCCATTGCTTTCCAACCACACCGCAGAATCCGTACTGATGACAGTGCTTTCTTTCGTTCAGCCCTCGTCATGCGGTTCAAGGAGTCTAAGGAACAGGAGACGTATCTCAAGCACGCCTCAGGGGTGGGCAACGTCGAACTTGTCTACGCAGGTCTCGACGTACTCGGATCTACGCCTTGGAAAATCAACCGAGGTGTCTTCGATGTCGTTCTCGAAGTTTGGAACTCTGGCAAGGGGCTGTGCAAGGTCCCTTCAGCGGCCTTTGAAGAGCCAGAACCGGAGAGGCCAGCGAACATGGAGGTCGACCAGAACGGGAGAACGATCTATCTTACGCGTCTCCGTGCTTGGACGCAAGCCAAGGCGAATCACCACTCGGATCGATGCAGTGTCAACTATAAGATTGAGATTGCTCGTGCTGTAAGTGACACCGACAGTCCATTCACTTTTTTCATGGCCATTGTTGATATTGGTTGTATCGTAGTTCATCGGCGATACCTTCTACCTCCCACACAACCTGGACTTCCGTGGCCGAGCATACCCCCTTCCACCGCATCTGAACCACATCGGTAACGATCTCTCCCGTGGCCTTCTTCTCTTCGGCGAGTCCAAGCCTCTCGGAGCTCGCGGCTTGCGCTGGCTCAAGATCCACTTGGCGAACTTGTACGGATACGACAAAGCCACCTTCGACGAGCGTGTCGAATTCGTCCATGAACGACTTGACGAGATCTACGACAGCGCAGATAACCCGCTTACCGGCCGTCGTTGGTGGATACAGGCCGACGATCCTTGGCAGTGTCTCGCGACTTGCAAGGAGTTGAAGGCCGCGCTCACTTCGCCGGAACCTGAGGCGTATGAGTGTTCGCTCCCGGTACATCAGGATGGTACTTGTAACGGGTTGCAGCATTATGCTGCACTTGGTGGTGATGCTGCCGGTGCTCGTCAGGTCAACCTCGATGTTGCGGATCGACCTTCGGATGTGTACACGTATGTGGCGAATATGGTGGAGGATTTGTTGAAGGCGGATGTTGTTGCTGGGAACAGGTTTGCGCAGATGTTGTCAGGCAGAGTAGCTAGGAAGGTGGTCAAACAGACGGTAGGTTCCTCTCCCGTTCGCTACTTCTTACATGGATGATGCTGAACATACTGGGGGTGTCGCTTCAATACAGGTCATGACAACTGTGTATGGTGTGACGTTCATCGGGGCAAGAGAACAGATCGAGAAGCAGTTGAAAGATAGCCCGTACGTACCCAAAGAGGACGCATACATGGCTGCTGCCTACCTCGCCAAGAAGGTACGCCTTTTCTCATACGTATGCCCGCTCATATGATCAACCTTACGATGATATCCTCTCCCTCAGGTGATGCTCGCCATCGGTGATCTCTTCTCCGGCGCTCAGTCCATCATGAACTGGCTTACCCTCTCCGCCCGCCTCATCGCCAAATCCGTCCCGGAAGACCGACTGAACGCCGCCATGCAACCCTACGAGCCCAAATTCAAATCGAAGAAGAATGCCGCGGTGGCCACCAGGCTGCAGAAGGAGCAGATGACTTCCGTTGTTTGGACGACACCGCTGGGATTGCCTATCGTACAGCCTTACAGGAAGATCAAGCGAAAGCAGATCATGACGAGCTTGCAGACGGTGTTCATCTCGGATCCGAATGTTCCTGCTAGTGGTAGGTAGCCGTTTCGTGCCCCGGTCTTGAACATGAACTGATGCCAGTTCTACGTTGGTTTCAGTTGATTCGAACAAGCAGGCCACTGCGTTCCCTCCGAATTTCATCCATAGTCTGGACGCCACCCACATGCTGTTGACCGCTCTTGAATGCCGGGTACGTATTTCTTCCTCTTCCCACTGCGGGCATGTCAGCTGACATCCAGTTCAACGTTCATAGACCCAAGGACTCGCTTTCGCCTCCGTCCACGACTCTTACTGGACTCACCCCTGCGACATCGACCAAATGTCAGGCATCATCCGGGACACCTTCATCGCCCTGCACTCTTCCGACGTCCTCGCCCGTCTCGACACCGAATTCCGCGAACGCTACAAAGGCTACAAAGTCCCTGTGATTTCCCTTCGTACCATGCAGATGATGAAGTCGCTCGGTATCAGCGATAACACGTCTGATGCGCTCGCTGCTATCGAGGGCGCTGACGAGGATGAGTTGGCTGGGAAGGCGGCGGCGACGTTCAAGGTGGGCGTGCAGCCAACCGCTGCTGCTGCGTTGACGTCGAAGGGGACGTCGAAGAGACGCAGGAAGGCGGCGGCGGCTGAGGAGGAGGATGAGGAGGCAGAAGAGGCCGAAGAGGCATTGATGGATGCGGATGAAGATGTGGACGAATCTGAGGACCCGTCTGTCGAGCTCGGAGGGTCGGAGAATGGGGAGCACGCCTTCGCCGCTGGATCGGACCCTGCGTCGTCGACGGCGATGTCCAAAGCCGACCTGAAGAAGCTGATCGCGCCGGGAAGCGGTGGGAAGCGGAAAGGACGAAATACGTTGTCTGAGAATCAGGCTTTGGCGGCGGCTGGGGAGAAGAAGAGAAAGGAGATGGGCATTGCTTCGTTCGAGGGGAAGTTTGTGGACCTGACGGCGTTGTTGCCGCCGTTGCCGAAGAAGGGAGAGTTTGATGTGAGCAAGATCAAGAGTTCGCTTTATTTCTTCTCGTAAGCGGAGAACTCTCCGCTCTTCGTCGGCTTCCCTTTGCTGGGTCTTGCATTGCGTGGCTTTGCTACCAATTCTTCATTTCATATACTCGCTCCTGCTGTTTCTTTTGTCGTTGACCCATCCATCTGTTCATCGTGCTTTCTCGCTACCCTACGTTACGCATGCATAGCCCCCCTCGTCCATAGCTCGTCTCTCGTCAGTCACTTACTCTGCCGCCCATCGAACCACACCAACCTCGACCATGGTCTCTTTTATTGTATCTACCTACCGTACATGCATCTTTTCCACTTACTCGATCGTCGCACCGGCTCCTACGCAACGCAAGCCCCCTCTCACGCACACATCGCACAACACGCTTAGTACTAATCCCCCTTCTGCTCGACTTATTGTATTTTTCGCCCTATTCGTTTCTTTCTTTTTGCGCTGTCCTCCGTGGGCCTGCACCCACCTCGTCCATCTTCAGGCTGCTCTGCGGTAAGTGCGGTTGCTTTGCTTTGATTGTCTGTCGACATAGTAGATATAGTTACGCTTTCATGCATACGGTGCTTGGCTTGGAATAGACAGCATTTGCATGGTTGGGTTTACTCCTCCACTCTTACTCAATGCCAAACAAGTGCATGGCCGAACTTATGCAATACAGTATGAACTTGCGTGCACGCGTGCATACTCGGACAGATGTTTTCCACACGAACAAACTAGCATGAGATCAAAGAAAATCCTCCGTCTATTTTGTTCCACCGACAACACCAAACATTACAACATCACGCCTCACCCGCCCCCACTCTACTAGTGGTGGTGCTCCTCGACCTCATCGGCCTCCAAGAACGTCAAGAAAGCCTCAGCACCACTGGGGACGGCAGAGGCACCTGTGGGGGCGACGTCGGCGGAAGCTTTGGTAGGCTCGGATGCGTCGAAGGCGGAGAGTTCGGAGGCGAGGTCGGAGGGGAGGGTGGGGACTTGGGGAGCCGCGGGGGCGGAGTAGGACTTTACAGTGCCGACGTGGGCATCTTTGGCCTGTGTGGATACATACGCATGAGATATGAACATATAAACGATTAGGATGTGGTGAAAGGGGTGTGTTGTGAACGAGAATATGTTCGTGCATTCGTCGGGTCGTCGGTTCGGAGAAGGGTACGTACGGCAGGGGGAGCTTTGTAGCCCTTGAGCTCTTTAATGTAAAGGTCCTGGACGAGGTCTATAAAGATCCGAACGAAAAGTCAGAGGACCGTCCTTGATAATCATACTGCGAACCCGGTTTCTGTCGAACAGTCGAGACTGACCTCTACGGGTGACAGCAGAGCTCGCGAAGGAGCGTGCGCGCGACGCGGTGCGGGTCTAAACACAGACAATTCAAATTTCTGTCAATATCGAGCTACCGTCAGATATGATGCTGCAAGAACGGCACGCACGGCGCTGGCGACCTGCCTGAGGATCGTGGACGACATGGAGGAATGAGTGCAAAACGCGTGACGACGAAGTGACGAGTGACGCCGCCGACCGCTCCCGATGGGCCGTCACATGGTCACGGTCGGGAACGCCCAGCCGCGCCTCGCCGAATGTTGGCGTAGCTGCCGTCACTCCTCTGCGGTATATCAGCCCCTCTGCAACGCGTCTGTCTTCCCCACAACATCCACCACGTTCAACATGCTTTCCAGCGTTGCTCCCCGTCGTATTTCTGCTATCACTTTCGGTGCTAAGCGCTTCACCAGTAGCTTCAAGGAGGGGTCTACTGCGTCGAGCAAGGAGTTCGGGTGCGTACAATGTTTGGTGCTTTTACTTCCGGGTTGCGATGATTGACCTTCTGTGTTTTCGTATTTGACTTGGACTTATAGTAAGAAGGAGAAGGCTCATGAAGGTATGTTCTCTTGTCTCATGAGGTCCGAAAGATTTGCCAACTCGGAGGATCATCAGACCAGTACATCCACCAGCACGAAGCTGAGAAGCTCAAGAAGTTGAGGGCAGAGGTACGCTTTGATGCCGTGACCTGCATCATCGTCCAAGTATAACTTACCAATCTTGTGAACTGTAGTTCGAAGCCAAGAAGGCTGAGCTCGTATGTCATGGTCTCATGTTTGTCGAGCTGTATATCCTCATTCCTCTTCTCACTTGTAGGAGGCGCAAGAGAAGAAGGTCTCTGAAAAGAAGTAAACTGTACGGCTTTGTCCTCGTCATCTCTTCTTCTTTCGTGCTGAAAGGTCTGGTGAGTACTTTACTTTCCCACCTGAGCATCGTCATAACATCTCGATTGACTAGAATCTTCGCATCGCTCGCCCTCCAGCAGCAGATTCTATCATGTATTGTCCCTTGCAATAAACTTTCGCATATCTGCAAACACTCATCCTCTGGTGTATCACCGGCCCTTGAGCGGTTTCGACGTCTCATCCATATCAATGACAAGACGAGGCAATACGACAGTCGACATCCGCCGCCGCTCACATTAAGTCAACCACGGGATGGCCAAAGCTCCTCCTCGACACTCTTGCCTGAGCCCATGCGAGAGTAAGTGTTACCCATCAACTGCCATTGAGGTCAGAATTGAGGCCAGAACGACGCTTGTCCGTCTGCTCATTTCTTAGGGGCTGTTAACATTGGGCTGGCGTCGCCGTCCATTAACACCATTCCAGCGGCTCTCATTTCTTACACGATATATACCGCGGAGTAGTTGTGGGCCTTGTTGGCCCTTGAGCGGGCTTGTTTGCGCAAAGAAAGAACACGCTGGCACTAATATCTGATAATTATCTCGTCGGCGATATGCGCTCTTTCATCATACGTGATGAGTCTGAATGCCCGAGTCTGGAATCATTGAACCTACCAATGCGCCGCCATGGTCATCACCCATTAGCGAACGCCTGAACAAGACCACAATGTGTCACTTGTTTCAGCCGGATTTGGAACTGTGCGTGTCAAGTTGTCCGAAATCCGGGACCTCTGAATCATGATCAGCACCTCGAGCCGTGGTCCGACCACGGGTCCTTGGCGCTGCGTATAAGTTCGAAAGTTGAAACAGCAATGAGCGCCCAGGTGCTGGATGAGAAGTCTGCAGTACAGCGAGTAATATCGCGCGAAGGCTGTTACGACAACATCGGGCAAGCCACAAATAACATCTATACAACCGCTGTCTTCGCCTCGGCGCAGAGCCTACACACTAGTCCAGCAAGTCTACATACTACGACCTCCGATAATCATAATCATAATCATCCTCACCCTCACCCTCCATCTCCTCATCCTCATCCTTCCAATCCAACCTCCCACTCTCCGCCGCCCCCCTCCCCTTATCCCTCCTCCTCCTCCTCAACCTATCCACCTCCCTCAACGCCGCTCCGAACTCCCTATCCCCCGGCATCCTCTTACTCCCCAACCACCCCTCCAACCACACCAACAGCACCCCATACGGCGATGCTGCCCTTCTGCCCCCTACACCAATCCCACCAACTCCCACACCTCCCACTCCCAAAATCGACGCCGAGCCGCTACCGGTCAACCCCCCATTCGACGCACTAAACGCCTCAATCAGCGGCGCCCTCAAACTGATCTCGGACCAATAAACCAGTGCGAGCGCGATCGTCCGTTTCGTGGGTGTCACGTCGAGCTCACGCATCCACGCGAGTGCGAGTGGGATTTCGGAGGCGAGCTCGAAGGAGCCGAGGAGGAGAATGTAGGCGTTGAAGGCGCGGGCAGAGGGGAGGATTGAGGGGTGCGAGGTGCGGAGGAGGGGCGTTAGGTTTGTTCCCGGACTTTTTTGGGAACTGGGGAACAGGGAGGGGGGAGGGATATAGATGCCGTTGGGATTGTTTGGGGCCGTGTTGGGGATGGGCTGGCGAGAGGGGAGGAAGGTGCGTTTGAGGTCGAGGAGGGGGCTGTTGCCGATATCGTTCCTTGATCGTCGGATGCTCTGGGCGGGTGACTGGACGGAGTAGAGTTCCGGGTGGTTGGTGAAGAGGATACGACGGAAGATGGAGCGGGCGAGACGGTAGGCTTGTTGGGAGGACCAGGTGTCGGTGGGTACGACCGAAGGGTGGAGAAGTGATAGGAGGCCCTCGTACGCGTCTTGACGGGCGGAGATGAGAGACCTCGCAGTAGTTTGTTCAGGCGGATGGGGTGGATTGTTGGCGGCATCAAAATCGTCGGTAGAGCTAGAGGTGTTGGAAGAGCGAAATGGATTCCAAGCCCGCATGTCCATCCGCATCTCGCGTATAGCCCCAGAGATAGTCTCGAACGACGCCGACGCTTCGCGAGCTGCGATAATGAGCGCCGTAAGGGTCTCACCGTCCGGTTTCGTCCCATACAGAAGCTCCATATTCTCCCAAAGGTACCATACGATGTCTGGCCGGCCACAATACGTGACGAGACCCGCCATAAGTTTTGTCATAACAGAAGCGGGCAAGGTCCGTTCAGGCGTGAATATGCTCCTCTGCGACTCAAGACGCTTCGGTGTCGGCATCGCGCCAGCGCAAGCGGCCTGATAAGCTTCTTCGACAAGCTGAAGAGCTTCCTCGACAAGACCATTTCGAGTGAGGACCCGAATACCGATAATTAGGGAGGGTCGATCGAGCCAAAGGTCACTCTGTCGGTATTCTTTCCAGAGAGTATAAGCTTGTCCTGGCGACCGGCGATGGAGAAGCCCATTGATGACTATGGTGTAGAATAGGGGTTTACGCCACCGAAAACCTTGTGGAAATTGTTCAGGGTAGCGGAAGTGAGAGATCAAGGCTGCGCTGTTGATATACCTGTCGCGAGATATAGCGTAGAGACGAGCGGCCCATTGAGCGGGGTCGAATCGCTTGCGGGAGTGTGCGTGGGGACCAATGCCGTGGTTTAGGTTCTGGCGCTCGGCAGGATGCCGGATGGTGTTCGTGTCCCGGACGAGCTTTTCGAGATATACGAAGGCGGCAGGAAAGTCGTGAACATGTGATGGTGGGGAACGTTTGGCAGAAGAAGCAGCAGGTTTGTCGAGCCGGTTAAGCATGATACGGACAGCTTCGACGTAAGTGTTGACGTGGTGGATTTTTCCTTGCCGGGCGTAAATGCGTGCATAGGCCTCGAGTTGCTTCACGTCCGGGACCTTTCCCTCCCGAAGCGTCCGTGCTTGGAGCGCATTCGTAAGATGCATCGTTATGTACCTATTCGACAGCAAGATGCGATATGTCTCGTGCGACAGAGCCATTTCGCGGTTCTCTAGGGCCTCGAGGATCCTCACGCACAGACGGCTGATATGGAGTCCACTTTCGGGCGTTGTGCAGTAGCTCGAGAGGACTTGAAGGAGAAGGTTTATGTGGAAAGATTCGTGGAAGATGGGGAGAGCGAGGAATATGGCGACGAGATCTTTGACGGGGTTGAACAGGCCATGGGAGAGGAGGACGTGGGCGGAGACGAGCAAGATGGGGGCATGGCGCTCAGGTGAGGCATGCGGAAGGTGTTGGAGGATGAGATCCCATGCTCTCGCAGCGTGGGTGGCCGTACGGACTTTGCGGTATATGAGGCGTAGAATGAGCCAGGTAGGCACCGTCGCTTGTGGTGAAGCACCATCGTCCTGAATGGCAACAGCTTGACTGTT
This sequence comes from Stereum hirsutum FP-91666 SS1, assembly GCF_000264905.1. Classification (NCBI taxonomy): domain Eukaryota; kingdom Fungi; phylum Basidiomycota; class Agaricomycetes; order Russulales; family Stereaceae; genus Stereum; species Stereum hirsutum. The sequence goes on along the minus strand of NW_006763141.1, from coordinate 793,638 downwards.
TGCTTGCTCGGTTGGGGTCGGCAGGGATCTATCGTGCTCAATCAAAAGCAGATTGGATTCTGAGACGGGTCGGAGAAGCTGGAGTGCAAAGTCGAACTGGACATCGCGAGGCATAACTGGAGTCCATCGACGAGCTTCCTCGATAGATACGCCTGTCTTTCTCAAAAGACGAGGGGCAGGCTCTACACTTTGGTGCAGTCGTACAAGAAGCCATATTTCGTCCTTGGATTGCTGGTAGAGAGTTCGGATAAGAGTGCTAAGGCGTTGGTGTGTGACGCGAGTGTTTCCTGAGTATGTTTTTGTAAATTGCTCGACGGGGACGATGCGTCGTAGCCTGTGCTTCATACGAAGCTGTCATCTAGTTTCAGTTGCAGAATCTGTCAGACTTTGGAAGATGTAGACGAAAAGAAACATACCTGGCACCCAACCCGTTCTCTGCTCAGAAAGTTGTCGCAAAGTGAGAACGCGGAGTGGACGTGCCGGGCAGCCGCTCGCGCCACGCGAGGGGACAAAGTAGCACAAACAAGATAAAGGGGGATGTCGCGCGTCGCCGCCCTTTTCCTCTCTTCATTGTCGACCACGACGACGTCCACCGAGTAGACACTAGTACTGACTCGCAGGAGCAAAAATGCCTCGAATTCTTTTTGTTAGCGGTTTCCACCCTTCCACTCGCGCCCGTGATCTCGCCTACGAATTCGAACGGTCTGTACCCTTTCTCTTGACATTTTGGCTCGCCCAGTTTCAGTTTCGCTGACTCGCCGCCCTTTGATTCCCCAACAGATTTGGTCCGCTCATTCGCTGCGACGTTCCCGCACCTCGTAACCCGCACGCCCATTCGAACCCGTAAGTTAAACTTGTCCGAACTCGTTCTATCTTTTGCACTCCGCAGTCGCCGAATGTCGAGTCCCGAGACGAGCGAACGAGCCCACCCTTCGATCTCGAACGAAACGACGATTTTGCGCACAAATGCGGATGAAAAAAGAAACGTCTCCTCCATTTCTCGGTTCGACGGGCGCACCGAGCCACGCGAGCCACTCGTTTCCTTGCCTTTGACCGTGCAACCCGTCTTGACTCGCGCTCTGCACATCCGAGCCTCGCGATATACGTGTGACGATAGCACCCTCGCTTCGCTTTCCCGATACCTCCCATTTGGATTCCCGGACGAATTGTCGCTCAACCATCCTCATCTCGATCTCAATACGCAGTTACGCTTTCGTCGAATTCCGCTCCAACCGCGATGCCGAAGATGCATACTACGACATGTATGTCCCTGTTGTAAATCACATAGTCCACCGATAAATCACTTATGGTCTATCGTAGGCACGGACGCAATTTCGAAGGAAACCGTCTAAGCATCCAGGTTAGTCACTATTCAAAGCTCATCAAACCAAAGAGTGCAATCTCTGATGCATGATCCCATCATCATGAAGTGGGCTAAAAATCCTCCGTCATCCGTCTGGCGCTACGACCGTCGCTCGTCTCCTTCCGGCCACCGTCGCGAGCGGTCTCGCAGCCCCCGTCGTCCCCGCCGCGACGACCGTGACGACCGCGAGAGGGAGCGTGAGCCCCGCAGGAGAAGCAGGAGTCCCGACCGCAAGAGGAGGAGCCCTACCCCTGAGAAGAGAGACGACAGGGACCGTGAGAGGGAGAGGGAGCGGGAGAGGGTTGAGAGGGGGAGGACACCCCCTTTGGATGATATCAAAAAGGACGAGGATGGTGCCAGGACGCCTCCCTACGAGGAGCGCTGAGCACTTGACATACCTCCTTCCCGAAGGCAATTATTCTCGTTGATTCCTTCCTTCCTCCTTTCATCTTCGCCCAAAAATAGTTCCGCTTTCGTTCGTTTCTGTCTCGGCATGCGCATGTATATCATCCGTGTCTTCTGTTTTGCTCTATGTTCTATCTTTTCTGTTTCGTTTCTGTTAGCACTGGATGTGGCACTTTGTTGATATCTTGATCTTCGTGTATAGTCGTTGAAGAAAGAAATTTGATAAAGGACCTCTAGGCGCTTCTTTTCTCGTCCTCGCTTTGCTCGGCCCTGGTCTGTGGCCCAGCATCTACCTTATTTCCACCACAGATTGTTGAATCGAAACTGCAAGTTACAAATGGGCGCGCCAAAGGATGCTGCGAGCGGCAAAGAAGAATTCTACGTCATTCGTGTTCAGTAGCACGATGATAAGCTATGTACAGGAAAGAGCCAGTCCGTTCAGGGAAACAGCAAGAGAATCGTAAACACTCCAAGAGTCCATATATCCTATCATCGTCTCCTTCAACTTCTTCCCCCTTCCCAGTCATCAAAAATCTCTCCCCGATTCATGTGTATTTACTGTTTCAGACGAACCTCGAGATCCAGAGTCCAAGATTCAAAAAATTCAAGCCACCCAAGGGATGAACCTCCACTTCGTCCTCTCCGCCCACTCCTCCCACTCCTTCCCAAACTCCTCCTTCAACATCTTGTCCTCCTTCTCTGCCCTCATGAACACCAACGCCGAGTATACCAGGATGACCGTCCAGAGCAATGCGACGAGCTTGCCGAAGTAGGTTTGCTGCATCAGCGAGGAGTCGGTCCAGTAAGTTCCGGGGGAGAGGTGATAGATGGACATTCCTATGGCAAGGATTGCGCAGCCGGCTATAATGGCAAACAGGACGCACCGAGGATTGTGAATTAATCAACAAATGAGTTTGTGCAAGACGGAGTGGTAACGCACTGTAACTAGGATGCCTAACAATCGAATAAGGCCCGCTCGTGACGAGCCTGTGCTTCTCCCGGATCGTAAGCTCGTAGGTGAACAACCTCCCCAGCTCACGATAACAAGCCATTCTGATCGCCCCGCCGATCCAGACCGAGATCATACCGATCCACATTTGGATTGAGGTCGGGATGCCAATTGAATCCGGGGACATACAGACGGCATGTTGGCCGAGTTGGTGGACTGTCGTGGGGCAGAGGAAATGGAGGATGTAGGTGGATGCGGTGCTTGGGTAAGATTGTGCGAGGATGACGGTGGATTCGAGGATGGCGAAGGAAGTGACGAGGAACTGAAGCGTCCCGGAAGACGTTAGCGACAGCAATTATACTTAATTAAGGGAAGTATATTATATTACATACCCGAGCAGAGAAAGGGATGAACCGGATGAGCCCCTCGAGAACCCCGACTCCACTCGTCACCGAGGTCTTCAATGCCTTCGACCGTTCAGCTGGCGGTGGAGGTGGATTCGGAGGCGTCAAACCAATGCAATATAGAACAGAGGTAACCAGAGTTAGAGAAACGCGTAAGAGAGGATACATTGTGAGGGAGTGTCGGGGTGTTGGTCAGTGGGATAGTAGATACAGGGTGCAGATGATCTGCGGACGCAGGCGATGCCAGCAGGAGAAAAGATGGACGAGAGCTGTTATATACACTGGCAGATACTTCTTCGCGTGTGGACCGCTAGACCCCGCAGTCTTTTCTCATCGGCCAAAAGGATGGTACGAGATAGAATCTCGGGTAAAGAGGAGGCGTTGAAGAAAGTGATTCCGATGTGGTCACCGCGGATTGTCTGCCAGCCTTAGTCGCCGGCCGAGGCCTTAGAAAGAAGTACCCATCAAGTTTAGGCACCAGCATCTGATGTTCTTCTCAGGGAAAGTCCTCCTGAGAAGACGAATGATGACACCTCCATAGGCCAGAAGCGTTAGTCGAGCGAATGTCGGGAAGGAGTGCCCATGAGGTTTCGGACGTCCCGCAGAGCCATGGATTATATTTCATATTGCAGCGATACGGTCGCCATCTTCAACATCACGAAGAGCGCCGTAACATGCCTGAATGATTGACAAAAGAAAGTCAGCAGACGTTAGCATGCTGATGTGGATGGTGAGAAAGCTTTTGGGTGGACAGGGGCACAATTTACGACACGCGGGCGGAGACCATTTGAACCCCGGGGCTATGCTGAGCCGACCCTGCCTGTGTGGCGTATGCGCTTCTATGACTAATGTAATTGAAAGGTGGCCCGTGTATCTGATAGAGACTGTTCTCGCAGAACTTTCGTGTGTCCGCGAGTCCTGATTGAGTATCTTCAAGAGACTTCTGTGGTTTCGTGACGTATACTTGACATAGTCTAGGAGCCGTGGATGGCGGGTCAAAATAGGCCTTCATGAACCGGGTGGATTGATCAGTAGTTGTATAGAGCAGAAGACTCATAAAATGTGTAGATGAAAGAGATACACATCGTACCGTTGAATGTTGACCGTCAACAAGGGACGACAAAGGGATGTCGCGCACGGCCACGATTTTCCCATGTCGGGATTAGAAATGTTCCACTGGTCTTCTATAAGGACGGTCATCGAAAAACATGTTATGACCTGTTATGACATCTAGAGAAAGCGTGGATCTGTTTCCCGTAAACCAATTTGGTAACATAAGTTAGAGTTGAATCATTGAATCAGAACTCACCTGCTGCCTGCGTGCACCGACACATGACGGGTGGCGGTGGCACTGCGTCATTGTAAGCACAAACGGGAAAGTCCCCACTCATCGGCCCCAAAACAAACCTTAGATGGGACAGACAGTCGAGATACTTTCTGTCTGGATGTACAATGCATACGAACAACGTTCAACAATCCAAATTCAAACCCTGGCAGTGGCACCACCACGTCGAACGGCGAACTAAGTTCAACCAAAGCCGGGAAGATCCGGAGATCGGGACAACATTTCCAATTGGGAATAACCATTCTCAAGGCCGCGACGATTGTGTGGCGGCTTTGCTTGCACAAAGCGCAGACGCTAGGGTCAAGTCAATTCGATGGCTGGGCCCTGAAAACGACAACGAGGCAGTAAGTAAGCGTGGAGCTCGATATCAGATTTGTGATTTTCTCACGGTGGTCGAAACCGGATATGGTGGCGCATGCGGAGAATAGTACGGCGGCATGGCGACAAGACGCCTATTTTTGCAGCTTATGAGTACAAGGCGTTGGTAGATAATATCCATTCATCCTGAATAGGCGATGAGCTGGGTGTCGTGTGACAACTGCCCAGCCGCGAAGCTTTTGACCGTAGACAATTACGCCAGAAATACTCTAGGGAGACTAGGGGATGGCCAGGAGCATCGCCAACAACGGTTGTCAGCACATCTATCATGGCTATATGGTGAAAGGACTAGGACTTACATTGATGAAAGGGGCGAGCGAGACTTCATTTATGCCCATCGGTCGGAAGCCACGCAGGAGAGCAAAGTTGCGTCGGAGCCCCTTCGACATACAGTTATGAGAGATATCACCGCCACCATCCATCCATCCATTCACACTGAATGCCTGAAGGCTCCGCTCAGTGCTCAGATTTCTTCTACTAGACGCCCACCCCTCCCGAACTCCGACATAATGTCTTGTGAAAGCGCTGGGTTGGAGGCAGTTCGCAGTCAGTAGGCGCATCGGCCCAATGGTTTTAAAGGAGAGTGTAGCGGTACGAACGGTGATTCAAGATACGGTGGCCATGGGAGATACACTGGATGAAAATAGACGGGCACCGGTGAACGAGGCCAGGCGGATAACGCTTGATGATGCACGGAATAACCAGAGGTAACCTATAATGTCGGTAGTCTAAAGGAATTAGAACAGAACAGTCGACAGAGGGCGCAGAGGACATCCACATGAGTGACAATTTCGGGGGAATACAACGGAATGGGTCCAAGGCCGCGATTCCGCTCAGTAAATTTTGCGCCAACAGCCAGCCAGCGAGCCGCTCTCGGAAGTGTTCACCCAGTTGTTGGAGACGATGACGAGCATGACCGCCCATGATCATGTACCAGCACTTGAGCTAGGAACTCGCGCTCAAGACAATGTTAGTGAGAGATAGATTCAGCGCCAGGGGTCAGACAACCAGCGCCACACAGATCGCAAAATATAGCAGGCTAGGGTAATCGAATGAAGGTTGCCCTCACTGTTCCAAGGCGGTCGGATGAGATAGAAAGTAAACCAATTTGTTACAGTTGGACAGCTAGCTGTTCCTATACACAGCGATCATCATTCCCCGGTAAATTAAGAAATATCCTGCTCCAAACAGATGTAGCACAAAATCAGCTGCCTAAACGGGATCGTAAACGCATAGCAGCCTACCTCTAGGAGGTACATACTGCAAGAAACACTCCACATGAAACAAGAACAGCTTCCAGTCGATATCTAGAATCATCCTCGCAGACTGTTGGATCTTGACGATCTCTCTCGCCTCTCATGCCCTGATTTAGCACCGGTGCAAAAGATACCAAAGCGACGGAGTGGACGACTCGGAAGCCTGACGACAGGAAGCTCTTCATTCTCGTCCTGTTCATTCTCGTCGCCACCGTCATTACCGTCCTCGGGGTCCGGCCAGCGAGTCCTCGGGTTACGAGTACGCGCATACGGCCGTGAGTCATGGCGTCGCTCAGAACGCTGCGTAGAGCGACCCCGAGGTGGAGAAGGTGACGGGGCACGGTACTCCCATGGGAGATGTGCTGGAGCTATAAGAAAAATCAAGATGGTGTGTCAGGAGCAAGCCGGTAGAAACCGCAGCGGTGATACGAAACGAGAACAAAGGTCGATTCTCACGGGGCATCAGTTCCGCTGGCGCTCGTGATGACGGTGTGCGTTTCGTTTGGTCGAGTACGGCCTCTGTTGTGGACACCGGTGTTGGCGGTGGCGGAGGCCATATCGAAGCCGACACTGAGGCTCCCATAATCGGAGATGAAGGTTCAGAAGAGCTACTGCATCTACGGATTATAAGCCACGAGTCGAGAGCCAGGAGCAGTTTGTTCGCACGATCTGTGCGCAACGAACAAGGCAGAGTCAGCGACAAGAGCATTTTTGGAAACGCGGGATCTCCGTAGACTGGAGCTGCGTTGAGCCGGAGAAACGCCTCCTACCTTTGCGATCAACGATGTCACGGTGGCGCTCTTTGAGGACTCGTAAAATGGCAAAATATTCAGATTTAAGAGGCTGCAGTGGCGGAGAACACGAGGTGAAGGTATGCAGCTTCACACCCGCACGGACGAGCGTGCCGCGAGCGATCTTACGAGTTTTCGAAACGCGGCACATTAGTGATGGCCGCCACTATGTAAGAAATTGTGGAGGAAAGAATATTTACCTCCACCAGAGTGATTATCTGCGGGGATAGGAGGTGTCAGACGGTACGCAGAATATATATTGTAGTGAGAAAACCAACCTTGCGTATTTGTTGTTGGAAGAGTTCAGACGACATACTGCGGATGCTTGCTAATAAGGATCGAGCAGCATCGAGAAAGGATTTCAAGGACCCGAGGCTCTTCGCGAGCTCGGTGGCCTCTGTGGTCAAATCAGCCGGGCACGAAAAAGACATTTGAAGGGAAGGAAAGTAGTGGAAAGGGGAGAGGTAGAGAGAGGGGTGATGAAGGAGCGAATGGAGGCGGGAAAACAAGGCGATGGCAACTGCCACTGTGGTGCGCTAATAACGTGTCCATCCATGATAAAACACAGTGTTGCTGGGCCAGCCGCACGGACCTGCCATGCGCGGTAAGTTCCGGAGTATTCTCGAGCCCCAGCTCGCTGCAGGTGCCCATCGGAGTCAATCCTGTGGCGTTGCCTCCCAAGCCGTACATCCCCTTCAATCCCTCTATCAGCCCTTGACCTGGCTTGGGCCACCCATTCGCCCATTTTTGCAACGTTTCTCCCCGTCCAGCGTCCCCGGCGCGCCAGTGGGTGCCAACGCAGACCGTTCAAGCTAACCCGAAGCATCGTGTTGACTTGATCAACCGGCTCGGCGCCACCGAAGGACCCTTTTTTGACGGAGTCAATTCCGGCAAGAGCGGCCGCACGTTCAGAACAATGCTCCGAATTTGAAATGTGCGCCGAGTCCCGCCGGGACCCTGCCACAACACAATCAACATTCTGGACACGAGGCTGCGACCTTCCCTTCATGCCCAGTGAGGTTCCCATCTACGATAGTCTACCAGAAGGCCTTTGTAGATAGTTGTAGTGTGATTTTCCACTTTGAACTAGGAATATCTACAGTTAGCTCAGAATATGATGGCTCTGTATCAGTTGAACTGTTCGACATATGGATCAGCTAGTATAATCTACGCATGTCTACATCTAGTTCGGGCAAGTCCTTCTACAATAGGTCGTACTACCATTGCCTACGAGAGTCTGGATATATCTACAAAGGACTTCAAACATCTAGAGAAGCATCAGAGTGGCCAGATGCTTCTACCACAATCTACTGAGATCTAGATTTACTACTCGACCATCTACACAGATCTACACTTCTTTTGGCATCAGATGAATTGTCTACAGGGATCTACATTTATCTAGGTAATTCTAGGGATACATCAGGGTGGTTAGACATTTCTATCACTATCTACAGGGATCTACGTTTACTGCTTTGCCGTCTACACAGATCTGCACAATTTAGTGAGCAGTACGGGTACCTCGCGGGTGCCCAGAGACTGACCCACACCCGTACGCGTTACCCGCACCCTTGCCTACGGATACAGATGTCAGTAATAATTTAATATCTTATGTGTCAATTGATAAATCTGAGGTTAAACCTACCGATTCATATTGCCGTTCTCAATTGTAGTGAGCCAATAGCGTTCGAAAAAAGTGCGGAGGTGATGAAGGTGGTGAATGGGATTCTATAGAGCACGGAACGTCAAAGAAAAGTCTGCAAATGAAGGAGAACGGACAAAATAACGGCTGAAAGGAGCTGGAGGAAGAAACGGACCTAATATTCATCGCCACTCTTGACAGTGACGGGGCCGATATCCTCCAAAGAAAGTGCGGAGATGGCTGAGGGGATGCACAGAAGCCTCTCGAGTATGGAACGTCAAAGAAAGGTCCACAAATGAATGGACACAACCAAACTTACGGCAGAAAAGTGTTGGAGGAAGAAATTCACCTCATTGCCATCGTCACTTTTAACGGTGGTGGGGTCAGTACCCTCCAAACAAGAGGCAGAAATGGCGGAGGGGCTATGCACAACTATTTTGGGCACGTAAAGTCGAGAAACAAACCTACTATATTGAGTGAGAACGAACAGGAGTTCATAAAAAATGGCGCGAGGACTCAGGAGATCTCACCTAATAGTCGTCGTCATTCTCAGTGGCGACGGCAATGATACCCCTCGAACAAGATGTGCTAGTGGTGAGATAGATGTATTGAGTTCATTCAAGCTCAAAACGTCGACGGATGAAGAAAAAGTGAGTGAGAATGACAAAAATCTCGACCAAAGGGGTCTGGAAGGAGAACTTGCCTCAATCATTGTCGCTCTCAGTGATAGCGGAGCTGATGGCCTTCAAACATAGTGTAAAGGTAAATGCGAGATTGTTTATGAGACTTTTGAGCTCATAAGGTTGCGAAAGGGGCCGCAAACCACTGAGAACTCGATGGAAAGGGGATGGAGAAAGAGACTCACCTGCCAGTATCTAAATTCACCCTCCTCCTCTTCCTCGACAGGACCTACGTGCTGCGATGCTCAATGACGCGATGACGCAGTTTCTGCACGAGACAACCAAGGAGCCGAGTAATCCGGGTAGGCTACATCAGAAACATACACATATGCAGCAAGAACCAGTGCTTATATGATTCGTGAAGGTGCCGGGGACTCACCGGTGTAATAACCATCATCTTCGACCACAAGCAGCCCGAATCCCATCAAATCAAAGGTCCGAGGCATTGTGGGGCATTGGTGCGCTTCGATTGTCCCCGCTACGACGTGATTTGAATTAAAACTGAACTTGTGGCCTCCAATGGCACAATGTGGAGAGACATGGGGCTATGGGAGTAGATACTGTCTCACTCACTTGTTCTCTTTCCAACTCTACAGCTCCTGGTAAGCCATCCCAGCTGTAAAACGAGCACCATTTGTGCATTGTACCTTCTTCTACCAGCAATACGGACTTTTGCATAAGGTCACAGACGGATTTAGAGACGAGCAAGCCGGCGAAGTTTGTTGTATATATCTAAGGCTGCCGGGGATCGACCTGCTCAGAGATATACACAGAGAAGGGTTCGGTCTCTACAGGCGCATGCCGCAGAGACAACGGCGACCCAGAGAGCTCAATAGGACAAGTTACTTGAAGCGACAAGTCGAAGTCGAACATAACGGCCGACATCACGTGATTTCGGCAACACCCGCGCGGAACCAACTTCGTGTCAATATCAATGTGGTGGTAGGTCCAAGGTAGGTCACGGTGGCGATCCTCTCTAGTGGCCAACTATAATGATCTATGCTTTCTTTTTTCAAGAATTCAGAAGGCTCTGCACTTGCATTTGTCTGTGGCCACCGCTCGTACTCATTTTCGCGTGCTTCATGCTAGTGGTTACGCTGTTCTCCGGCGTCCACGCACTGGATTCCACTATAAACGGCTTAACACTTTTTTGGCTTCGAAGTATAATCTACTTGAGAAAGTCCTCTGCTGGAAATGATTTTGATTCTACGATGTAACTGCTTGTATAACTCGCTGGCATGGGCCTGCTCCAGTTGCCACAATCCGACCTTCTTCAAGACGATCTTAAATTCCTTTCCAATCGTGTTTTATCACAGTGTCCGATCTAGGCTGCCTCTCATCTCCCTCGTACAAAAGAGGTTGCGTCACATATATTCTATCCTCGACCGCCGTTCCATCACCGCCGACACGTCTGCTCACGTCTGTGGGAACTGCGAGGCGTCGACGGGAGAGCGAATGACTCGCTCTCGCTCTCACTACTACCCTTTCCTTGCCTCCATCTCATCATAGACCCTCCCAGAAATCCCAAGCCCACCAGAGTGTACAGCGCACGCGCACTTGCTCGACCCTTTCGGGTCCTTGTGTGACGTTCGTCGTAGCTCCTCCCCCTCCTCATTCGCGCTCCGAGCGCGTTCGCGTATCGTGCACTGTCCGCACTCGCGCCCGTCGTGCACCCTGGATCCGTTCGAATCATCTGAGCAGAGCTTCGTAAACAATGTACGCGAGCATGTTCACGTCGTGTTTGTCGTAAGGTACGTCCCTGTAGTATTCTTTACTCAGTATCCACACCACATTCTACTCACTCGCTTGCCGGCAGCCTCTCGCACCTCTTCCACATCCCCCTGCCTCACTTTATCTCGTTTCCTCCACATCATATGCAACTTGCTTTCCCGCTACTGCTCGTCCACAAATAATACTGGAAACCAAAATAACCGCAAAATGAACAAACAATGACACATTGAGCTCGATCGCGTGCAGTCGCGAACAAGCCTCATATCGTTCCCAGAATGAAGCCCGCAGACGGGTGAAATGGGAGGGATGACTTGAAGACTCGGAAGACATCGGCTAGTGAGGAGTCTACCGATGGGTGGGAGCATATTGGTGGTTCGTTATTTTCTATCTTGTAATGACGTCCGAACCTCTTGTCTCTTCATCTCTCAATGTCCTCTCAATCTCTTCGACATCTAAACCTCTTTCAGAGTACCATACACTGATAATGTTTCTTTTTGCAGCTGCGAATACTCCGGGCGTCACGGTCTCTCGTTTGCTAGACTACGGCATCCGTACCGCCGGGACAACCACCTTTTCGGCCGCCTTCCCCGTCATCTATGCTGAAGCGCAAGCCCTCCAAGTCCACGACAACTTCATCGACTTCGATGCCCCAAATCCTACATTCGGACAATCGCAAGGTTATAAATCAATGTGAGAAATTGTTTAGTGTGTTTCGGAGGAGTTGATAGCGCGAATAAGCTCGCGCGATGGGGAGGAATGTGGATGTGAAGGGAGTTATGCTTGAAAACAGGCGGCGGATTGGAGAGATGTCTGGGGAGACTAAAGAGGATACCGTTAGGCCGGAGGGTGAGGGTGAATATGTCACATTTTTGCTCTCGCCTTGTTTTCGTCCATGGATAGTTGTTCATTATCGAGAGGTGATTGGGCTCCGGAGGCAGTGGTTAAAAATGTGGTAAGCTGGAGACCTTGAACATCGAGAGGTCCGTGGGCTTCAGTCCCAAGGTAGACGTCACTTCGAAGGTCGTTGTGCTGGGTGTGGACGGAAATACCCAGTCCTCGACGCCCCCATGCCATCCTCCCTGCATACCCTCGTGCTCTCCTCGTCATACCGGGCAGCACTCAGTCAAGTCGAACTGTCGAGGTCATCGCTGAGCATGAGCATCCGACAGCGAACAGAACCCGATGACTGATGAATCCTGAACATAGAATCTGACGAATACGATGATTTACTTGCAGCTCTCGTTACTTGGATTTTTTTTGGCTCTTCCGAGTCACGCATGCCGTACGTTCATTATACTTAGTTTTTTCATCTCTAGTGACTGACATGAACCAAATGGCACAGACCCCGTCGAAAGGCATCACAATTGACCTCACACTCACATATCCCTCTGCTCCTACAGCACCCTGTAAACACAAGCCTAATGCCGTCCGGCCACCCTCCCAGCCAGACTTATCCTCAGCCCGAGTACAGTCAAACTCGAATCCATCACCCCGACCTATGAACCCAACACGTCTCTCCTCCTTGCTTGCTCCCTTGTCTGTAAATCATGGTCTACGCCAGCTCAGACTCTTCTCTTCTGCAACATTGATCTGCGTTTGCAACGCTAGTCCAACACATTCCGTGCTGCTGTCGATTCAGGTACCAAACGTGATCATCCCCTCGCTGCGTGTGTACGAACTCTCCGAGCAACCATCGATCCTTCCCAGCCCTTTCGTCTCCTTCCTCGTTCTTTCGCCCTCGCCACAACAAAGTGCCCCAACCTCAAAGGAATCGACCTCACGCTCTACTTATGGCCCACCCACTCCCCACGCTGCCCCTCAAAATGCTCACGGCTCCCCTCTCAGCTTCGCCCGGTAGAAGAAACCGACGATGAGAAGACGCTCTCCATCCTCCATGGCACTTAGTCTTGTCTGAAGGCTGATGTTGCCAGTAAAACATAACCCTCTCCGGAACCCACACTCAGTTCCTGGTGACACTGGATGCGGTTGGCGACATGGAAAACGACAATGTCAACGACGGTTATGAGAACAACCAGACTACCCAGCACCGCAATGAACCCAATAGCGACCCGCTGTACGGGCGATGATTGAGAAATCCTTATATATGTACTTATCTTGCTCACCTGTTACTACTCCTAATATCATAAGTATTTTACATCCGGTAGATCTCTTGTTCAGCAATTGTGTACAGTGTAGGTTGCCTGCACGGTGTCACCGAACTCCGTTTTGAACAAATGGAACTGCATTCGCCACACTGACTCAATTGAATGCCTGTACTTGTCGTGTGGCTCAGTGGCACAGTCACCCTTCTTTTCAGTGAGGCAATTTACCTATGTCAGCATGCTCGACACACAGTACCGCACACGTTCCCTAGTAGATTGACCTAGATTTATGTAGACGACTAGCACTAGAATCAGAGTTCTTAGATATCTGTAGATATCTCTAGAGGAATTTACCAAAATGATATACGGATAGGCCATCGGAGGGAATTTCTAGATTATGGTAGATTGTCAAGTTTTTGGTAGATAACTATTCACAAAACCTAGATATGCGTAGACGGGGTTTTCACTGGGCTTCATGTCTCCACCACGAGCCCACGACTAGAGCCACTCGATCCAAGCCTCGACTTTTTGTCTCTCGCTATCCTCATGGATCTTTATTATTTGTTCGTGTAGGCAGGTCCCTCTGCGTCTCATTGTTCCCGTAGCACACGCGGCTTTTGTGCGGTGTATGAAATATAGCTGTTATTGATGCGGTCGTCATTGCTGGCAACATCCGGGGCTTGGTTCATCCCGCGGAGAGAAGAGTTTGAACCCGCATCAGGCGTGTGGAATGGAGGGCTCTAAGCGGTTCAAAAGGACACAACATCTGCGAAGAATGAATACTACTTCAAGCACCGAGCATAGTGCTTCGGTATCGTCGTGACCGGCTCGCAATTAACCTAATTTGCATCACTACTCTGCCAACCGATCATGTCGAACGGTAGGGGCTCGGGGAAATTCGAGCGTTTAGGGCTGTGTCTTGGACCTCTTCACCGCCAAGTCATCTGGAGTCTTCTAAAATTTGTGCGGATCTTCATTGTAGGAGTCATGGATGACAATCGGCGCCCACTGACCTCACATACGCTGTTCTGTTCTATGCATTTTGGTTGCAAGCGATTCATCCTGCATTCTTGTCTTGCGCCGCGGAGCCGTGCAACTCAGAACGAGGTTACTCACCACGTCTGACGGGTAAGGATAAGCTCGATATCATCTCAAAGGAGGTGCAACCCGAGTACAAACGTTAAACCGGAGCGTCTGAACAGCCATTGATTAATGATGCTTTTACGAATCAGGTACCCGCCTGCAACGTGTCTGAACGCTCTGACCTTCCTGGCTGAGTAGTTGTGTCAACACAATCACGGTAACACTACCCTTGGTCCAAATCTGTACGCTACGCCGAGTAGTTGCCAAACGCCGCCCTTTCACTGGTTGGATACCAGACTGACATCGTTGAGACCCGGTGGCTTCTCCTAGCTCCGCAGAGTACTAGCTCTTCAACCATGGCACCCCTTGGGTTTACGAACTCCTCCATGATGTGGGACTTCTGATGCGGCCTCCACACTTGCTCCATGCTGATCTGGCTTCAGTGTAGCCGGCTACCACGCTATGGTCCTGCCTTATCCCTCAAGGCTTCAAGACTAAATGATCGCCGGACCTCATGATTACGCGGTGAGTGCGTCCAGGACGCAATTATAGCTAAAATACAGTGAGCTAAGTAACAAACCATACATCGCCAGACCTTAAGAACGATAAGCGGATGAGCTCTGGAAGGTCCTCCAGCCTCAGAAGTCCGAAGCATCACCAACACTCTTATCTAAGGCCACCGGCTCAATTTCCTCTGCGCCTCGTACGCGTACCTTTTAGCGTAATCACGCACCCGGCCTGACAATGAAGCAGCCTAAGGTTAGTACTAAGAATTTATGTAGATGGTTGAACTCACGGTTGATGCCCCTCAGGCTTTGACCCGTATCAATCGTCTAAACAAACGTCACCAACCCCATATGTTCTCCTCGTATCAATAAACGAATCTCGCGAAGACATCGTGGCCCGTGCGACCCACCAGATGGGGAAATTTCTTTCGATTTTTTCGACATGAGCATCTTCGACGGGTTGGGAATCGATGTTCTCAACGAGTATTGAGCTTGAACCTCATATACCCCCTATCGAGTATGATCTGTATCAGACGATCAGCGTACGGGTACGACAGTCGTTAAGCTGCATCGAGGAACATGTCATGTGTCCTCCGAGGTATTCTCGTATCGGTCACGGAGTTGAAAAAGGCTGTGGTTATCGGAGAGGAAGGGTCCTTGTTGTTTCTTTTGTGTCTCGGATGTCGGCACTAATGCGAGTTTCACAACTTAACCGTCGAACCTAACAGGGCGTGTTAAGTCTGCGTCAATGAATATGGCACGGCTGGGGCAATCGAACACAGCCCATTGTAGCAATAGTCACGTTGCCACCTAGTTTATTGTCAAGGTGATTGATGGTGGACGTACGATGTTAGGCAAATGACTCTTCGCATTCTGTACTCAAAATTGTCTAGCTTCATCCGCTCCTTCAATCCCACCAGATAATCCTCATACTTGACCCTCAATTTGAATGTCTCCCCACTTTGTCTCTGGATCAAGTTGTGAGCGTATATCCCGATACCGCTGCAGGTCACGAGCACTACCGCGGAATTTTCAAAGATACAACAGGACCAAGCGTTTTCGAGTATAGAGATGCATTCGACAGCAAAATTTGGTCAAAAGCGCCTTTTTCGTAGTTAGAGAGGATGCGAATGGGCTTGGTAGCAGTAAGCGCCACTGCCGGTCGAACTTGACGGAAACTGGTGCTTCAGGATTGTAGCATTGGGTTTCGTCAGGTATGACGAAGACGACTCGAATGGTCATCAACACATCGATTGGATATCATATCAATTAGAGGAAGGGATGATTTGTCGCGTAGAAAGTGCAAAAGTCAAGTGTGGTTGGAACGACATGACGGTCAACAAGAAAGAACGATTTCAAACTCCGACTCCTCCAAAAAGTTGAGTCATGCCCTACACGCGCCATCATCGCCGTCCCCCAGGCCACCCTTCGCTCGTCCGCCACTGCAACCCATCATCACCGACTTGACTTTCGTCGGATCATCACCTTTGGTATCTACATAGAACTAGAGACAATATGTCAGGCGACGAGACACTGCAGAAGCACGAGGAGTCCGACTCTGAGGAGGAGGAAGAGGCAGAAGAGCCTGAGGTTGTGCCGAGCGTTGAGATCGATCCTTCGAAGTTGACGCCTCTTTCGCCTGAGGTTATTTCAAAACAGGTGCGTCTAGTTTTCTCTATTGTTTTACTGTATTGAAACTCATAGATACTCTTGATCTGCTAGGCCACAATAAACTTGGGTGCGTGATCTAGGCGCCTGATCTTGTGTTTTGAGACGGAATGCTCATGGGGACGTTCCATCGTTGTCACGGACTCCCCCTTCTCCGGGATCTGTTGTATGGGTTGATGGGCTCGCTTTGGGATGAACAGGTACCATTGGACATGTCGCACACGGAAAGTCGACAGTGGTGAAAGCCATTTCGGGAGTCATGACCGTTCGATTTAAAAACGAGCTCGTGCGGAATATCACCATCAAGCTTGGTTACGCCAACGCCAAAGTACGTCCTTTACTCTCACTTTTCACTCTCCTGAGAACAGTCCTCCACACACGACCTCCGAAATGCACAATGAGACCCCTTGCCCTGTTTTTCTCACATTTGTGGCGCCCTTCTTCCCCTTCACAGATTTACAAATGTGAGAACGAAGCCTGCCCACGACCAGGCTGCTACCGTTCATACCGCTCCGACAAAGAGGACCACCCGCCCTGCGAGCGACCAGGATGTGGCCACCGCATGAAGCTCGTTCGCCATGTCTCCTTCGTCGACTGTCCCGGCCACGACATTCTCATGGCCACAATGTTGAACGGTGCCGCCGTCATGGACGCCGCCCTCCTTCTCGTTGCCGCAAACGAAACATGTCCTCAGCCTCAGACATCTGAGCATCTGGCTGCCGTGGAGATCATGAAGCTGGAGCATCTCATCATTTTGCAGAATAAGGTGGATTTGATCAAGGAGGCGCAGGCGCTGGAGCACCAGAAGAGTATCACGGCATTCGTGAAGGGTGCGTGAATTCCTTCGTCCGTTTTTTTGCGGACGAGACGAGTGTTGAGCCGTGTGTGCGGATCGCGTCGAATAGGCACGGTCGCCGAACAATCGCCAATCGTCCCCATCTCCGCCCAGCTCAAATACAATATTGACGCTGTGAACGAGTACATCGTCAAACGTATCCCCATTCCCGTCCGTGATTTCACCTCCGACCCCCGCCTCATCGTCATCCGTTCCTTCGACGTCAACAAGCCCGGTTCAGAAGTCGACGATCTCAAGGGCGGTGTCGCCGGTGGGTCTATCCTCACCGGTGTTCTTCGTCTCGGTATGGAGGTCGAGATCCGTCCTGGTATCGTTACGAAGGATGCGGCGGGAAGGAACAGGTGCAAACCTATCTTCAGCAAGATCGTGACGTTGTTGGCGGAGAACAACCATCTGCAGTTTGCTGTTCCGGGTGGGTTGATTGGTGTTGGCACGAAGATCGATCCCACGCTTTGTCGTGCGGATAGGTTGGTGGGACAGGTTTTGGGAGCGGTTGGCAAGCTTCCGCAGATTTTCACCGGTACGCCCACGTTTCTTTTGTTCTCAACCTCCTTTGAATATGACAGACCTGATGCGTGGCTGTCTGATACAGAGCTCGAAATCTCCCTGTTCCTCCTCCGCCGACTACTCGGTGTCAAAACGGAAGACAAGAAACAAACCAAAGTCTCCAAACTCGTCAAAAACGAGCTCCTTCTCATTAATATCGGATCAACCTCCACCGGGGGTCGTGTCCTCTCCGTCAAAGCCGATCTTGCAAAGATCCAGCTCACGTCGCCCGCGTGTACCGAGGTTGGGGAGAAGGTGGCATTGTCGAGGAGAATCGAGAAGCATTGGCGTCTGGTTGGATGGGGAAGTGTGCAGAGGGGGACGGTTTTGGAGGTGGATTAGCCGGTTTTATGTTTTGAGAGGGCATTGATGTGGTGGCGACTTGGGCTAGGCTGGGTCGGGATGAATATGAGAAAATGTAGACTGTACATGGACACCGACAGCAGCTTGTACGGGCGCACTTGTATCCCACATTCACTCGATGTGAATCGCATTCTTGTTGTATCAATCAATCCTGCAGAATATTGCTACTCACTCGGTTCTGCGTGGTGCGATGGATGGCGAAAGTGGCGAGAACTAAATTTGGCGCGCGATGCCGATGGACGCGTGTGTGGCGTTCGACGCGTTTCCGAGTTGCATCATCGTTCTTGCACGTTCCTCTCTTGCTCGGGATCGTGACTGCATTCTCATCCCTTTCTTTTATCCAACAATCTTCTGGAACCGTTCTTGTATCTTAAATTCTCTGCGGATTCATTGAGAGAACCTCGTCTTCGGCTGTCAAAATGTCAGACAGCAAGGTTCCGACTGTGGACGACTTGAGGGTGCGTCATAATATCATGTTCGCTAGAATGGTATGATTAAATCATTCCAGGTCAAACTCTGTTATATATGCAGAGAAGAGGAGCGTTATGGAGGTACGTTCTGTTACCTTTCTCTCCACAAGTCCAGCGAACCGACAGCGCCCCTCACACCCTCTCGCCACATCTAACCGCATCTCATATCATAGATCCACAAGAAGACCCACCTCGAGCTTGGACTCATCCCTGCAACTGTACTCTCGTCGCCCACGAATCATGTCTTCTACAGTGGATCAAAGCAGCCCAGCAGAACCCAGATCGCGCCCCCAATGCGCTCAAATGTCCACAGTGCGGAGCGAAGTATGAGTTAGAGAGTAAGAACCCACTCATGTTGAGGGTGCTTGATGCGTGGAATAAGGCATTGTTGAGGGTTGGGAGGCTCACCACGGTGTCTTGTGCTGGGATCATTGTCATCTCGTTTGGCGCTGGTGCGTTTGATTTGACTATAATCACATCCAATATTGTAGGACTGACGAAAGCATCGTGCTTATCTGGCCTATCTACTGTATTGAATAGGTCTTTATGCCGTTTTGACATCGTACGGAGCTTGGGCATTGCAAAACTTCATCGGCAGTGAAATGTACTCCCTCCTCCTTTCTGACGATCCCACAAATTGGCCTTGGCACGCCTTCCTCAACCTTCCCTTCGTACCCCTCTCCCTCATAATCTCCCGCACACCCCTCTTCTCAATCGTCTCTCCCCTCTTCCCCCTTCTCTTCCCCTGGCCCACAGACCTCCCCTGGGCTATCCGTCGCTCCCCAAACACAACGCCCCGACTCCGTGCTTCGTATTATCTGAGACCTGGATCGGGCTCGGAGGCTTGGTGGCCACCGACGCCGACGATGGTGGTGACAATGTTTCCGTTCGTAAGCGCGCTATATAGGGTCGTCTTGGATAGGGCGCATGCGTGGGTTATGGGGGAGAAGAGGGTCACGAGAGGGAGGAGCTTGGTTTGGAATTTCAACGATCCAGGTGCAGGGGACGGGATGATTAGGATACGGATTGGGATGAATGAGGATCCCGAAGTTGTACCTCCTCAGGGTCAAGGTGCCGCAGGGCAACAACCACCACAACAGGGACAGGCAGCTGGGGCTCAAATACGAGCAGATCTACCGCCTGCCGCAAATCCGAATGTTGACCCAAATCCTGGCGCAGTCCCAGGTCTCGACCCAATCCCTGCTGAAGGCGACAATGCCAATGCGAACGACGCCGGCGAAGCAGCCGAACGCACCATCCGCCTCACAGGCTCCTCCCTTGGCCGTCTTGTAGCCGGAGCCCTCGTCATGCCCTCCATTGCGAACCTGATGGGCCGTCTCCTCCTTCGACTGTCTCATTCACCACACATACCATTCTTAGGTAGGATACTGGCGGCAAGACCGCCACTGAGCACCAGGTTGCCATCGTTTTGGGGCTCGCATACGTTGCCGCCTGAGATGGAGAGGGCGTGGGAGAGGGGTGGTTTTGCTTCGATGGGGGAGTTTGGGAGGGTAGTCAGCATGGGGTTGAGATCGCTTTGGGGAGGAACGAGAGTTTGGGCTGAGAGCGATCCGGTTTGGTGAATCACTATCCTTCCGCTTTCTTTGACTGTTGACTGATGTTTTCTTCCCCATGCTATAGGTGGCGGAATACGCTTGGATTGGGTCTCTTCATTGTCGTACGTCTCACATCTTCATTCGCCAGACCCACTACTTAACCGGGGTTTTTATGTGCATTCAGGCGAAAGACGCCGTCAAGCTCCTTCACTTGTGGCTCGCAAAACAAGAACTGGAGACGCGCCATGTCAAGAATAGGACATTCGAAGGTGTAGATGCTCGAGAGCTTGATCTGATACATCCTCGCCAGTGAGGCTCGCGATCGTATATACATACGAATCTCCCGGTCCTTCATTTCATCGACGACCTCATCGTCCCATTCCAAACAGCGGTGTAATATGTGCCCATACGATTGCCAGTCCATGCGGCTGTCTTTTTGAATCAGCCACTGCCTCTTCTCTCGTATGCCATAGCTAAACTTATTTCAAGTGATAAGTATGTGTGTATCGTATAGCAATTTTAGGGGAGTGATCTCAAGGGCCAGTTCCTCTTGAGGGGGCGCCACAACCGAGTGCTACAAAAAGCTCAGAGTACGCGCTCACGTGATGCGGGCTGAAACGCGACGCGAAATCGTGGGTAACTGCGTGATGTCACAAAGGGTCACAGTTGGTTCCGGCCACTGAAGTCGAACCGTTTGCTCTGTGCCACGACAATCGCCGTCGTCCGCTCTCTATCTCCCTGGGCCGTTCGTATTCGCTTAAGAGCTTACGGCTCATCTTTAGTTTACTTTCTTGTACTAGTTTCTTAACTCAGTCGCCGACTGCCGGCGACACCTCCGAGGACACAAACAATGTGGTCCAAATTCAGCAGCGTCATCACTGGCAGCACCAACAAACCACCCCGAGACCTTTCGCACTCGCAAGAACACTCACGTTCGAACTCACGTACGCGCTCAGATTCTCAACCTGAAGTTTTGGCCGGTGTTTTTGAGCAACATCCCAATCTCTCTGTCTTCCATCCTTCAGGTCTGGACCAACACGAAGAAGAAGACTACGACGATTCCGGTCCCATGTCGCCCCTGTCACCATCGGGTGCACCCAATTCATCGGCGGCTGTCGAGTTGCTTCTGGCCAGCCCACCTGGATCGTTGTCGAGGAATGGGGGAAAGGGGTTGTTGAAGCGGATGTCGAGGAGTCAGAATGGTTCGAAGGTGGATGGGGATGGGAGTGTTAGGGATTCCATTTCCCCGATCAGACTTGGCATGCCTGCTTTCGTGAAGAAGGGCAAGTCGCATCTAAATCTCGTTATGAATGGTGCGTAGCTTTCATGATGCGTGTCTGTTATGGCCCTAAGTGGGTGGCACTTGGGCCACCCACGAGATCGATTCGGATACTCACCGTGGGAGTATCTCGATATGCATGTTGAACTTGTACTGCCTCGTGGTTGCTGTCAGAAACGATGCAGTGATTAGCGTTCATGCAAATGGCCATCATCATGCGCTCGCCTGTCCAGGAAGCCCTGCATATGTACAGTTGTTTCTGTTCGAGCAGCCATGTGTGTGCAGTCGATCGTTACCGTGTCCTATGTCCCATTCCTCTATATCTTGTGGTTATGACTATACCGGATGCTGACCTGTTCGCTTGCGGCATCTCTTAGATTCTGATTCGTCTATTTCTCGTGGTCCTGAATCCGCCAATGACGGTGGCCGCCCATCCCTCGACAGCATACCTCCTACTCCCCAGGAGAGCAAATTCGGTGGCTCAGTCCGCTCAATCCTCCGCGATCGCAATACACCAGGAAAAGGAGCGAGCGTTCGTTTTTTCTCCCGTGATGCATCAAAGCCATCTAGCCCGGACGTTTCGACCGCCCCAAGCGAGCCGGGAACACCACCACTTATGGAACGTTTTGAGAGTGTTGCGAGTGGTCTTCCCTCTCCGGAAGCACTTCAGCCATCATCTGTCTCTCGCGCACGGTATCGCCCTCGACCAAGTCTGGATGGCCTTTTTGAAGGAGAAAGGTCGGTTTCACCTAGTCCGCAACCTACAATGTCGACGCCTGCACCTCAATCGACGAGGACGACGACAGTAGGTTTTGGCCCTGGGTCAGCACCTGTTATTCCCCCACCCGACCTGTCCAACATCTTCGAGCTGTCGCACAGCGAGTTCCCGACCATCGCTCCTGGATCGATGACACCTCTTCAAGACAACGCAGTGGAAACTTCTGAGGAAGAGTCCAATGCCGACGTCAGATTCACGTCGGCCTCTCCGTTCCCAGGTGGTCGTCAAGAGCCCACGGTCTTCCACTCCGTTGAGAACAGGCAGAAACCTTCCCCCACCGGCAACGATCGTTCGCTCTCGTTCAGCTTTGGACAGAACGTGTTCCACCCGGCTCCCAGTACGAAACGCACCGTAGTCTCCGCTCCTAGTGATCTCGATATCTCGAAACTCATGCCTCCAGCAGCATCCCAATCCGATCTGGGCCACGGACGCTCGCACAGCAGGAATCGTTCCATGAGTGACACAATATTCCATTCATATCCTACCAACACCCCGACAAAGGATGACAAGACCCCTGAAGCTGACATTCACGATATCGCGACCTCTGCACTCGTAGTATACTCCACTCCTTCTGCCGACCGTCCAATCCTTCCGCCCATCGACACGAAGAATGTACCGGACCCGTTCTCCGCTCACGCGACGACGTATTATACGCCCGGCGCGGGTATTCCTCCTACGCCCCCTCGACCCACAGCATCCACCCAACAGCATTCTCGGAAGGCGTCCAAAGAAGAGAACGAGCTTTGGAATCTGAAGACGCAGCTCACCTTACAACAGGAGCTCTGCGCGCAGTACGAGATTGATTTGGGGGCCCGGAACGAGCTCGTCGAGGTCCTCAGCACGAAACTCGATACCATAGACAAGGAGAACGAGAAAAGGAAGCAAATGGCGAGGGGGTGGAAGAAGAAGGTCGCGGAGTTGGAGAGGATGTGTAGGCACCTTGAGGACGAGGTTGAGAGGAGCAGGGAAGAGAGTTTGGATAGGAGTGTGATGGACGAGGCGAGTGGAGAGGCTCTGAGGCAACTGCAGACGAGGATTGGGCAGCTGGAAAGAGAGAGGGAGAGGGGTGTTGAGGAGGTGCATGAAGAGGTTATACGGTTGAGGGAGGAGGCGGAAGAGAGGGAGAGGGAGATGGAGAGGTTGAAGGAGGAGTTGATGAGGAAGGAGGAAGGGGAGAGGGCGTTGAAGGAGGGGATTCGGAGTGCGCAGATGCATTTCGCAGAGATGAGCGACGATGATCTGCTTGCCGAGGGTGGGGACATGAAAGCGGCCGCGAGGATGAGTATGATGAGTATAGGGCCATGGGAGCAGGAGCGTGCTATCTTGTTCAAGGCGACCGAGGACCTTCGTGCCGAGAAGCGAGCGTTGGAGGAAGAGTTGGATGGTACGAGAGAGGCGGGGTTGGCCAAGGATGAAGAGATGCGCGTCCTAAAGGCCGAGTTGGAGGCTCAGTGGCAGCACACGGAGAAGGCGGGTGACTCCATGACCGAGCTCAGGAAAGAAAAGACGACGTTGCAAAACGAGTTGGTGGCGTTGGAGCAGAGGATGGAGAGAATGGAGATCGAGTGGAATGAGAGTCAGACTAAGAGAGGGGAGTTGGAGCAAGAACTGCAGGAGACGTTGGCGGAGCATGAGGAAAACGTGAAGCAGTATGAGCGTGTGAGTGATATCTACTCTCTTCGCGACCAACAGAGCACTGATTGTTATTTACCTTCCAGCTCGAGGAAGAGCTTCGTGCTGAGCAAGAGCATGCCGACGATGTCGCCCGCACTCTTCAAGACCGCGAAGACCGGATCGCCAACCTACAACAAGAGCTGAAGTTTGCTAACGACAACGTCACCCGCCTCGAACAACACCTTAAGCAAAGGGATGACGAAGTCGAAGACCTTGCCCACAAGGTCGTCGCTCGCGAGGACGAGATCTATGAAATCCAGGAGGAGCTTACCGGCCTCCGTCGTACGCAATCGCACGAAACGGACTCTCAGCAACGTACTCTGTCAGAGCTTACCAAGCGGGAGAAGGACGCGCGAGAGCAGTTGGAGGTGGCGATTAGGGAGAGAGCGGAGGTGCAGGTGCAGGCGTCGACGTTCGGCGACAGGGTGAAGGGCTTAGAGGGAGAGATGGAGCGGTTGAGGAAGCAGATCACGGATTTGAAGATGGAGAGCGCGGATAAGGAGATGAAGATCGTGCAGATGAAGAGAGAGAACGGGAAGCTCGGGGAGGACAACGAAGGCTTAAACATTGCTTTGAGCTCGAAACAGCAGGAGCTTGAACTGGTCAGTTCATCTTCGTACTTCGCCCGAGTTGCTAATCTGACAATGCTTCCTATAGATCAAACGAAAAATGGCAGTCAGGGGCACAGCCGGCGCCACGCCCGCACCGAGCAGGGTTACTGCTAACCGCCGCGACTCTGCTGTCTTCAATACTCCCGCCACAGTCTCTCGCCCTTCCTCTCGTCTTTCTGACCGTGGCACGTCGTTGAAGGACCCTACAGCGGGAGCTCCGTCCAGCTTCAGAGCTCCTTCTAAATCTCCAGAGACGGCCAACACAACCATCAGAGCGTCCACACTCGGCAAGAGCGCCCGTACTAACGCAACCTCTGCCTCTGGCAGCACGTCAACGGCTGCCAGGTCCGGTCGTGCTTCTGTCGAGCCACCTTCAAAACGCATGTCTACGATTGGCGCACCTACGTCAGTGGCCCAAAGGCGGGTTGCAACGACGGCATCATCCAGATTGAGTACTAAACCCGCTACACCGTCAACAATGAAAAGGGCGAGCTCGGTTGGAGCGGTGGATGCAAGGACATCTAGTACGAAACCTTCGCGGTCAGGCCTGCCGGCGGCGAGGGGCATGGCGAGCCCTGTCGTTACAGAGTCTGAGGCGGAGACCGAGACCGAGCCGGAAAGTGAGTTAGAGAAGGAGAACGAGGAGCCAACGATGAGGCTTAGAGTACCGGTTCTGGCGTGAGTGATGTCTGTAAAGGGGGTCTCTGGGGCTAGGTGTGGGTAGTTGTTCTGTACGTTTTTCCTTGCTCTTCATTTGTGTATCATACCGTCTCTGTTTCCCTCTTGCAATTGTTTCATAGTCCTCTCAGGCTGCTGCTATCTTCACGTAAATTGTACTCGCTATATATATATTGCTATCGCTTCGGACTTTCTCATTCACGGCTCATACGTCCAGGTTATGCATTCTATCTATGTAATACATGATTTTCTCCCTCTTTCTTTTCCTTAGGCCCATTACCTCATCATCACCTTCTCATACATCTCCATCTCCATCTTCACACGCATCTGAATCGCCTTACATTTCTTACTTCCATGATTGACATGATCGGTATCCTCATGAACGCCAAGTTCGCCATTTTCTCAGACATTTCTCGACAATATTCTCCTACTCTATCTTCTTCAAGTTCTTGTACATGATCGTTTCATGAACACTGAATGCCATCGAAGTCTACGAGAATCTACGTCGAAATTATGTTGTATATCTAAAGAGTCACTCACGCTTATACATGCTGATGAACTCACCGTAGGGGGGAGGTGTGCGCCACAGTGGCACTAAGATCGTTGATTGGATTTCCCAGGGACCGGCTCATCGGCCAAACTCCGACTGGACGTCATGGGATCAGCCGTCCTTGCATCAAGCTCTTACTTCAACGTTCAACGTTCAACTACGACCACGAACTCATCGCTGATATTACGCTCCTCTGGGCTATTCGCCTCCTCGTTTCTTGGACTTCATCCATCTCGCACCCGCCTTCGCGAGCAGACAGATGGCGTGGGGGTGCCGCCTAGGTTGTCAACTACGTTCAATGTCCGGAGAGCTGTTCGTCAAATAAGAACCGTCACCCTCTCTTTAGATTGAGGGAATGCAAAATTTGTGAGTAAATTTTTGACGATCTCTAGATACAAGGTGAAGCTTCTAACAGCGCTTTGGAGGTGCTATCATCAGAGTAATCGCGCGATGACCGCCTACAGGGGAGCATTCCATCAACTCCATCGTCGATACGACGATGCAATACGCCTTCTAGTAGTCTCGAAGTTGTCTACTTATGGTTCTTGATATAGGAAAGTGGAGGGGAAAAGACGACAGAAATGCGGAACGCTCCTTCCGAGGCGTCACACCTGGTACGGAACGAATATCTCCTACTCTCGAGCAGCCCACCCGAATTACTTTGCACTATTTTCCATTATTTGGAAAAAGGTGCCGTTGACTTTCCAAGGTTTTCCAGAATTATTGATAAGATACTTATGCCGGCGTGCCCTTTGCCGCTGCTGGAACTCAGTTGGGCGAATATAGAATTCTGTCGGCGGGTACTGCGACTCACTGGTCGATTTCTGCCTCACGCAGAAGCCCACATCCTCTTCCTTTGCCCACAGTAACGATTATTCACGCCTGGATCTCCCGGTGATCACGAGAAACCAAGATTGTATTCAAGGTATACGAATTTCTTGCTGGAGAGCCACCACGAGGATGCTTGTGATATCACTGCGACTGAAATAGATCGTGACCTACGTCCTCTTCCGTTTTTTCTATTTCCGTCACTCGAGACTTACGTTCATTTCAGATATGGCCAAGCTACTACGCTAGCGAATAAGAGTCTTGCCTACCTGTTCTACAAGCGTCTTCAGCCAACGGCTCCTATCCTTCGGTCCCTTCACTTATCGTTCTTTTTCGGACAGTGGGTATCCGACAACCTCACGGCACAACCGTTCTCGAGTATAAAAGCAAGGCAAGTGATCGTGCTCATCGTACAGTTCTTGCGATGTATATATCCTAATCAACCTCACTATGATGATTTACCCTCGTCGCTTCCATGCTCCGCAGACATCCAGGAACTCCATGGCGCCACTGGCACTCCTTCGTGCCTCGTGAGACACCAGGCCTGAGGAGCGTGCTGCCACCAGAAACCCTTCGTTACATCTGGTTCTTGTCCTTGAGTCCCTCCGTCACGCTTTACTTGACAGATTTGGCAGCCTAGGTCGAGCCTGGGAGTCGGGACTCGTATATATCTAGCAAATATTCTGAACTCTCAGACCAATAACTAGCCGTACTAATCAGAGTCGTCGACATGTTTCCGAGTCTGATACTCTTGAAATTTAGCGCATGTTGGTCTCGTCGTAGAGCTCACAGACACTCAAGCCTGTCATGGCACCTGCTAGTTCATGCTGCATGGATCAACACGATCGCAGTGCACATTTACTCCTGTTCTCTCTAGGGGATTCAAGAGAGCACGAAATTGAGGCTGAGCTCATGAATCCTAAGCTCGCATGACACGGACAACAGCGTCTCTGAACATGCTCAGGCCTTGCCCCAGCTCTCTAGATGAACCCCCTTCCTCGTGCCCTCATGCGTGCGACCGCAATGAAGCTGGGATGGATGACTACCTTGAAGATGAATGCTGCGAGACAACTGCGTTGACCTCACTACATCTGGCTGGAGTACACCTCTCGCGTTCACCTCGTGTAGTCCGTGCTGCTCAGCTGCCACCTACAAAAACGTGAAGTACTTCAGCCTTTCTCCTCGTCGCCATCCTTGTATTCCCAACTTGATCATTTACCTCATTCATTCTATCATGATGTCCTCATGGTCTTTCACTCTTCCTGCCTCAGTGTGGCCCAACTTCATCGCCAGGCGTCGAAGTGTGTTGAGTTCTACTCAAGACGACAACTCATATGCGTAAGGACCCTCCGTTTTGCCCACTGTTTCCGTTAAGGTCCAAGCGTATCTTCCATTTTCGTCTAGGTCGTTTCCGCATGCATATGTGCTCGTCATTGGTATCGATAAGTATAGGCACCTTGATGTCCTCCCGCTACACAGTGCAGTCAGCGACGCCAGTGACATGGTGCACTTTCTGCACAAGGAAATCGGGGTTCCGGACAGTCGAATTCGGAGCCTCACAAACTCAGACGCTACTAGAGATGAAATGATCTTGGCTCTCCAAGACCTTGCTACAAACAACGATATAGAACCAGACGATCCAATTATCGTCTACTTTGCCGGTCATGGGTCGGTGGCGGATACCACCGAGAAGTCGCCAGAAGTCCAGATGCTCTGCCCCTATGATTTCATTCCACGAAGAGAGGGGACCGAATGCGCTCAAGGTATACCCTATCATACCATCCGAGATTGCCTCGAGAAGACTTACAAGGCAAAACGTAACAGCATCGTCAGTTCATTTCCATGTTCACCGAATACACAGTGCTGAACTATGTCTCACTATCAAGACTCTGATTCTTGACTGCTGCCATGCCGGCGCGACCCTCAACGACAACAATGAGCCGACAGACGACCCTTTTGTTTTACTAGCTTCCTGTGGCCCCAGGAAGCTTAGCATGGAGGAAGGCGGTGGAGGGCTGTTTACAAGGGCTCTTCTACAGGTCCTGCACCGACGTCCTCATGTCACGCTCGGAGAGCTCCGTAGGGATTTATCACTATTTTACGAGTAAGTCTTTGCAGACATATGTACCGTCCAAGTGCTTTCCTACAGTCAATAAATTTTTCTTGTCGCTAGTCAGGATCCTTACTTCGTCGGTGCTGACGAACGCGCGGTCCTATTCATCCACAAACTCGCCAAAAAGGAGACGGGAGCTCTCCGAACGGTCAAGGCGGCGGAATATAGGGTTTGTAACCCCAGCCCTTTCTCCGAGGGCTCCTTCGACTACTCTCAGCCCTCCGGCTTTTGGAATTATACTAGGAACCTTGGTTGGGTTCGCTGAATGCGGTGATTGAGGTGGAGAATTCTGTCAAACATCTCACTTGTTGGCGCTATTCATCTATCAACTATGTAAACATTATTTATGTGCACCCGTAAACATATATATTTGAACTAGTCTTTGCTTGTGTTTCCATGATATGGCTGTTTCAGCTGCGATATATGTAGTCTTATTTAGTTAATTCCTCGTTCCCTTTGACGCCACCGCCACATCTCATAGATATGACGTAATAGTTAGGAAGTGACACGGAACAAAACTTCGCACTTTCTGCACAGGGCACTCTTGTTTTCACCCTTGTTTTCACCCTGAATCTCTCACCTTAGGCTACTCTCATCCAGCTAGTGATCTTTACCATCCAAACTTTCCAGCCTTGAAGTGATCTTTCTCCGAGGAACTTAGGCGTAAGTAGACTTCTGTGAGTCCTATGTGAGCCTCGTCTATAGTACTTAGTAGTAGTACTACTTGGCTGTTCAAAACTCAAGTGCTGTTCAATGGCCCGGCAAGTCTAGAATCCTATTGAGGCCAAAGCTTCCAGATAGTCAGGCTTGAAACTTGAGAAATAGCAAGTACCGGTCCATTGCCCACATAAATGGAACTCGGCAGCTCTCTCCACTGCCTCTGCAGGCAGCGACTGAAGACCATAACACCCTGAGGCGCGTTTCATGGCGGTAACATATGATAGTATCCAAATACAACCCCTTCGAAGGTGCCACCACAATCGGGGGTCATGAAAGTCGTCAATTCAGCGACCTGTAGTGAGCTACGAAGCACGGCGTTTGATAACGATTGGCTGTATGAGCCGAGTTCAGCAGTATTTTTTTTTTTTTTTTTTTTTGAATCCAATTTATTGTCCATCAGCGAAGAGGCCGCTATGTAAGACAGAATCGCGCGTGAAGTACAAACAGACAGAGAAAACAAGCGTGAGGGAGACAGACAGGAACCCAAATAGGCACGGAAACGGAATAGAGGGTCGCTGGAGAGGGAGAGGAGGAAAATACACAGGACTAGGACTAGGCAGTGGGGTATAAAGGGAATAAGACACGATGTAAAAACGGACACGAGACGGCGAGAACGGGCACGAGAATCAACACAGAGACCATATGAGAACGGACTGAGAGACCGGTGGAGTAAGACGAAAGAGAGCGAGAAACTTCGGATAACACGGGCAGAAAACGAACAAGTCAACACAGACAGAGACCGTGGTATGGTGAGGAACGTCAACAGAACGGGAGCGAGAAGGCACGGTGCAGTCACAACAAGACGGAGGTAACGGAGACGGGAGGGTGGAGCGGAGGGCAAGCACTACAACATTCCTACATCCTTCCACCCGAACGCGGAGAGGCGGAGTTGGATCGAACGCCCGAAGATGCGGAGTCGGATCGAACGCTCGAGCTGGGGAACTAGCGTCCAGTCATGAAAGTGGGTAAAAAGCGTTTAGCATGTCAAGGGCAACGGGCATGAGAGGATCGAAACAAATGAAAAGAAAAACAAGACAAAAGGAAACAGAGATAGAGACAGAGGAAAAGGGGCTTTAACCCGGATCAAATTCGCGGCGAATGAAGCGGCCAGTTGCATGCACGAAAGCCAGAAGTGGTATGACGCTGGCCTGCCGATCCAAAAGGACATCGAGACCCAGTCGACGAGTGCGACAAGCGCGTTGGAGGATGTATCGTTCATGTCGGTACTTCGGACACTCGAGAAGGAAGTGAACGACAGTTTCTTCAGCCGCACCACATGCCGGACAGCGGGAGGAATTGACAAGTGCAAATCGATGGAGGTAGTGGTTAAGGGGAACATGCCCGCACCGGAGTTGAAAGAGGATGCTAGAACCGGCACGACGTAGGGACGGGGTGTCGACGAGTTTAAGAAAGGCGTTGGATGGGAGAGAGGGACCGACGCGCCGAAACTGCTGAGAGCGTGAGGAGAGGGCCCATTCACTAGCCCAGCTATTAGTGATCTTGGACGTGAAGGACTGGACGAGCGCGGAGCAGTTGTAGGGAAGAGGGGACCGAAGTATGGCGGGGAGGTCGGCCAAGGCACTGGAGAGGCCACGAGCGGCGGATTTAGCTCCCCCGTCTGCAAGCTCATTACCCACGACGCCTTCGTGGCCCGCCACCCATCGAAGCTCCAGCCGGTAGCCTAATGGGCCACGCTCGCGCTTGAGAGCCTTCGCAAGGCGCACGAACTCGTCGACTAAATGTTGACCGGAGTGAGCAGCGGCAGTCGAGGGCGACTTCAGAGCGCTTTGATTGTCGACGTTAATGGAGGAGTGCACGCAGGCATCGGCTTCTGTCTGGATGAGGTGAATGCCGAGTACGAGTCCAACCAGTTCAGCCTCATACACAGTGTGGTGAGAAAGCTTCCCCAGATGGAAGTGGAGCATCCGGGGGGCCTGTCCCAGTCGAAGGAGAACCGCCGAGGCACCAACCTTGCCTTCAAGTGCGGAGCCGTCCGAGTAGATGCGAATCACGTTCGTCTGAGTGGCGTCAGATGCGACAGCGGCCTCCCTGGAGTCAGCGATAATGGTCGTGAATGGGAGCGAAGACCCTGGGCGAAGGGAGACAGGTGCGAGAGTCTCGATTCGATCAGGGACAATCCCGGTGAGGCGGAAGAGGTCATGGAGCGGCTCCCTGTGACGGGCGATGGAGACGTGCCGGGCACAGTGGCGCATGATGGGAAACAGCGGGTGAGATGTGGGAAGGGACACAATTCGTACAGCAGCTCGAGTGCAAATCTTGTCCACCCAGTGCATGGTTGGTAGAAGATAGGCATGAGCGTCGAGAACGGCGGTGGGAGAGGTACGGAGGCCACCGGTGATGGCAAGAGCACCAAGACGCTGAACGCGGGCCATAGCCTTGACATGACCGACAGAGCCTGACAGACGCGTTCCTCCGGTATCGATAAGGGGGGAGCACCATACATCAAGAGCATAACCCATCTTTGGTAGAGCGACCGCAATGAAAAGACGCCGTATCTGACCAGGCGACAAACCGCTAGATGGCTTGGCAAGGCGTCGGAGCTGAAGCGTCCAGTCCAAACCTCGCTTCACCGCGTACTGAGCCTGAACATGCCACCGAAGCTCCCGATCGAAGTGAGCCCCGAGATACTTTGCAGAGGGGGAAGACGGAACGATGGCGAGATCGGGGATGACCAGAGGAGGGTGGGGCATGACCTTATTTCGAGTGAAGTCAACAAGCGCGAGCTTCTTGGGTTCGAACCGAGAGTTGTGAGTCCGCGACCATTCGACCCCGCCACCCGGGCGGGTCATCATGGACGCCAAGGTGTGGTGAGTCTCCTCGAAGGTTTTTCCAGTTGCGATGAAGATGGTGTCTGCCAGGTGAGATCTCGGTGAACAAGAATTCCGAGTACAAGAAAGCAAGGATTCGTCGTGACCATAAGCACAACAGAGGTACCGCTAGTTCAAATGTCAGCCTTGGTTTTACGCGGCTGGATGTTGAGTTCCACGATACAGCTTTTATGATACAATTGGGCATCTCTAGGAAGGGTTGTATTTCTGGCACCTGGTCTTCGCTCGTGAACGCTGTGCTTGATGCTGTATCGGCTTCTCACCAGGAGCTAATAATAAAACCAGAATTGAATCATCCGCCGCCATAGCTTGAGCTCATTGGGCAAGCGGGGGTAGAGCGTTTGTTCGAGTCGAGACTATGGCCACCGACAACACGTCCTCCCAATGGGCTGCGGGCCCGCTAACTCCTATTACATGGAACTATGTACAGCATGGCCTGTATTTCTCAGGGCATACTATGGCAGACTTCCTTCTGCACCTACGCTCTACCCGTCTGCTCTCAACGGAGGTCTTTTCGTCGGGTAACCTGCTTGAATATGCGGAAGGGAACTAGCCGTGAAGTGGTTCGTTATTCTTTCGCTTCCCGCAGATGACAAACCGAAGACTTCAGGCTTTCGCTCACTGGACGAAGCGTGAATACAACAATCATCGCATCAAGACTACTGTGATGCTGTGCGCGCGTTCGAGAATATCATCGGGAGTAGAGCGTTATACAAGGAAGTTCCACTGCAGATCAAGGTAGAGCGGCACTGCCCCTTGGATGACCGAGGGTTCGACTGTAGTCTTACCGCTCTATTCCGACTTCACGAAACATTTCAGCATGTGTCCTTACAGAATGCACCTCTAGGATTTGCACAAAACCTCTACGGGGGGTCATCCAGTACACATTTTGACCATCTTCTGCTTCTCTCGTGGTCGTGTACTTAAACGGCTCTTTATTTTTTTCTGTGAGATGACCCTCGATCGCGGTAACATCAAGAGACATGCACAGTTGCAAGGCAAAGCAACGGGTAATAGTCGCCAAAGTTTGACGACGTGCTCTAATATCGACGCTTGGGGGCCTATCGTGATCATAGATCCTGAGGTAAGCAGTCATCAATCCTGGAAGCTGTCAATAGCTCATCGCTTCCACAGCCTCAAATGCTAGCTCGCAAATTCGCTTCTGCCCTTGCATTCGGATTTGATACGCTGTTCCCGAGATGGACAGAAGGGGATGGCAAAAGGTCCAAACACACCTTGTTTTATCGTTGTCCGCGGGGTTGAGGTACTAGGATCCCAGGACGAAACACACAGATACGCTGTGGTGCCGGTAGACGCTGTCAAATTGTGCCGATGCTATGATAGACCATTCCCCAGGAGGCCAATATCTGCTTCCATATGGGTTCGTCACTGACTTTCTGTTGTCCATCGGGCACCAGGTATCACCCTCTAAGATACCTTTGTTCCGATAAGAAAACCTCTGCGCCTGCCTCTCATCCACGCCATCAGTATCCCTACCCATCCCTCAACCCGCACCTCCTCTCTCCTCGTTCTCTATTGATCCACCCCGCCATTTTCTATTGTCAGTCACATTTATATGATACTCAACTGGATACACAGGGCTCTTGGCTGCCTGAAGAACGTCCTACGGTTTCTGTCTACGTGAGTAGCACTACAAATCTTCGACGTTGTCAATACGTGTTTGAGTAACTTATTCTGTTTTGTACTTCTATCGACATTTTTTTACAATGTTTCTCTAGCTCACACAGATGTTTGCACGGTAGCAGCGACGAACAGAATGTTCCAGAGTCACCGTGAGGGACTGTCTACCTCTGTTCATGATGAATAATGTGCTTACTATTTCACGTTCCTCGTAGCGCCCTAAAGAAGTAAGCACTCTTTGATTGCCGACTCGATTCAAGGCTCACTGCACCGTGAACCGATCTAGTCCATACCAGCAGTTATACGCTGTCATAATTGGGATCAACAAATATCAGCACATCGAGCATCTCTCTGCAGCTGTTGCGGATGCCAATGCCGTTCGCTCATTCTTGGAGACATCGATGTGTGTTCCCAAGCAGCGGATCTCGACTCTCTTAGACGAGGCAGCGACTCGCGCAAACATCCTAGGACAGCTTCAACAGCTAGCCAACACCGATGTTATCCAGCGCGACGACCCAATCCTGATATTCTACGCCGGACATGGAGCACAAACTGAACTACTGGGAGGAGAAACGATTGAGATGATATGTCCGTATGATTTTCGAGCGGATGGAGACAGTAAGGATGCCAGTGCACAGGGCATTCCAGACTTTACACTCGGTCATCTTCTCAATCGTATTTCTATGGCTAAGGGCAACAACGTTGTCAGTGAATTCTCTATCTATCGACATTGACAATATTAATTTGGTCTTGTTGTACGTCGTTCCAGACCGTGATTTTTGACTGTTGCCACGCCGGTTCGGCTACTCGGGCTGTGAATCCACTCGTGCAGACTCGCAGAGTGCGCGGTATCCATCTTTCTAAGGGATACAACATCCTGCCTGGACTCGATCACGATCTGTTCCGGAGGCCTCTCTGGCATCGTACACAGGTCAAACCTCCCGCGCCACATAATACATCCCATATACTTCTCGCAGCTTGCCAGAAGAGGCGCGCCTGCTGGGAAGATAACGACCAAGGGATGTTCACAAAGGCCTTGCTTGACCACCTGCGGGCTCTCAGCACTGGTGATCCATTCAACATTTCGTACGAGGACCTCATCATGAGCCTTAATGATATTCCCGAGTATGTTCATAATTTTACAACCATTATATGTTATGTTACAGTCTCCAACGCCCAACTGATTCATTCTCCATATGATTTTTTTGTCTACAGTCAGAGCCCTCAGTGCGAAGGTATAGACAAGTCAAGGGTGCTATTCGAAGCAGACACCTTTAAACTGCCCGACGTGTTCTACAAAGTCTCAAAGATGGCGAACGAGCCGTACCACTTGCACGCCGGAGAAATTCTTGGGATTACGGACGGCGCTCGTTTCGATGTTTATATCGATAGGAATCGCTTGCAACCGGTTGGCGCATTTTTCGTGAAATCCACCTCCCCGTCATCTGCTGAGTTAGGGCCTGATGGTTCTACGGAAGACTTCGCCGTTACATTTCCATTATCTGCCACTTTATATGCGGTGAAAACTGGTGTGGGGAGAGGACAGAGGGAGTTGACAGTCTCGGTCAGTGACGAGTTACGAGCCCTCAGGGAGTTCTTGATGAAAGATATGACGATGGGTAGCTTCCAGGGCAAGATCACTGTCCTGGACACCAACGCGACGATGTCTCCGGATGTCGCCGTGCGTATGGAGCGGCAACGAATTCTTTTCACTTTCAGGATTGCCGAGAGTGAGGGGACCACCAGTTTTGCATCTACGACGGCTCCTATCTTCGAACGCGATCGTAGCTACGGGAAACTTGCCTACATTATATCCAAGGCTATCCACTTCTACTCCCACCTTCGACGCTTTCCTAGTACGAACAACCATCTTCCGAATAGTGACGGCATTCGCCTCGAAGTCTTCAAACTGCAACCCACAGACGATCACATTGCCAATGGACGGATGCTCGTGGAACTTGAAGGAGGTAACCTGAATGTGACAGGAGGAGATGACAAGTACTTTGGCTTCAGGGTGTTCAATCCAAGCGAACATCCACTATTTGTCGCGTTGTTCTACTTTTCTGTGAGCAGGATGGTAGTTCGTAAGTTTTCCTCCAATCATTTTCTGATCCACATGAAATCACGCATTCGTGAAAAGTCTCACCGAAACATCAATATTATCTAGAATCGTGTCACGAACCAATTTCAGCGAAGGCCGGCAGGGCGGACTATTGTGTCTCTGCCGGAGGTGATCTCGCAATTGGCTATGGCTTGAGCGCCGGCCGATCCCATCACTTTACGTTCGATACGGGTCAAAAATTCGACGTCGGTTTCCTGAAACTCTATCTCTCCACAGAATGGACCGATTATTCGAAAATCAATTTACTTGAGCGTCAAGCTCGCATAGATCAGGAATATCACCCTCCCGCTAAATCTCCGGCTCTATGGCATGCTATCTGTATTCCCGTAAAAGTGACGTGGCCCAGAAACCGCTCAATGTGCGTCTTTGCATGAAATCGAACTTCACTGGTGAGACATCTTCAAGTCTATTTCATCATCATAATCAGCTCTAACTGATGGACTTCAGGTTCAAGGCTGTTCAGTAGCATGCATCTTATTTACATAAGTTATGCAGATTGTATGTATTCATTATCCGTGCACAGTCGAAGAATTATTCCGGCGGTGGAATGAAGGTTTTTAGTCTGATCTTGAGCTATCGTATGTGTAGCGTTGCTCTTGAGTAAAAATCCGAGCCTCAATCCCGAAGTTATACGACTGTAACGCGTTTACACAATGCAGTTCTTTGTAAGACCAATAAGCACTCGCTGTACGCGGACAGGCGGGGGCATAGCACCAATTTATTTTAGGAAAACACGAAGAGTGCATGGCGAGAGCAATTTGCCACGAAGAATAATCGATTCCTACCTCACAGACCAAATATCGATATCTACCATAACATGAATAGAGTGACCGTCGAGGAAATTGCAGTATAGCAAACACTTCGCAGATGGAGAGGTCTGTATCTGGATGGTTCTAATATGGGATACAAGTCTCATCTACGCTGAGCGCTGACCAAATTAAACAAAGCTGATGTGTGATGATTATTGTCGCCAACGCAGAATTTCAGGGCCAACTTGTTTACTGGCCTCCCACATCAACGATAGGATGAATGTAGATATAATCACGGTCGGACACAATCCCGCAGTTTTCGTAAAATCCAGCCTAGACAATAAGGGCGAACCATACAAACTAAGACGTGGATTCGAGAATGGTAGCAAACATATTGATATAACAACTTCTCAAGTTCATAACCTCTGTTACTGGAGCTTGTTTTGACATCGGCTGTCGCCAATATGTCCCTGCCGTAAGCGGCGTACTTCCTCGTTCAACTGCTCAGAGAGGGTATAGAAGTCATTACATAGATTTCTGGTGTGAACGATTGAGCAAGCCCGTCACTCACCATAGTAGTCCCGTTGCTACTTTCCCCAACGCCTCTTCCGTTGTATCACAGGAACCGTGACAGTGTGCCATCTTCCCGGAGTGCTTCCAGGGTCTATGGGAACGCCCTTATCGACGCGAGCAGTACCTCTTGCCTGCGTGATCTTCGAGAAGTCAACCCACTCCGTTGATAGGAAAAGCTTCAAGAACCCGACGTCTATGTCCTGCCCGTCTTCCAAGGTGTATCGTCGTGGATTTCCGCCCCCCGCACCGTACCCAACCTCCAGTCTGCCTTTGGCTCGAACACAATAATCAGCACTATAGTTTCTGGCGGAGGTCGGCTCGTAGTATGACTCTGTATGATAAAAAGTAATTGCGACTAAGAACAGAGCGACTCGGAGAATATATGAACGATCACACAGTTAAATAATGAAAGACAACTTACTGATAGCGAGGTCGCTCATACCGAAATAGAATAAGGCGACATAGAGGGGAGTATCTGTGTTATTAACAACGCTGAAGCCGTATATCTTGTTGTCGTCCGTCGCGACATTGAGAGCGCCATTTACGATGAGATTTTCCCTCGGAATTTTCACGCATATGCGAGGCTGCGTTCCTTGCCTTGGATTATGAATTAGCTGTAACTCGAAACATTCTAGATGAATATTTTCGTGGTCGTCGAGCGGGTTCGCCAACGCCGAAGTCCGGGTAAGATGGAAGGCCATGTCCGCGGCTCTTGATATGAGGTCTAGGATCTTGTCGATCTCGTGGCGTCTGACGGGTTCGTGGACAGAGATGGAGGTGATTCCTTGGGAGTTGCAGATTAAATCATCGGTGCTTGTATGCAGGGTAACTTTATCTCCCTTCGATACTAATGCGAGTCGAAATGGTCCGGGCGACGAAGAATTTGTGTCAAGGAGGGTGATTCTGAGTCGTCCAAGCCGCATGCTCATCTTCGTCTCATTTTCCACTCGTTTCCTGATTTCGGGGAGATCCTTGTCGACCAACACAATCAGCTCCCTCCCATCATTCTTCCCCGCTCCTGTCTGTACTGCATACGCACGCCCTGGCCCAGATGAGGAAGAGGCGATTGGAGCGTCGATTGGCCTCTCGTGGATATTGACTAAATCGGCGGTAGCCACCGAGACGGTGTCGGCACGAAACTCTCCCAGAAATTGCGTGAGCGATTTGTCGGCATATATGTTGAACATAGATCCGTCCGTGATCCCTAGGACCTCGCCAGCGTCCAAGGCGTAGAAACCATCATTTGTGAGGACGTTGTACACAGTGAGATCGTGACGCTGGGCGCTGGAAGATTCATTACTGAAGAGAATCCTATGTTTGTTGAAACCCTCGCATTGCGGGTGCTGTCTTTGCACGGCGTGATCCACTATCAGCCATTCAAGTCAGGCACGGCAAGGGAACCGGTCTGCTTACTCGTCAAGAGGGTAGAGATTCTCAATGAGGTCTTCATATGTGACTTGCAAAGTTTCGCCATTCATATAAGTCTCAAGACTGGCAAGAAGGGCCTTCGTGAATCGCCCTCGGCCCTCCACCTCCCAGCTGTACTCGTCTCTCTTGCAGGCTGCGAGTAGAACGTGAGACCACAACCCCGCTTTTTCGAATCCATCGAGTGGGCGGCCAGAGCGCCGGTGTATTTTTGGCAGCGTTTTATCGTCAAGGCGTGATAAGATAGTGTAACTGTTGGAGTCGAGCCTGACTCCGCGTGCTTTGCGGGACGAATTTCGTGTTCCAGAGCCAGCATAGCAAGAATCGAAGATGACCGTCTTGTCTCGGAAAAAGGTTAGCTTTGTGTTTATGAGAAAAGTTCATAAACTTGTCAACTGACAATATTGTCGCCCTTCTCCTTGGAAACTTCATTCAAAAGAGCGGCTAGAGTAAGATCGGGGATACCTTGCATGTCCGGATCAAGGTTCTTCTGTGGATTGAAGTCGTATGGGCAAATCATCTGTATCATTCCCTCGGACGATCTTTCGGGCCACTTTGCCTCCGCACCATGCCCTGCGTAGAAGATAAGAATGGGGTCGCCTTTTCTGATATCCCAGGCAATGTTTTCCTCTGCGAGGAGGGAAAGGTTCTTGATAATGCTCTGACGAGTCGCCGCTTCATTTCGAATAACCTGGATGCGTTCCTGTGAGACACTCATTTTCTCGTTTACAAACTTGAACACCGAATCCGCATCGGCTACTGCGCCGCTCAAATTCGGCATGCGACTGTGTTCGTATATATCGATTCCGATGATGAGAGCGAACAGCCGCGCATAGGAGCCACTGTAAGAAGGAGAGTAGTTAGTCAGGTCCTCTGCATGGAATCGTCGAAGGAAGTTCATACGCCTCCCGTTGCTCAGAATGCGAAGTCCTATTGATGAGTCGTTACAGTTTGGATACAGTGTCAGTACTATAGCTCCAGCGCAAGGGTTCAAGCGATAGTGGAGCTTACATAGGAATAGCTTGTGCTTTGTCACTGTGGACCGGCGCCTGTCGGATGCCACACAACAAGATGCAGAGAATACGAGGGCGTTGGGAGGTTGAGGACGAGGCAAGCGAAGATTTACATTGGCATATGTATCGATGAGAACCTATATAATAAATAGAGAGTCAAGAGGTATCATTTCTGTCATTAACGGAAGAAGACGCGGGATGGATTCAGATTTAACCGTAGATGTGAGAAGAAAAGAAAACGAGGAATCTGCGTGCGTAGTTTAGATTGAGAATCTGAACTTAAATGGGGGCACGAGATGTTCCAACAACAGACGGGGTTCATGGCATGTTAAGGACTGAAGTGCACGACCGGTCTTCTTGGAGAAGGGTTCGTGAAACGAGCAGCGTGCAGGTCTACAGGCATAGATAACATCGTTATACGAAGAGTCATCGTAGACAGAAGCGTGGAGTGGGAGTCCCGATCTTCAAAAGCCCTCTTACGAGACTGATATAGCATCGCCCAGTCTGGGTAGGCCTATAATATAGGACGAACAGTGGTGCGGAGAAACGCCGCAGTAGAAACAGCTCCCCGTAAACAGTGTCACACGATCGCGCTCAATTTATCAGGCCAGTGGAGAATATGTATGGCCTGAGTGGCGAGGTGACCCTGAACCCACATCCTACAAATGGGTCACTTATGATCGTTGGCAAACCCGGAAGGGCATTCCAGACAATATTAGACATCGTGCTTGTCCTCGGAATCATGGCCTCGGCATGTGAAAGCAGACTGCCGGCAGCAGTACCATATCGTGATACGTCAACAATCAGAACGTGAAGGCGAAGACAACCGCTTGCAATAAGGTCAAGCCCAGATGTATGAACTTTCCGTAGAGTAAGCTATGGCTTATGTGAGGTTGCCTACGGACGTCAATAAAACATGATTAAGAGTGGCGCAAAACAGAACTCATACAGACGCACCTTCCATTGTATAATAGGTGTGCAGACTGAATCCCACAGCGCCATCCCATTGCTTTGACTAAGGCTGCGGGTGGCGCGACCATCTTCGAATGGAGAACGTTGCGAGACATGCGAGTAGTCAACCCATTCCGTAGAAAGGAAGAGCGTTAAGAACCCAACGTCGAGGTTCTGACCTTCTAGTAGAATATATTGCCGCGGTTGTCCGCCGCCAGATCCATACCCAATCGTGAGTTCCCCTCTTGCGGGGACGGAGTATTCAACATTGTGATCCTTGGCCACACCCGGCTGATAATATGACGCTATACGATGAAGGCAAACGATCATCAGCCCGTGATAGCGAGATTGCGCTAAGGTATATACAAGGTAAGTCTTCCGACGACTATAAATAGTTGACGTACTGATAGCCAGGTCGCTCACTCCAAAGTAGAATAGAGCAGCATAGAAGGGACGATCGGTGCTGTTGATTATTTTGAAGCCGTATATCTTTCCATCTCCTGCGAGTACATTCAATGCACCGTCCACGATGAGATTCTTCTTCGGATCCTTCTCCCGGACGACAGCACGACGGCCGATCCAAGTTACCGCGAGCTCAACACATTCCAGGTGCACAGCATGCTCGTGGCGCTCGCTCACCAGTCGGCCAAGGTGGGAGTAAAAAGCAGCGGCGCTGAGTATGACGGAGAAGATTCTATCGTGCTCGTTGCACGAGAGGTCCCGACAACAGTAGATATCTGTGAGGCCCTGGGCACGACATGTTTGATCGTTGAGCCCGAGTCGGAAGGAGACGTGATCTCCCTTTGGGACCAAGGTCATATGGGGAACTGACGGGTCATGCACGTCGAGGAGGATGATCTTGAAGCCTTGCTGCGCCTCCTGTAGTCTCTCCACCAGGAGTCGCCTGACCGCCGAGAGACGTTCGTCGTCTGTGATCTTCACCGTAAGATCTTGTCTCGGTCCCATTTGAGTGCGTTGCGCGTAGGCGATTCCAGAGGGCGGGAATGGAATACGACTTTGATTGGAGTCTGGGTCGACTTGTAGCGCAGCGGTTGTATCTGCAGAAGATCTGACGACCAAAGACCCAATAGGCCTTTCCGAGTCGAGGTTCTCGTATACGTGGTATTTGTCGCCAGCCATAACCCCGAAGGTCTTTCCGGCGTCTAACTGATAGGAGCCGCTCTCCGATTGCGTGACCCTTTGAAGAACACGATTGGAGGCTATCGCCTTGGAGTTGAACAGAGTCCTGTACTTGTAGGCACCTTCGCATTGAGGATTCTGGCTACGGATGAAATGAGATGAAAAGACACCCCTGAGTCTGTGATCGCTCGCGTTCGAACTGGGTGCATAGTTGTCCGCACTTACCCGACAATATCAGGAAGGCCGGTGATAAGATCTTCATACGTAACGCTTTCGATGGCACGAGCAAGAAGAAAACCCAAGAGCGCAGTGGTGAAGAATCCGCCTCTCTTCGTCTCCCTACTGCGCTGCTCAGCCTTGCAAGCTGCAAGCAGAACGTGGGACTGCAGTGCCGAATTCTGGAAACCGGCGAGCATTCGTTCCGCACGAGGGCCACTTTCGGAGAGTATGGCGCTGTCGATGGAGGACAAGACGCGATAGTCATTGGGGAGATCTATGCCGCGCACCAAAGTCGTTGGACTTTCGCAGTCTTGCCTTGTACCGGAACCAGCGTAGCAACAATCAAGAACAACGGTCTGAGAAGACATCATGAGTGAACGGAATTGTTATTATTCATGAAGGTCGAACATGACTGACGATGGTATTCCCTTTGGACCGTGCAATTTTGTCTAATAGGATGGCTAGGGTGAAGTCGGGGATGCCTTGAGAGTTCTCATTGTCAGTTGTCCGCGGTACGAAATCGTAAGGGCACAACATCTGGATGCGAGGTTTCAGCCCTCCACCAGCAGGCCAACCGTCGGGCGGTGCTGCCTCCGTCCCATGTCCGGCGAAGAAGATGAGGATTGGGTCATCGTGCTTAATATCCGCGCTCGTAGCTAACCCGCTCAGAGATGCTAAAATTTCGTGGCGGGTGGCTTCCTCGTTCCGAAGGGTTCGGATATGGTGGCTCGGAATGCGCATTGACTCTCGTAGGTATTGATTCATTGCGTCAGCATCGAGGACAGCACCACGGAGGTGAGGGAGGTGCTCGTACTGGTCAA
This sequence comes from Stereum hirsutum FP-91666 SS1, assembly GCF_000264905.1. Classification (NCBI taxonomy): domain Eukaryota; kingdom Fungi; phylum Basidiomycota; class Agaricomycetes; order Russulales; family Stereaceae; genus Stereum; species Stereum hirsutum. Next base: position 750,813 of record NW_006763141.1, on the reverse strand, counting down.
TGCCGACGATAAGAGCGAACAAGCGCAGAATTGGCCTGAATTCGATACAAGGATCAGACCCATTAGTCTAGAAGGAAGTTATTCTTACATATGAGAATTTATCTCTTGAGAACAAGGTCTACAGTCACGATTTCAGTACAGGAGCGAGTGCAACGAGGAAGACAATTTCATCTGACCTCGAAGGAATGTTCTGGCGTTCATGGTCTTGAGACAGCGGCTGGTCATCGAGGCTGAAAAAAGTACGTTAGAATTTGTCGTATGTATGTCGTATTTGCTTGAGGAATCCTCGTTTTCCGCTACGAGCCGGAGACCTCGTACGGCGGAGGAAACGAGTCGCGAGTCCGACCCGCGGGCCGGGTGGAGCGGACTGGACAAGTGCAATGGGAGGACGAACCTAGACGGATGCCTGTCCCAAACAACTTGTCAGAACCGATCGATAAGAATTGTCACGCTAGCGTAACGGAAACCTAATTGTAGTCTGACTTTTCACGAGACGGTCTCACAAATATACTCCTGATTGGTATTTCAGCTTGAGAGATAAGGCTACTAACCTGGGTGCTTACTCTTTCAAATGGTGCAAACATAGCATGATCCATCGTAAAACACGACACCTCCTACAGTAGTCAAACATGTTGGATAACTGTCTAGGGGTTCTCTTCGGGGTAAAGACAATGCTGGTGACTATGGAGCAGCAAGGAGCGGGAGAGCTTTAATACTTGCATACACGTTGGGTCAATATATGACATACCGCTCCGGGTGGGATAGAGCGCATCGCCCACCCTCGATTTGGCATGAGGTAAGGAAGCCGTAGCTATATTACTATCGCGGGATTTAGGCGGTTAGGACTATAACAAGTTCTAAGACATTTCCGCGGGTGATATTTCGGTAGGTTTCCCCGTCGTCTATAAGTTTGGAGATCATGACTGAAGTCATGTTTTGTGAACTGCTCAAATGTCGTTCAAGGTACGTTCTCAGGGCGCGAATTTGCTTCCACCTGAACGCGCAGGCCGATTCGGACTACAACGGCGACAAACGATTGGCGTTAAATTCTGTCGCGCTTACAGCAGAGTAATTGAGAGCAGTCGATTAAAACAACGCGAACGCCGCGGGAAGAACACTGGGAGAACTGAAGCAGCAGTGAGGCCCAGAGCTGACAAAAACTCCGCGCAAGCCTTGGCCAAAATACGGTAGTTCATAAGACCAGCCGCATGGTGTTATTCATGTATGGAAACTTACATCAAGATAAGTGCCGTCCTCCTGATCAACAATAACGTTGAAGTATAATGGGATTCTGTGCTTCAACGTGGGCCAAGCGTGTTGTCGACAGTGTTAAGGAACTTGGAGCAACCGAACCTGTTTATACGCAGGGCATATGAAGGTGTGCGACGCCTTGACCGGATGTGAGAGCTCTTCTGTGCTGAACGTGAGAGCTCAGCCTGTCAGATGAACAATCAGAGGTAGTCAGAGGTGTGTCAACAATGTTAATGGGAATGGAGACTTCCCTTTCATATGTCAACGGCTGGAAGGTGCATAGATAACAGTCTTGACTGCTCACCTCACATTTCACGTCTAGTCTTGTCGACTAATCGACTGATGATTACCTTACGGGATTCAACGTGTTTAAAGCGACCCACACGCGGCCTCTCGATCAACGGTACACCGCAAAGCCAGGTCGTTCATGCGCTCTTCTTTATCATACTCGACATAGTTATGGGTACCCTTCTTCCCGCTACAAAGAGGATGTCACCAACGTGTTTGCAGAAAGGAGGACGGAACGCACCGGGCTGTCTGCTGGTTCGCTCATGGGAAGTAAGATCCGGTTCAACTCATATGACGAGATGTCTAAGGTTAACTTCTGAGGGTCATCGGACAACACCTAGATACCCGCTATTCCACTGCTCAGCAAGGAATATTTTCTTCTCCAGCTGCTATCGACAGTCCTCTATCTCGACCTTGATCGCAGAGCATAGAGGCGCACAGTGACATCACTGCCGTATCCCACCAACGTTAACCACGCAGACATGAAACGGCGCTGTTTCTCACAGGGGAGCGTAAATAGAGTCTTTGGAAAAGCTAACTATATATGACTATCAGCATGGATGGGGGCGAAATTCAAGACACTGACACTGACCTAACCGTCAATGTTGTCGCTGTCCAACACACATCTAGCAGAAAGACACAGGATCTTCGCACTGGAAGAGCAAGTATATGGTCCAGGCCTGTTGATGAGAGTAAGCAAGCCCTGTGGTGGACGAGAGGCAAGAATACATTGATTCGGGGGTTGAGCCCAACAATTTGAACATAAAGTATACGGCACATTGATCAGATATCCCTATTATGGATTGAGACGCCCAACCACGACTTTCCCCGCGATGCTGTCTCCATCAACACATTGAAACAGCCCACGGTCCGACGTCGTCCATTCTTCATCACAAGTCAACGATCACCACTCACTCAGGAAGTTGAACAACCGAGATGATCCGAGAGCGAGACGGTGTTTCGTGCACGATGAATTTAGTCTACACGCTTGTTCGATGTCTTGCCAGTCTCCTTGTTGTACTGCTCAGCAAGCCTGTCGTACTCGGCGGCTTGTTGTGCGGACTGCTTCTTCAAGGTTTCTAAAGATGTGATAACGAACAGCGGTCATTACTATTTCCCATCTGACACACGAGCAGAACAGACACAACGTAGTAGACGGTGAGGTAGACGAGATGGATGAGGGGGTAGTGAAATATAAGGCAATAACATACCAAAATCACGGCCAGACTTTTGGGACTCAGCAAGCTGACGTTTAAGATCCTCGATTTGCTTGGACTGGTCGCCGGAAGCGAGGTCGCCGCGCGACTTGCTCGAAGTCTGGACACAACCGAGACAAATGTACACCATGTCATCAATATCCGTTCAAACGAGACACTCGTAACGAGAAAGAAATGACAACGTACGGCGTTCTTCAGTTTGCCATATTCTTCCTGGGTGTGAATGAGTTCTTGGATAATGTAGAATGTGCGGGTGAGGACAAGGGAGAGGAAGAGACAGAAGCCGGTGAGGTAGGTATTGCGTTGGGCGCTTTATTATGTGATGCATCGCAATCAAAGGCGCAGCAGCTCCGGTCAGCATCAAAAGGTATACGTGGTCAAGTCGCATTACTTACTAGAATTTACGAGCAGCAAAGTTCGTCTCTGTGCGAACGTCCTGCATACCCGACGCTCCGGACTTTGCGAGTTCGACCTCGCTCGTCACTCTGAACATCCTCTGCGTTGCATCCACGAACAAAATGAATATAAATCTATAGTATCACCAACACGTTTATCAAAACGCGATGACGCGGCACGAAGGAAATAACACGTCAGCGTTCCGCTTTGACATGCGTGGAGCGGGGACAGGGACAACAGAACAAAGGCGACGAACATGAATGATATTTTGAGTGCATAGGCGACTTTCGCGACGATTTTGCTTTCCGAGAGGAAGTGGAAGAGCTTCTTGCGGATTTGATAGGGCCATGGCATGACAAAGATGCAGAAGGTGACCATCTCGGCCGCGAGTAGGAGGAAGGTGAGGGAGTAGCTGCAACATAGAACGGTGCACGCGAGCACGATGAAAGTCAGTACTTTCTGTTTTATATTTTCAAAATAAAGCTGAATACAAACTAGATCGTCATTTTGTGCGTTCAATGGGACACAATTGAGGTGTTGAGGTTTTGGAGAGAGAAGCGAGGAGAAGAGGTTGAGATTGATGAAGAGGCGCAGAACCGCCGCGCACTGTTTATACGTGTCTTTGCGGCGTGACGTCACTCAACCTGGGGTGCCACACAGCCAAGTCGAATTTCCATTTTCAAGCTGGTGCCACACATCACTTATTATAATAAATTGAGCCCGAGACGAATTGTAGTCGAAATATTACTCTCGGCAGTCGCAAAAGAAAGCACATATCGTAGACGTAACCGAAAAAAGAATAGGTACATCATGAACGGTAAGCATCCAGTACGTGAGATTAAGTATAATACTTGCACATGAAACCCCTGCTAGCGAACTGACACCGTCGATTCAGAATCGGGTGCAAAAGAAGAAATTTGGTCATTATCCCCACGAGCAAAGAACAATGGCTTATTCCACTCGCCACGATACGTGCACGACGGTGCTGAAGATATTGACACCTCCTGGATGGCTATCTGCTCTGGCATCACGGGTTTATCAGCGTTCAGAAGCTGCTAAACATCAATATCTGGAGTGATTGTGAGAGTGAGTCGTAGGATTTTGACGAAAGACCGAATCCCGTCGACTCATCGTCGAGGTCAAGGTCTAAGCTTTCAAGAACGTTCAAGTTCGCCGCTGTTCTTATGGAAAGCCCCTAACCCTAAGTCCCACGCCACCAACGAGGACGCGTCACGTCTTTGCAAATTGCCACCCAACGAAGAAGACGCGGTGACGCGTTCGTCTTCTCCATTTTCCTCCGTCTTACTTTGACGAGCTCAGATTACTGCTTTTCATCATCGGATTATAGAGGATATCTCACTGTATCTTTGAAGAAAATGTCGACGTTGAATGTGCATATCAAGCATGCGGGGAAGGTGTACGATTTGACTCTGGACACAGCACGGCCACCATTGGCTTTCAAGGAGGAGATCTACCAGAAGACTGGTGTGCCGATGGATAGGATGAAGGTGGGCCGGGTTTCTTCACTGTTTCGTGCCTATGGTGATTGCTTATATCGCCATTATAACCTCATAGGTTATGGTGAAAGGCGGGATGCTCAAGGTTCGTCAGTCGGGTTGGGCCACACTCGCTGTATGTTGACTTTGAAGTGCAGGATGATGCAGATTGGAAAAAGATTGGTCCTAAGGAGGTACGTTTGATCCTTCCTGCCTTTGAGCTGCATTGCTCACTAATGCGCCACTCCACAGAACCAAACCTTTATGGTCATCGGTGCCGCTGGAGAACTTCCTAAGCCACCAGAAAAGCCGATTGTCTTCCTCGAGGATATGGACGACGCTGAGCTTGCCAAAGCAGTGCGTTTATCCTTTCTTTTTTGATGAACTGCATTAATTGATGGACTTGTCGTCGATGGTTTAGCTCTCCTTGCCGGTCGGATTGCGCAAGTCAGTGAACTCCTTTGAACTCGCTTGACTATCCTCCTGACATCCTCTTTCTCCTGTCTTACTCCCAGTCTCGGCAACACATGTTACATGAACGCGACCGTCCAAGCCTTGCGTGCCATTCCTGAACTCCAGGCAGCTCTTAACGCGTACGTTTTTTCTTTCCACGTTCTCCACACAACGATGTTTACTCAATCACACCTTCCTGCTTGCAGATCTACACCCTCAGACACACTCCCGCGTTCTCTTCGTGATCTATACAACACGATGTCTAATACAACAGATGGTGTCACTCCCTTTAGCTTCCTTCAGATGCTTAGACAAGCGGCTCCGCAGTTCGCAGAGCGGGCTAGGGGCTCGAAAGGTGGAAATGGGATTTTGGATATGGGAGGGTACGCTCAGCAAGGTGAATTTTTCTCTCTCCTTCTATGGAATGTGAAGCACAGGCCACTGCACCGCTGTAACTTTCAATTTGAGCGTATGAACGAGCAAAGGACAACATGTGCTCATTCTTCACCTCTGCTTGTAGATGCGGAAGAATGCTGGACTGCTCTCGTCAATTCTCTGAAGTCGGTCAAAGGTCTTCCTGGTCCCCTCGCACACAACAACAACTTCGTCGAGCAGTTCATGACCGGCAAGATGCGCCGCGAGTGCGTATACTTTCTTCTTCTTGATGTGCCACAATTTTGATGCACTGACACTTACTCTATACGTTGTTGCGGTTCGATAAAATAGGCTTAAGTGTGACGAAGCACCCGACGAAGCACCGAGTGTCACGACCGAAGACGTCCTCAAGATCGAATGCAATATCTCTATCTCGACGAATTATATGCATACTGGCATCATGGACGTGCGTCTTTCCCTCCGTCTCTTTTCGTCGATCGAGCTTTGGACCCGTGCTCATCCTCCTTGGGTGATGTTGTCCATGGATCGTGCAGGCTCTGGACCAGAAGATTGAGAAGCGCTCCCCGACGCTTAACCGCGAGGCCGTCTACTCTCAAAAGTCACGTCTGGCTCGCTTACCGGCATATCTCGCCGTACATATGGTGAGGTTCGCGTGGAGGAGAGATATCAACAAGAAGGCAAAGATCATGGTACGCCTTTTGAATCTTCCCTTCCTCTGGCTTTTTTTGCTGTAGCGCTGACTCTTCTGCATCCGTGAACCTGACTGGTGATGACAATGTACAGCGCAAAGTCAAGTTCCCGACCGAATTCGACGCCCTCGACCTCGCCACGGATGAGCTCAAGACGAAACTCCTCCCTGCATCCCGCCGTCTGAAAGAGATCGAGAAAGAGCGCGCTGAACGCCGTAAAGTCCGGAAACGTACCAAAGAGGCACAAGAGGCTCAGTCAAAGGCTGCTGCATCTGCCTCTGCCTCTGCCTCCAATGCGGAATCGGCAACTGCGACGACTACGACGACCGCTCCTGATGGTGGGGACGTACAGATGGCTGAGGGTGCAGCCACTGTGGATGCGGATGCGGAGATGGTGACGGGCGAGAATGCTGTGGAGGAGACGATGACTGAGGAGGAGAGGGCGAGGGAGAAGGAGAGGAGGGAGTTAGAGCAGTTAGTTGATCCGGAGGTGAGGGATGATGTCGGAAGTAGTGAGACAGGACTGTACGAGCTGGTTGGTGCGTACTATCATCATCCCTCTTCTGTGCCTTGTGCTCCGGACTGAATACTTTATTGTGGTTTGCACTAGCCATCATAACCCACAAAGGCGCTGCCGCCGACGCAGGGCATTACATCGGCTTCGTCAAACGATCCGTTTTCCATCCCTCCATCCCTGCGGCCTCTTCCTCCTCCTCCGCACCAGGTGTGATAGGCGGTTTGGAGGAAGGTGACGAGGATTGGTATAAATTCGATGACGAGAAGGTGTCAGTATTCCCGGCTGAGAAGTTGGGGACGTTGGATGGAGGAGGGGAGGACGCGAGTGCGTATGTGCTGTTGTATAGGACGAAGTCGCTGGCTTGAGCGTGGAGGCCGAGATGGTGGTAGTAGAGAAGTGGAAGGGAAGTGGCGAGGTCAAGGGATCGAACAAGGCAGGAATGATTTGGAGTGTGTACGGTTTCTCTGTTGTATGATGTTACAAGCTCCTTAGTTCTGCATGACGGAAATGTCATCAGTATACGGTTTCCCGTCTCCTCTCATTAGTGTTTGTTTAAGGATAGCTTAAGAATCATCCATGAGAGTATGCTTGACAGTTTCGACGATGTCGCATGCGAGCCAAACCGAGGTCGTTCTTTGTACGATTGCCACAGTGGCGCCAACATGCAATTACATAAGCTGCCCCATCCAATTCGTGGGCCACAATCAGCTTTGAGCATACGCACTCTCGACTGTTCCACTACTTATACTCTACTTCCGCTCGTTTCCTTTGTCTGACTGCCCATCATGAATGTATTTGCAAGGGCAGCCCCGAAGAAAGGTCGGGAGATTCACCGTCATCTCCAATAACCGTTGCTAACGCGCAAGCACTCCCGGAATCCCCTCTGTCAATCATCTTTGACTACATAGGCGAGAACTTCGAGCTCAGAGCTGACCTGAACAGCGAGTATAAAGACAAGCGGAAAGATGCTATCAAACGCGTCATTGCGAACATGACCGTTGGGAAGGGTGCGTTCCATTACCCCAGCATCCTCAGCGTCGTTTCTGACCTCCGTGGGACGGGATGATGGACATCTGTACACTACCCTTTGCATAGATGTCAGTGGTCTCTTCCCTGACGTGCTCAAAAATATGCAAACCGACGACATCGAACAAAAAAAGCTCGTCTACCTCTACCTCATCAACTATGCTAAAACCCAGCCCGAACTCGTTATTCTCGCCGTCAACACCTTTGTCAAAGACTCGGACGACCCGAACCCGCTCGTCCGCGCGCTCGCTATCCGGACCATGGGATGCATACGCGTCGAGAAGATAATTGACTATCTGTGCGATCCGTTGCAGAAATGCTTGCGGGACGATAACCCATATGTGAGGAAGACGGCGGCGCTGTGTGTGGCGAAGCTGTATGATCTGAAACCCGAGCTGGTGCTGGAGAATGGGTTCTTGGAGCAGTTGCATGATATGATATCGGATAGTAATCCTATGGTGTGTGCACTTCATCTCTTTCTGACCGGAGCAGATGAGACTGAACAGAGTTACAGGTCGTGGCGAACACCGTCACAGCGCTCTCGGACATCCACGTTGCCGCCACCGCCGTACCCTCCTCATCCACAACTCCCGACCCCGCTCTCTTCACCATTACTTCTACCATCCTCAATAAACTCCTCATCGCACTCAACGAATGTTCCGAATGGGGCCGTGTCGCCATCCTGTCTGTCCTCGCACGCTACACCGCCACGGACGAAAAAGAATCAGAACACATTTGCGAGCGCGTCGTCCCTCAATTCCAACACGTCAACGGCTCTGTCGTACTCGGTGCCGTACGTGTCATTATGATTCACATGCGGGGCGTACGCCGCGAGGAGCTCGTCAAACAGCTCGTGCGCAAGATGGCTCCGCCGCTTGTTACTCTGTTGAGTAGTCCGCCGGAGGTACAGTGGGTGGCTCTCAGGAATATCAACCTGTTGTTGCAAAAGAGGTCGGATATTCTGAGTAACGAGATGAGGGTATTCTTCTGCAAGTATAATGACCCACTCTACGTGAAGGTGGAGAAGTTGGACATTATGGTGCGGTTGGCGGGGGAGAATAACGTCGATGCATTGCTTTCTGAGCTCAAGGAGTGCGTTAGTTCCTCTCCCTCACATCTCAATCCCAACATCCACGTCGAGTAGCTACTGACTTTGAGGCGGCGTTTGGCAGGTATGCGTCGGAGGTGGACGTTGACTTTGTGCGGAGAAGTATTAAGGCCATTGGGCAGGCGGCTATCAAGATTGACGTAGCGGCCGAGCGATGCGTAAACGTCCTTCTTGACTTAATTGCTACACGGGTCAGCTATGTGGTGCAGGAAGCTGTGGTTGTCATGAAGGTACCCTCTTCGAGACATTGGGCCATAACCATACCGCTAACCTATACGATCTCCAGGATATCTTCAGACGATACCCCTCAACGTACGAAGGTGTCATCCCCACATTATGCGCCAACCTTGAAGAGTTGGACGAACCAGAGGCGAAAGCGTCGCTCATATGGATCATCGGAGAGTATGCGAATAAGATCGATAATGCGGATGAGCTGCTGGGTATTTTCGTCGAGACATTTACGGAAGAGTCGTATTCCGTTCGTTCTCCCCTCGCCTTGGCGTCAGTATCGATTTGACGTGTCACTTGTGTTTCACTGCAGGTTCAACTCCAAACTCTAACAGCCGTCGTCAAGCTCTTCCTCTATAAACCCGACACATCACAAGGTCTCGTCCAAAGCGTGCTCAATACTGCGACGAAAGACTGTGATTCTCCGGATGTGAGGGATCGGGCGTATATTTACTGGCGGCTACTATCTACGGACCCAGGTGCTGCGAAGGTGCGTGCTATGTTCATCCTGCATTATATCAGAAGTCTCCACACCACACGTCCATGCCTGTATATGATATGCCACTCCATTGCAATCACCGTCATTACCGCACTTCCCATTTCTCCAGAGCACAAGTGCCTCGGTGATCTCGGCTCCTCGTGTGCCACGTATATTTTCATCTCCACTTTTACTGTCTTCCTACCCCCTGCTCTCCTGTCGCTCTTTTGGTTTTATTTTGGAATTGGCGGGAAAAATACGGATCGATATCTGTTCTTGCGTCTGATCACGCCCCGCTCTGTTATTACCCCACGCTAACTTTATCTCCCTATTCCTATTTTTACCCGTGCACCTTCGCATTCTGACATGCATCACAACATGGACCCCGTGTACCATCCCACCACCCTCACGCTCGGAACCCTAACTCCATCGAAACCTCAAAATCCAACTCAAATCCCGAAATAACCGACCCACCCTCACGCGCACATCGCACACGGAAATACAAAAACACGAAAACAGAGCGTCGTCCTTGCGCACCGGCCACCAATATCGCTCCCGCAAACGACCGTCTCGCCCGTACTGCTGAACGAGCTGATCGGCGAAATCTCGAACCTGGCGAGCGTGTACCATAAGCCTGCTGAGACGTTCATTGGGTTGGGAAGGGTCGGTGCCGAGGCGGTTGCGGGGAAGAAGGGTGGTGCCGAGTACGTTTTCCTCTACCTTTCATTTCCTCAAATCGTCCGTCAACTAAGTCTGTGATTTACTCTTGCAACACGATACAGCCCATCCGACGACCGCGCCGCCACACAAAAAGCCCTTCAAACCGTCGCCGCAGGCCAACAAGCCGAAAACCTGCTCGACTTCGACGACGAGCCCTCGTCGCTCGACGGAGGCGGGCTTGGCTCTCAGCCTACGGGATTGGCGGCCACGCAGGTGCAGGCGCTCACGTCGACGCCTGCGGCGGCGAACTTGTTGGCCGGGACGTCGAGCAACCCGTTGGACGATTTGGTGTCGATATTTGGGAGTACGGGGATTGGGAGCGCTCCGTCGCCCGTTAATGGTATGAATAGCATGAATGGAGGGATGGGTGGGATGGGGGTTATGTCACCGATTTCGACGCAGCAGGCGCCGATGCAGAGTAATGGGGTCGTTTCACCGACGACGGCGACGCAGAACCCGCAGGAGGACCTGTTGGGTCTTTTCTAGTTTGAGGGTAGACGAGCTTTTTGTTGGTGTTTTTTTTTCGATTTTTCTGTTGTTCGAGAAGTGGAGATTTGTTTCACGAAGTAGGTGTTTGGATGTTCGGTTTGATGGCAAATGGACGGAATTATTGATGTATCCTTGCTGTGTAATGTTCTTTCTTTCTCTAAGCTCTTTCTTCGTCTTGATACCACACAAGAGCAAGAGCGTGACAGTACAGTTCGTTCCGAAGAGCGAAGATACGCACTTGAGGCCTAGAAAGCAAGTCTACCTCACATAATTATGGACATTGAACCAACTGCAAGCGGACAACTCTGACGAGGCTCTCCGCAAACTGGCATTCTCCGGAAGGGAAAGCGAGAAAACGAGCCATCCCATTGGCTCACGGCCCCGACGGGCCTCGGACTTCGTGGCGAGGCGATCGTCGTTCTCCTTTTTAGTCCATTTACTTGTCCAACTCGAACTCCATCCGTTCTGCGTCACACTATCTGTCACCACGCTTGTCTTTCTGCTTCGGGTGCGCTGTGTCACCGAGAAGGCCACAAGAAACAGCGGGATCCGACCTCGCCACTGATGCTTTATGCGATGTTTCCACGGGCAGCCAGCGAGGTCCAGGTCGTGTGATAGTCGTCTTGGGCTCGTGAGCTTCGATAGACCCTCAGGTAGCGTGTGGTCCTCTTCCAGCTCTGGGAACCACTCGCGTTCTGCCATTATGGATTATCATCTTGAACCTTCGACAGCGTCATGGATCAACTGGCAGATAACCGTGGTGATCTTGAGTGGCTTCTTCCTGGGTCTGTGGAGCCTAGATCAGGAAGGAAATGGCTCAGGATGAGGCTTTTTTTGGCAAACGGTACCAGGGGATGGAAGCATCAGGGGAGGCCAACTGCAGGAGATGGAAGCTTGTAGCGCAGTCGCTGGAAACGAAGAGGGCGACGGAAACAGACGATCCTTACGAAGTCCATGCAACTTTTTCCGATGCCAGTGGCAGCCTTCTGTTCGGCCTGCCTGCGAGGCGAAGCGATCCTTGGGCTTGTGGGACATCTTCATTCTGTGAAGCGACGTGATCAAATCTTGTGCTCAGGATAACCTTGTGGTGTATTCTTGGCTAAGAGTGTGAGTGAGTTTGTTTGATTGTAGGTGTCACTTGAGTCTCTCCCGCTCGGGTGTGGAGGGGGCTTGCTTCGGATGACATAGTGGATTCGACCGCCTCTACGACCCGGTTCCTCGATCAGTTACGAATCTTATATATTGCAAGGCGGACGTGACGCTCGTGTTTACCCCCCTTCCTTTCCTTTGCCTCTTGCTCTCGTCGTCTCTGCTTGCCGCTGTTCTGCTGTCCCAGTCTTTTGTCTGGCCCTCATTAGACAAGTTTTCTGATACAAGACCGCTTGCTTCACTCATTATAATGCGAACGTCAGCCGCTCTCGCGATCGGCTTCGCGCCCTTTGCAATCGCGCAGACATACCAGATTTGGGACGTTTGGCAGGTACAGTACTGTCAAAGCGCTCTTGAGAAATCACGACTGAGGCCGCTTTCTTTGATATGATCATTGTAGACCACATGGGACCGTACGAACCTCTACACGAACATCTCACCCAGCAGCCCCATCAACTTCGGTTCTCCCGGCGCCATCGGTTCTGCGGATATTGAAGTGGACGACACACAGACATTTCAGTCGGTTTGGGGCTTTGGAGGATCATTGAGTGCGTCTTTCTAGCTTTGATTCCCCTGCAATTGGTTATTCCAATGCTGACCGTGGCGGGCTGTATTGAAGCTGATTCGTCGGCGCAGTTGTTCAATCAACTCAAGGTTTGTTCTCTGTGGTAGTGACGTCATAAATAGACATGCACTGATGGCTGTGGTTGTGTGGTGTGTGGGGATTTTCTTTTTGTAGAGCACGAGTTCGAGCAACTATAATGCGTTGTTGGAAGCCATGTTCGACCGTACGTTCACTTTTTTCCCTTCTTTTCCTTTTGAACATAAGTGCTAATTACTCTACCTTTAGCTACGGATGAAGCTCAGTCTGCCGGGTAAGCACATAAACTCAATTATTCTTTGCCCATACAGCTTGTGGGGAGAGACATCAGACAACAAGCATGAATGCCATCTCCTTTTAGCTTGACATTCATTCGCGTTCCCCTCGGCGCGTCTGACTTTTCGGCCAGCGGTGAGTACCCAATCCATCCCCATGTGGCACGCCACATCGATCCTTCACTTCGACAGTCTCACTCGCTGATCTTTGCTATCTTGAATTTGACGATCAAAAAGACTACAGCTATGACGACTCTTCTGGGGACACCTCGCTCAACAGTTTCAGCGTCGACAACGCGCCATCGTACCTCTTCTCGACGTTAACGGACATCAAGGCGAAGAACCCGGGTATTCGGATCATTTTGACGCCTTGGAGCCCGGTGCGTCGCTTTCCTGTCTCTGGGGTATAATGGGTATCGGTATTGACGAATACGAACACCGTCGGTGATATAGCCGGGGTGGATGAAGGGCAGTGGAACGATGAATGGCGGAAGTTTGACGACGAGCTTGGTTAGCACTTGTATGTCGGACTCTTGGCATTCTATCCCCATGCATTGTTTCTACGAAATACTTGATATGGTTTATCTTTATTTATTTGTGTTTTATAGACGCGAACTACCTCCTCAAGGCCGTCCAGGGTTTCACGAGCAAAGGATTAACGCTTTATGCTATCTCCATCCAAGTGCGTAATTTTTACCCTACTGAGTCCCGATGTACGGAAACTGAAACTGTGGTGTGGGTGTAGAACGAACCTGAGAATAGTAACGATACGTATCCGACCTGTACGATGCCTGTGTCCGTGATGGCCCAGATCGGGACGGCGCTGAGGACGTTGTTGAACAATAACGGGCTGAGCTACGTTAAGATCATAGGATGTAAGCCTATCTCTTGGAGGTTCTTCCCTCTTCGTGTAATCCTTGTCTGCGGATGATGACTGATGATGATTTTGGTGATGCTCGTGGATGTACGCAGATGACCATAACTGGGACGATGCTGCGGGGTACCCCGTCCAATTGGTGAATCTTCGAACATTCCATTTCCCAGTTTGTGGGAGTGGATTGGTAGTCGAACGGTGACAATTTATATTTTACCACAGATGCAACAAGCAGGAGACGCATTCGCCGGTGTCGCCTTCCATTGTTATGCAGGCACGGTTGACGAGCAGGACGATTTCCATACACAGTATCCAACCAAGGTAACGTACTTATTTACATTCACATTTTCTCGGTGTACGCCATTTAACTGAAGGACGCTTGTGTTACGTAGGAGATCTACTTCACGGAATGCGCGAGCGAGTTTGACAGTGACTGGTGGAGCAACATCAAGTGGTTCATGGACAACCTGTGCGTCTTTCCTCCACAGTGTCCCGTGACGCGACCTACCTCCGTATTACTTCTATTAACCTTGTGCCTTGTCTTTTTAATCTCGATCCTTGGACAAAATATGTACTCAATAGCTGGATCGGCGCCATCGAACATAACTCGCACTCTGGCCTTATGTGGAACCTCGCCCTAGACGGCTCTGGTGACCCGAAGCTCCCTGGGACTAACTCGTGCGGTGGACCTGGGTGTAGGGGCATTGTGACGATCAATTCGGATGGGAGCTATGAGCTGAACGAAGAGTGTGAGTTTCCACTCCTCCGTACCTGGATGACTCCGAAAGTGACGATTCGTGTGGGATGTGCAGATTATAGTATGGCGCAGGCGTCGAGGGCGATCTTACCTAGGGACTCTGGAGGTGAGGTTCTCACTTCCTTCTCTAGCCGGATTGGTGACTATAGCGGTAAATACCGACACTGATGGAATGGATTCTCTGTATAGGTCCGTGGGGGAAGCGCATCGGGGTCACTGTTGGTGGGACATTGAACTGGGCTTTGAGAGTCGGGTAAGTTTCTTTCTGTCTGGTAGATTGTTTATGACGCTCTTGGCTGATGCCAGAGGAACACAGAGCATATGTGACGGGCCGCGTGTCATCGACGGATTGGGAGAGATATTCGCTTGTTGTGATGAATTGGTGTGTTGGGCTTTCCATTTTCTTTGAGTTGGCTTCTGTACACGAGCTCATTCTGTGTTGTCTATAGGGATGACAGGTCAGTCGATATCCGACTCGTGGCTCACCCTCTGGGTCATCTGCAGTCTGTGCCTGATGTTATAAATTTCTTGTAGCGCGTCGACGACTTGGAACCCTGTACCTGTGACAGCGACGATTGAGTTCCGCGATACTCAGGTACGCCGCTCTCTCCATATCTCCTCCATCTACGCCACTCTCACCTCCCCTTCCTGATTATTCCTCCTGACCCTATCATCGTTCGCAGGCCACATTCACATTCCCCGTCGGCGTGACCACACTCTGGTGGTACGCCCCCGTGACCTCCGCTAGCGCCAACGCCAACTCCGACTCTGACTTCGAAGCGAACAGCCAAGCGTTCAACGGAACGTTCTGGGCGGAACATGACGGGCAGGAGTCCATGGGGAGGTTTCAGCGGGACCGGGATTAGGCCTTGAGTGCAAGTCGGATGAGAGGAGACGATGCTGATGATCTCGTTGGCGGATGGCGGTCAGCAATGATATGATGCTCTGGGGTTTTGGTTCTATATTCTTGCTGTCTTTCTTTGAGTTTTCATGCTGGGAAAGTTGTACGATATTGTGATCATGAGGTGGTCCGGTTGTAGGAAGGAAGGAAGGAGGTGGGTTGATCCCAGCAATAGGCACGGAATGGGAACGGCTCGTCCGTTGAGCTCTCCTTTTTGTTTGGTCTTTGTTTGGTACTACTTTGAATTGTTGTTGTGTTTTTGGTTCTTGCGTTGCATTGCCAGTGCATTATTCACGAGTTACGAATCACGATGCCATAACGTTTACGGTTGTATATAATATATCATGGGCGTTTACGAGGATATGGGCAGTGTCGATTTTTCGAGAGGTTTAGTGGTAGTTGAGGTTTGTTCGGCCCTGTCCGAAAGTAAATGAGAAAGTGAGAGTGAACGGAACCAAAAGGGTGGTTCTGAATATTCAAGTTCCGACCCGGGCTAGGCCGAGAACTTGAACAGTCGTCGCCAGACTCGCCACCGTCATGTCCCCATCTAGCGACGAGCAGGGCATGCTTTTTCTGTTATTTCTGGTCTCAGTACAGTTATGGTACCCTATGCAGAGTCGAAATGTCGCACTGTCCTTCGAATCCTCTCCTCAGGTTCAATGGCATCACCACTGCTGTGAGGTTGCTCACTCGGAACTACTCTCCGGAAATATGTCTCTATCGTCTCGGTTCCAGCATGAAAACTTGGCTCAAGGTGATATCAGGCCGGACGCGCAGACGGAATAGAAGTGGGTGTAGATGTGAGCTCAGGTTCATAGATTCTCTGATTCGGCGTTCGGTTATACTGCTCGCTCTGGAGTCCAAGGTAACCTAAGTACGGTCAAATGGCCGATGTTTCGAGCGTCCTGCTTTTCGCTGTGAGCCTGTGACGTGTTTCTTTCAACTCCTCAGAATACCTTACATGAAACAGGAGCTGCCAACCTTAATCCTGACAGATACCGCGTGTCATGAGCAAGCTGGTCGACAGATCTTAGCGGTCACTCCTCATACCCACTATGGATCACCTTTTTGATCCTACATTCCGATTATCATGGATCCGGAAGCCAGTGATGGCGTGTCATTGACGACTGGTCGGTCCAAGCTCCGGAGCTATCTATATAAACAGAGGACAGGCCAGTGCAGATTATTTCTACTGTTGTAGCCATCGTTCATGCCATGTCCTTAAATTGCTCTGCCACATTCACGAATGACTGCTTTGGCCTCTTGGATAATATACATGTCGACAACCAATACTTTGTGTCCGTTCTATGGATATACACGGCCGTGATAGGGGTGGAGTCTGCGCTATACGGTTAGATTCGTCCAGGTGCCTTCCGCTCGAGATTTTTCGCTAACATTGGCCTTCCTTACTTTGGCCAGCTCTGTCTGTATCTTTGTTTATCGTCTCAGTCTATCTGCTCTGGTGAGATACATCGGCATCCTCCTTGGTGGAAAATTCTCACTAAAAATCTAGCGTCAAGGGCTTTCGTACGAGGATAAACACAGTCTTAATTCTCATATCGGCGCTTATGTTCGCAATCTCCACAATTCACTACACTGCCACTGTGGTAAACGTGGTCGCATTTAAAAAGGATATGGAGAGCTCTGCCAACGATGATTGGGAGCTGTTCTATGGAGCGCCGGTTGCTTCGACCTCGCAGTACTACGAACCACGTAACGGCATAGCGCAAGCAACATTACAACAGGTCTTGCCTATTATCAATGCATGTATTATAATATTATACGCCACTCATCTCATCGTCCAATACTCTAAATGATCCCTTAGTTCATCTGCAGTGATGCGGTTGTACTGTGGCGAGCTTGGATACTGTGGGGTAAAAGCCGCAGAGTTTTCATGTTGTCGGTCGTCTTTGTGGCTTCAACAACCGGTGTGTGCCTTTCCGTCCAAAAAACACATCCGTCTCAGTGAGACAGCCTCCGGTCGGGTCACCATCTAATTACTCATCACCATCGAATACCTTCCAATCACAGTTGTTTCTGTTGGAACGGGTATATCATGGTTCATACACATGGCCAATATGTGGATCACCGGAAGGGTCATCTTGTGGTCATTCTCTCTGGCCACAAATATTCTCGGTACAGGCTTGATCGCATATAAAGCGTGGTGCGTGATTCCTTGTATGACCTCCCGAAAGTCAATGTTCGAGATAATTCAAATCTTTTTATTGTTAGGCAGCACAGACGAAGCATGAAGATGTATATCGCAGGGGCAAGTCGAATGACGATAGTCGAGACGACCCTTGCCCTGCTCGTTGAGTCCGGCGTCGTTTATTGCTGCGTCTGGGTATGCGAAATATTCTTGTCTTTTCCTGATGTAATTTCCTTACTAGCACCAACCAAACTGACAAAGGGGCCTTTATACACACCATAGGTTATATATATAATCAGCCAGGCAGACCCGTTGACGTCACTCCCCAGCGCGTATCCCTTCTTGCATCTCAACGATACACGGACGCCATGGCTTAACCAAGTCTTCCCATGCATCCTCGTCCAAATTTCCGTAAGTTTCCCTTATCCATTGAATTGTCACGCAGGGAATAGCTTAGGGTATCCGTCATTTGGATTGACCAGGGAATGTATCCTACCGCCATCACTGTCCTCGTCGCTCTGCAAAAGACAGCATTTGACATCACGTCCTCGGTTCGTGAAACACCGACTCAAGCCATGGAGTTTGCGACTGGGCCCAATCCGAATCTGGTGGCCACATTTTCTAGCCAGTCAGAAGTGTCGCGCCGACAAACCATGACAGTGGCTTCGCGGGATACTATTCGCACGCGAAGGACGACTCTTTCCTCCTCGACCATACGGATCGGAATTGCGCCTGCTACCGGCATGCAGCGGGATGATGGCGAGTCATGTTTGAACTTTATGATACCATCCGAGGATGTAGAGTCGCAGTACATGGAAATGAGTGGTGGTACTGATGAGCATCAGTCAGGCTTGACCGTCAGTATGGGAGATCGGACGGTGCAGAAGATTACAGCTAGTAAACAGAGTTGAGAGGTTAGATGACTCGTGGACACGTTCATGGCACTTCAAGTTTCTGTGTAGTACTGTTAACATATGGTAATAAATTAGCAGGACTACAGTTTAGATAGCAAAAGTCACTTTCTTTATTATAACAAAGGGACAGCGCACGGTTTGGGGCAGATGGGGGTTCACGTTCTTCTTCAGCGGAAATGACACAGATGATCGAGCGCCCGATCTCCTCCGGCGGTCTACCGCCGCGGAGCTCGAACGAACATATAAATGTGATATACTTCCGCTTCGCCTCCGGATGTTAGACAATTTGAACATTTATTATATTCCACTGGCACACCACACCAAGCCGTCATCTCAACAGACAGACCTCAGCGTTCGTGCGCGACTCGACTTCAGTACTACAAAATCTCACGACTACCAAACAAAAAAGAAAAAACCATCTATCCACATGATTGATATCGTGACTTCGCCGCGAAGTAGTAGTAGTAAGAAAAAAAGGGGAAAGAAAAATAATAACACGAAAGCAATGACACTGTAACATAATAGACTGAGGGAGGATTCGGAGGGCGGAGACTGCTGATGCACCGCGAGGACTAGACCGGACGACTTGGGTAAATGGATGAAATCAAGGAGGAGTGGAACAAATGAACGGAAACGGAGGAGAGGAGGGGAGAACTGGAAAAGGAGTCCATAGGGGAGATCGTAAGAGGGGAGAGCAAAGAAGATGAGAGGTATGGACAGATGGTAGAGGACAAAGGACAGAGGACAGAAAGCGGAGGACGAGGATGATAACGATAACAACGATGGTTTGGAGACTGGGTACTGAGAGCGAGAGCCGATCCGTGGAATGGGTTGGTGAGGGGGAGGACACGTTCGTCGTTAAACCAAAAAAGCCCAAAGTCCATACACTCACATCCATGTACATACCCAGCCAATACCCTCCCATTATGACACCGAAGCCAGACTTCAAACGTACAATAAGTACACCCACCCACTCACAACCACAACGCAATATCCACGCGTTCCAGCGTTCTCGTCCTATCCTCTAGTCAATGAGGATACATCTGATACGCCCTCTGCAACGTATCCTGATCAAGTCCCCTCAACTTCAGGCATTTCTGGAATAGTTTACGATCAATGGGGAACTGGACGCGACTCGCCAGATGTTGGCCAGCAACGAGCGCCTTGATGGATCCAGCGATGAGTCGTTGCTTATGGACGTTGATGAGCGGTTCGAGTTGCATGGAAGGTGGCAGAGGAGCGAGGGTGGAGAATACGTCTGGGTGGGCGGGGTGGATGAGGTTGCCGTATTGATCTACGCCTGAGGCCTCGTTCGGTGCCGTAGGGTCGATAAGATCCGGGAGCTGGCTGAATCGGTGTAGAGGGGAGAGGTATATACCTGACAAAAGAAGAAATGCAATGAGCGTAGAGCATAGGGTGAGGAAGAGTCAACATACCGATGAAGGGAACACACGACTGAGGTTTAGCTGGCTTCAAGTCTGACGTCGCCCGATGCCGGTGAGTATGGTTCTTCGCAGGCGCCACAGGGTCCTCAGACACAGTCGCCTTTGCGTCGTCCGACATCGCCGCCACGGTATTGCGAATATGAACGAAATCGTCCGTACTGTCCGTGAACGCTGTGAGGTCCTTGAACATCCGCCGATTGTACACGTTCACCCGATGCCAGGACGTGCGCATCACCTTCGTGACCCATTCGCTGCGAAGGCCAGCGATGATGGCCACCAGAGTACTGTAGTTGTTCACATTGTAGCATTTCTGCGAAACACACATCCCTATTAATTGCCGTCCTCGTTGCATAGATAAAAACAAGAATAGGTAAGACTCACCCAGGCGATACGGATGAACTTCCCCACCAGCGCCGGCCGGTCCGCGGGCGGTGTGAGCACAATCTCCGACAACACAAAATTAGCAATGAGGTTAAATCTCCCTCTCGTCGCGACCAAAGCGCTCGTCTTGTACCCCCCGCGTCCCTCCGCCTTCCACCTCGCCCTATCTTTCAAAAACTGTCCCCAATCCAAAATATTCGCCTCGTCGATCAGACCGACCCATTCCGCCGACACGAGCTCCTCGAACTTCACGCCGAGGAACAATTCCCGATCGATCATGGTGAAATGTTGTGCGAGTTCGCCGGCGCTGTGCGCGTGTACCCAGGAGCGGTGATATTGCGGGATCTGTGCGGAACCGAACTTGGATATGGGGGGAGTGAGGACGGGAGGGGACATGGGCGTTGCTTCTGGGGAGTGCGTGGGCGACAAGGACAGGACTCTGCTCTGCAAGATTTCGATGGGGACGACGTCTTCGACGTGTGGCCGGGCTTCGCTTCCAGGTGTGCTGACTGCCGTAGTCGGGATGGAATGAGAAGTTTGCGTCGCGAGAGGCGTCACGTCCTCCGATCCTTCATGCCCCGGAGCCAACAACGACACCTCCGATTGCACAGACGATCGGACGCGTAAATTCGACGGTTCGCCACCACCAACGTTCGAGGACGACGAAGCGCCGCCGTTCAAGTCGTGGTGGTCGTACGGATACGGCTCGTTAACATCGTCCGAAAACTCCGCAGAAAACCTCGGCGCCTCGTCCGTATAGTCTCCCGCATCCATACGGCCCCTGATCGCCCTAATCCAATTATCCACCTTCGACTCCTTCTTCTTCTGCTTCTGTGGGCTCATCTGTCCCTCGAGCCTCTTCAGCGCGTCCTCGACATCCCCAACTTCATCGTCATCGCTGAGCGAATCCACGAGCGCATTCATTTGCCATTGCTGAATCGTGCTGCCCAATCCACCTCCCGACATCGAAGACGTAGTCGAACTAGCAGGCGAGATCATCGACTCGTGCGACGCGAGGCCCATCGACGAAACGCTATCCCGATTCCGATCCACGAACTCGAAATCTCGACGCAGAGGCAGTCGGCGTGGTGTTTTCTGCAAACCAGGCGGTAACGCAGGAGTCGACTTATCGGATGCAGAGTCGGATAGATCCAAATCGTCAATGGAGACGACGTCCATCTGCCATGAAGGTGGTGGCTGTCGCGCGGACGGAGAGGGTCGAGCGGCAAGGGAAGGATTCACAGAGGCTGCAGGGCTGGGAGGTATCGAATGCGAAGACCGGGCTATCGGTTCGCCGTAATCTGAAGAACCAGAGGATCCGGAAGAATGTCGAGAATGATTGACGGGGCGGAGGGAAACCTGAATATCGGACGAGGCGATGCTTGGGGTAGCTGCACCTCCTGCATAAGTCCCAGCGCTTTCATCCGATGCCTCCGGAACGTCTGCAAGCGATTGAGCATCCGCATCCGCCTCGGCGTCGCCTTCCGTTTCAACGGCGATGACCTCTTCTGCGGGCTCAGCCTCGGCGGCTGAGGGTGCCGTCGACGGTTGTCCGTACGCCGAACCAATCGCAGAGGGATCAGCAACTGCAGTCGAAGTCGAAGGCCTGTTCAAGTCGAACATCTTGAGATACTGTTCCATCCCACCTCGCACCGTAAGCAAATCCCCCGTCGCATTCAACTCGAGATCAAACGCCGACACGTCCGCGCACGGTCCCATCGGCGTCGGCACCGACGACCTCGAATTCAACTGCCGTTTCCATCGTCCTAGCCTTCCAAACGTCCTGACCAACGCCCTCGAAAGTACGTTCGTATGAACGGGTAACGTCGCAGAAGTAGGCATGACCGCCATATTGGCCGAGGCCGTCGGTGCATGATGAAGGATCGCCCTATTGAGCGGCTGCTGCATCACCGCTAACGAAGCCGACGCCGTCTTATTCATCGGTCCACCGTTCAACATGTCCGGATTGACCGCGGCGTCGAAAGCGCCGTTGCCCATGCTAGACGTCGAAGTCTCGTCCGCGAAGAAATCGAGGTCGATATCGGATTCGTTCGAAGGCTGCCGGGGGAGCGCGTCCCCGCCGAAAAGAGGGCCAAAGATCTGAGCAGTTGTGGGCGGAGCGCTCGGTAGAGATGCAGCCGACGGGCGTGGGCCAGACGTAGATGGTCTTTCCCGTCTCGCATGCACCTCTCGGCACTCCCTCACCACCGATATCAGCTTCCGCACCGTACTCTGTATCACGATGAGAATCAGACATCCTGCCCGTGATTTAGAGAGCGAATCGGATATAAAAGCACTCACCGTCGCATCGCTGTGCTTCAAAAGGATCGGGTCCCTCTTCAGCGAGTTCAGCCAACTCGCGAGGAGCAGCCTCAAATCCCGATTCGGCATAAAATCGATCGCGAAGAACGTCAAGAGCCAGTACCGCAACGCCACGAACGTCCTCACCCTCACTATCCTCCTCACCATCTCGTCCTGCTTCGAGCTCGAGCTCGGCTGACCCAATGCCCAATGAAACCGACAAATCAAGAGATGGCAGAGATCGACGGCGCTGATGTACGTGCGATAGGTGAGGAAGAAAATCAGCAGCTCGTCGTAATTCAGGTCGCTCGTGAGCTGCGCGATCCATCGTTCGATCGTGGCCGCGACCAAGACCTTCTGTGGTCCCAGAGGCGAATGCACCCGGACCTTCGGCTGCGTACCGTCGATCGAGAGCGTCGATTCCTTATTGCCCTTCGTCGTGCTCTTTCGGCGCGAGACGCCAGAACGCGACGAGGACAGGTTCGTCTGACTTTCTTGGGAGACGGACAGATGGTCCTCCGGGTCGGGGTAGACTTCGCCCCAGATCACGAACCGCGGGTCGTCCCTCGGCGCTGCCGTCTCGTCCGCATTCGCCGACATCTTGATCACCGTCGTCTCTGTCGAGTCCGCAAACAGCCTATCGAGCAGCGGAAGCCCACGGTACGTCTGCAGAACATCGAACACCTCTGTCGGATATCGCGTGTGGATCTGGGTCTGCACGGTAGGGAGGTACGAAGGATCGGCTGCCCGGGGGGGCGAGAGCGTCTGCGGCCGTGGAGGAGGAAGTGGTGAAGGTGGCGGCGACGGCGAGGCCGCTCCTTCCGGCTCTACTAAATCCGGGGAGGGCGGCGTCTCCTCGATGGTCTGACTCTGTGTGGTCGACAGTGGTTTGAGAGGGGACAAGAGACTGGATCTGCCGATTCGAGAGTCCGGATCTGCTTTAGCGGTCAGCCCAGACTCGAACGACTGCATCTCGCGCAACACCGGCGGGGAGATCAAGAGCGAATCGGACTTCCTCGACGGAGAGTCGAACGTCACCCCGGGTCCGAAAGGCTGCATGACGATCAGCGGTAAAAGTGCTCCTCCACCATCGCTCTCGTCGTCCTCGTAAGACGTAGAAGGCGACGGCGACTCGCTCGAATTATGAAAAGGCGACGGCGGCGCGTTCCACTCCATCACATCCGAAAAAATATCGCCCCTCGGCTGCTTGACCACCTCCGTCGCTGCCATTAAAGTAGACTCCCTACTATCGGGCGCCACCGCGACGCTGGGCAGCCTGGGCATATCCGCCGCGGTGACACTATGCGAGTGCACCCTCGCAGCAGGCGTCGGAGGCTGAGGAGCCGCAGATCCAGACGCAGATGACTCCGCGGCAGGCGGCGCAGGAAGCTGCGGATTCGACCTCGTCTTCCTCAACTTCCTCGTCGGAGGCGATTGGATCCCGTTTCCGTTCCCGTTCGCGTTCGCGTGGGCATGATGATGATGATGTGCGTTTGCGTTCGGCGGGACGACCATCCGGGGCGCGGTGCCTGCCTGTACATGTGCCGGCGTCTGGGAATGCTGCGACGAAGAGGAGGTAGTCTTTGTGCTGGAGAAGGAGGTGCTGGACATGGGAGGGAACCCCGAATCGCCGCGCGCCGGCGGGAAGACGGAGGGAGCGAAGAGCGCCTGCATGCTCATCCTCGAGCGCCTCTTCTGCCGCCCATCTGACCTCGACGACGCCGGTGATTTTTGCGGTTTCGGTGTCTGTGGCTGCGCGCTGTTGCTATTATTGCTGCTGTTGGTGCTGTTGTGGATGTTGTGGGTGTTGTGATTGGTGTTGGTGGTGCTGATGTTGCTGTTCCTCTCGAGCTGCATCGTCGTCCGCTGTTCCGCTTCCTGTCCAGATGCCGCGGGGGCCGACATTTCCCGGTTCCTGTGGTTCGGCGCAGAAGATAAACTTAAACATTGACATACAGGGCAAGAGCGAGCGAGCAAGCGAACAAGCGCGAACTTACCCTACTCGGAACATCTGCTTTCCGTGTTGGTTCACGAACGCGGTTATGGCGTATGGAGAGCGGATCTCCATGCCCACGCCGAGGTAGCGATCGTACCGTTTCTTCAGGTCGTACGCCACCGTCGCTGAAGACGTCTCCACGAACGAGCCGTCCGCTGCAAGTACACAGGCGCCGCAAGAAAAAAGAGACCCCAGAATTAGACACGGAGGTTAGCGAGTGTTCGACGCAGAGAGAGGGTTCATGACGAGAATGACAGGGAATGGAGGCAGGAGACGACAGCCCACAAGGGTATAATTAAAAAGTAGCAGCAGCACTAATCTCGTCAGAAGTGGGCCACATCCATTACAGTCATACAGGAGACGCGAAAGGGGCTATATTGGTTGACTGTTGACACGTACGCCACTATTACGGACCCGATGAGCCCAAACCTTCTGCTCGGAGGTTCGAAGTATGTGGACGAGTACGGTGTGGGAAAAGAAGCCGGTCCGCCACCAGCGTCGATGGATGTGAGAGCACACCATCCGAAGAGAGGCCAGATGCGATTGGAACGCACTACAGCTCGTGCTTGCATCTGCGTGGGCTCTGCGCCTGAAAAGAGGTGATAATGCGAGCCCGAACAGTCCTCGAGTCCTCTGATAGCTCTGCGATACCGCGGAGAGCCTCAGGTACGAAGAGAGTGGCGCGCAAAATGGAAAGAGGGAAAGCTAAGACCGCGGCGGTCGATCGCGCGCCTCTGTGTGCTGGGCAGGATAACATTGAGGCAATTGTGTGGACCCAGGGAGATGGCCAAGGTGGGCTGCCGCGTCTTTTGCGACGAGCGATGAGTAATGCCAAGATGACTCCTTTATGGTCCGACTTCAACTCAAAGGCAAAGCGAGGGGCGGTGGTAGAAAGGGGAAGGTTGTGGACGTCTAATCGGAATCTGCTCCTCCATTTCCCAAGCGTGGCGAGTGCAAGCCACTGACAAGAGCTATTACACGAATATGCGCTCTCAGCAACAGGAGCAACTTCTCGAGTAGACTTTGTGCTCAATACCTCTTGAAAGGGGCTGCCGCACGTTATGTAGGCTACCGAGTAAAATAGAACGGCGGCCGTATCGAGCGCATCGAGTATACGCGCTGTACACGGATACAGCCCAAACAAAACACCCCACACCGCCCCCAGACAAGACGAAAAACGAAGAACACATCCACAAAACACCACATCAAGTAAAAGATTGAAGCGGGGACTCACGTGCAAGCGAAATATCAGCCGCCGCCATCTCAGGCGGCAGATCTCCAAACTCTCCCGCATCCTCCTCGCCACTCAATTCCATGAACGCAAACGAGCTCTGGGACCTGTTCGATGTCGGCGTCGGGATCGGAAGGCGGAGATGGCTCGGACTTTCCTGGAGGCCGGGTGAGGTGAGGACGGGCGAGGACGAGGCGGTGGAGGAGAGGCTCTGGGATGATGATGATTGGGAACTGGGAGACATCTGGAGGGATGTGGGGATGAGAGTGGATACGACGGGGGTGGTGACTGAGGACGAGTCGTCGTCGTCGTTGTCGAGGGGTGAAGAGGTAGTTGGGGGTGAAGACATTGTGGGCTGTAGAATGCGTGTATGAAGGGTATCGAAGAGGCAGGGAGTTTAGTGGGTAGAATTGGAGGCGGAAGATCTAGTAGCACATGGATAGCAAAAAGCCCTAAGAAAGAGTACAAAGAATCCAGGTAGATAGTTTCGTCGCTTGCGTCGCGGGTTTCGTTCGTTCAATCGTCGCGGTGGGGTTCAAGAAAGCAGAAAGGTCGAAGAAGAGTGAAGAAGAGCGAGACAAGTCGGATTGCGGTCCTGCTCAGCTTTGAAACAGATCGCCCGCTGGGACTGGTCTGGGTGCTGCTGAACGTACGGAGAAAGGCAGAAAACAAAAGCGAGCGAAAACACAAGGAATATTCCCATTTCAGATACCCCGACCGAAATGGATCCGATTCTCGCGTGCGCGGCTCCGGGACGCGGGGTCACACCCTCGGTCACCGTGTGACCAGACGCGCTATTGTCGCGTTCAGCCGCGTACGTGTTTCTCTTGCTCCCTGTGCCCTGCCCTGCCATCCTCTCTCTCTCCATCCTTCCTATCCCATCTCACCATGTCCATCGTAACCATCCGGGTAAGCCTGAGCATAATCGGTGCTGATAGCCACATTTACACTCATTTTTCAGAACGTCGAGTTCCTCAATAACCCCGCACGCTTCCTCGACCCATATCACTTTCGCGTCACCTTCGAGTGCATCGCCGCTTTGAAAGATGGTACGTCCTACACTCCCCAACATATTTCCAACACATCGCTTATTTTCCCATCACCCACCAGACCTCGAATGGCGTCTCATCTACGTCTCTTCACCGGGAAACGAAGAGCTCGACCAAGAACTCGACGACTGTCTCGTCGGTCCCGTCCCCATCGGCGTCAACTCCTTCGAATTCGAAGGCTCGGCACCTTCACCGTCCAAAATCCCAACAGAAGACGTCCTCGGTGTAGCGGCGCTCATCCTCACGGGAAGCTATCGCGATCAGGAGTTCGTCCGGGTGGGGTACTACCAGAACACGGAGTACGATAATGAGGAGATGAAGGAGACACCGCCGGGTAAGGTGCAGTTTGAGAGGCTCGTGAGGGATATTAGTACGAAGCCGAGGGTGACGAGGTTTCAGATTAAGTGGTGCGTGTTTTTCTGTTTGGTGGAGTGTTTTCTTTGTGATCAGAGGGTGTGTTGTTTGGGTTGAGGAATTGACGTTGTTGGAATATACGTGTGGTTATTAGGGATGTCGTACCAGCACAAGCGATGATGCAGACCGCATCAGGCGCAGCCAACTCTGCAGCCGTTCCCTCCGCAGACGACCTCGCAGACGAAGACGATCCCATGGGAGAGCCACAGGCCAATGGCACGCCAGCACCATAACCTGCCCTTATATTTCCCGTATTCCTTTGCTTTTAGGCTTGATGCCATAATGTCTGTCGTCTTTTACGGATTAAACATGTCTTTGTAGGCCCCGGACTGTATCTATTATCGTCACGATCTCTTTAACTACCTACTTACCACACAGAGCTAATTGTGGAATACTATATCCAAGGCTCGTTCGCTCTGCCACCAAGTAACTCTAAATCTAACTCAGTGCTGTGGGATTGAGATGGGATCGTCCTCACCACCTTTCACAGTCGAGCAACGAACACGATCCCAAAACCCTCTGAGTGCACATGCACATGTGGCGGTGGCGCAATGCGCATAGAAACGCGCTACATATGAACCACGTGATTCCGTTGACCGCATTTCACAAGGTTTCACTTTCCGCTGATTGGCCCGGCAATCCCCACGCGCCTCTTGCTTTTGACTTCCACGGACCACCTTGAGCCTTTCAGCCACTTTCGCGTCGCGCGTCTTCGTTCACCTCGCTCGACTCTTGCTCATTCCCCTCATACCACCACGAACGCCGCCACTTCGACCCTTGGAAATTAAAGCAAGGCGCTGATTCTGTATGTTCTTTTATGTTGTCCTTTTTTTATGTATTGTCGCGTGAGGAAGGGACGAAGGAAAGAGAAAGAAAGGAGACATAAATCGGCGTGTCTACCACGTTTTCCCCTGTCTCTCTCTCTGTCTCCGTCTCCGTCTTTGTCTTACCTCGCGCTCGCATGATAAATCACTAACATATCCACTTCCACGCGTATCCGGTCATTCAAACACAGACTACCCTTTCACACCTCCACCCCACGAACTCCATAAACTAAAAACTCAAAGAAGCAATGGCACCAGGACGAGGAGGTAAATCCAAGGCGGGCGACGGCGCGAACTCGCAGGCTGCGGCGAATGCGCCGAAGACGTTTCAGACGAGGAGTGCGAAGGCGGGGTTGCAGGTGTGTTTCCTTTTTTCCTTTCTTCCTGGTTTCATTCTTGAAAATGGGTGGCGAGGACGGTGTGGTTCTGCTGTTGTCTGCAATACCTACGTGCCGGACATGCTCATGCTGGGACCCATGTTCTGTTTTCACATCACATCTCGATTCCTGTTCTCCCTCGTCCGAGTACATGTATTTGTGTAAAATCTGAAACGCGAGTGCTAACTTTTTTGGTTTCTGGTTCTTGATTTTTCGGGTGGCGGTGGAACGATTTTTTTCTGTAGTTCCCTGTCGGTCGTATCCACAGATACCTGAAGCAGCGCACGCAGAATAACGTCCGGATCGGAGCGAAGGCCGCCGTTTATTGTTCTGCTATCCTGGAGTACCTCACTGCTGAAGTTTTGGAACTTGCCGGTACGTTTGTGCTTTTTGTTTCTTACCGTCCTCGGTTCTTTTGTCTGTCTACTTCGTCGCACCTGTACACTGACTGACTCCTTACTATCCACCCCCTTTCATTGTTTCACTGTGACGCTATCGATGTGCAACAATCTATAGGCAACGCATCCAAAGATCTCCGCGTAAAACGCATAACGCCCCGCCACCTCCAACTCGCCATCCGAGGCGACGAAGAGCTCGATATCCTCGTGAAGGCGACGATCGCAGGTGGTGGTGTGCTGCCGTTCATCCATAAGAGCTTGACGGCGAGTAAGGCGCAGCAGAAGAAGGAGGCGCAGGCGACGGCGGCGGCTTCGGCTTCGGGTTGAGTTGTTGGTTTTTTTTTGTGTCTAACAGTGGCGGTGTGGTGTGGTGCTCTTGCGTATGTGTTTTCCGTGGGTTTGGGTTTGTTTGTCTTTTCTGCCACTCCTATTACCTTGGTCCGATACACCTCCTTTGGCAATCACGACTTCACCTCTAACTCCTTTGTTTCACCCTCTCCATGTACACTTTTCATCTTCCTCCGATCCTCCACGCGTTTTCATATTCCACGACGGTCAGCTCATAACTCACTTCTTTATTCCCTCAGGATGCCCTTTTACTTCGACGAACCCTTATATAGGAGCCGGTCGTCGGTATTCAGTACTCAGTCCTGCTTGGTCAAGTTGATGAGGGGTGCTATCGACATGTATCGTGTGTACAGTATTTCTATGTTGTTCCTTCAGACTTTTTTTTTTCCTTTTGCCTGTCTGCTTACTTGTTTATGCTCTTTGCTCCGTATGCGTATGCCATTGTATGGCTTTTATAATGTCTCGTGGTTTCTCTCTGTGACTTTTGAAAGCGTGGAGTTCTCCGGAGTCCGCAGTGTTCTCTTGGGAGTGCATGAAAACTTCGTGCTGTGTTGTTGTGCGTTATGGGAGTAAGTTACGGCGCTTTTGAGCTCGAGGAAAGCTTGGACGTTGAACTGTTGAAGCGCCGAAAGTCGGGACTCAACGACGTCATTGAGTGCGCCACACTTGACCATCGCCACATCACAGTTTTGCCCCTGTTTTCAAGTTCCCCGCTCACCCGCCGCCCTCTTGGCAGCTGTCCTGCTTCTCGCCTGCTCCGAATATGCGCGTCATGCATCATGGGGGGGAATTCTATTGATATTTTGGCCCAGGTAAGCATAATGGATTGCTCCGTTTGGAAGTGACGTACCATCTTTTTCTCTCCGCTCCAGAGGATAACCATGATGTCACTCTTCACCAACCGTTCCACTTATTCCTGGCCTTTCTCCACTACGTAGCCCGTGGAACAATGACCTCAGACCTCGGAATGGTATATAAGCCTTAGACCGTTTCGAGGAATTGATTCCCCATCACAATCATCCCACTCGCATAACCACCACCACAACCACCACAACCAACCAACCACTTACTCGAACAACACATTATCATGTCCGGCTTCGACAACACCAACAACAACTTCAGCGGCGGCGAATACGGCACCACCACCACCGGCATGCGCCCCGAACACCACATCCACGACACCTCCGAGCCTCTCCCCGGCGCGCGCGGCGGTAACGCCGCCCCCAGCGCAGACTACAGCACCTCGAACATCGAGAACAATTTCGAGGGGAGACATAATGCGACTTCGGGGGGGAACTTTGAGGGGGGCTTCGATCAGGGGAGGAGGATGGAGAGTGAGCTGCCGCAGGGACAGAGGGAGGGAGCGTATAGGGGCGGGTATCAGGGTGAGACGAGGGATTTGGATACGGGGAGGGGCGCGGGGGGTAATTTGCCGAGGAGTGGGGATGCGTATGAGGGTGGGTATCAGGGGGAGTCGAGAGCTTTGGACGAGAGGACTGGTTAGTCTTTTTTTTCGCCGAGTTAAGAGTCTATGTTACGTTGTGCTCATGGGTTGTGTGCTTTTGTAGATGAGCTCGCTGGCGGTATGGAGCGCGGCTCTGAGTTCGGTGGCTCTGAACCTCACGGAAAGCCCAAGATGACCGACAAAGTCATCGGTGGCGCTGAGAAGGTACGTTACCCCCTCTCACCTTTGCTCCGCCTCGTACTTTGACTGACCACATCGTTCTCGCAGACCATGGGCAAAGTAATGAAGAAGCCCCAGATGGAGGAGAAGGGCGCCGTCCGTGCCTCCGAGGGCAAGGCCGCCATGCAGGAGCGCTTCTAAGCGTCTGCGCTTCCTCCTTCATTATCGTCCTCGTTTCCTCGTTCGTTGTTCTTCTTTTCGTTGATAGGTCTGAGAGAGGACTATCGATCGGATTAGCATGAATACTTCGCAATTGTACTTGTATCGGCCTTTTAGTGTATCATCATGTCTGGAATCATTTAATGGTTGATTTGCTCATCTGCTCCTATGCGACTGCATGAGTGACGGGTCTCACTCGAGCATCCGCTGCGATGTTATAAACGACAGCCCCAGAAGTTCCTTTACTCGGGCACGACGATGAGTCCGGTCGACGAAGTACTCCAATCAAGCACGACATCAAGACCAGGCGGCGGTTTGTGTCACCGAGGTCGACAGTGAAAGAGAGCCAATATGCACAAAAAAGAGTGTATCAGGTAAGTACGAGTATTCTTATAAGGGCAACACGGCGAGCAGTCATATGTATGTGGTATGAACGAGTCAGTGCGCAGACAGAGTAAACACAGCGACATGGTCAACAGAAACAGTCACGGACGTGAATAAGCGCGGCACAGTACATGAGAGTCAGAGAAGTTAGAACAAAAACGGTATCAGGAGACTAGAAGAGATACAATATGGACATGGCACAATGAGGAGCGAAGCTCTGGGGGTGCTAAGTTGGAAATGAATGAACTGTCAATGAGAGGGTATCGCGAAGTAAGTAACAGGCCGATGGTTCGTCTGTAGACCGTCGAGAAAAAGTGTCACGGACGACGATAAGCGCAAAAAAGGTACAACAAAATGAAGGCTCAGGAGAGCTGCAAAACGTATAAAGCATAAGGGGTCAGATTTAAGTAAGGGGCAAGGGTGGCCTTAGGAAGAGGAACGATTGTCTGTATGGACCTTTGAGTCTGGGTCGAGTGTGGAAAACATTAGCGAGGCGCAGGCAAAGTCACAACAGAAAGAATATCAAGAAGAGCTGAAATGCTGGGCCACATACACCCGCAGACTGAAAAACACTTGAATCCGCACGCCTGGATTCTACTTCTCACCATCGCCATCGTCGTCCGAATGGACGAGCTTGAATCCGTTCCTTCTACCCAGAACTGCATCGTCCACCAGTACATACCGGATCCTCATCCGCTTTGCCTTCTTCGTAAGCTCGTGCGAGAGTGGGGAGATGTCGCTTCCCGAGGTGGTGAGGTGGAGGGTCTCTGACGCGAGTGCAATGTGCGAGAAGGTCATGTGTCCGGGGATACCATTGGACCAGAGACAGATGAGACCGTGAATGTCACAGATAGCGACGACGAGGAGGAAGATGCCGTAGACGGTCCTCAGGCGGAAGCGGGAGTACTGCCAAACGCTACCGTTCGTTGTCACGTTGGCCAGGACCCGCGTGGTGTTTGCGAGGTTTAACGACTGTCGAGTCGATTGAGAGTTGAAGGACAGGGTCATGTTGGTGAATAGGTCCATGAGAGATTGGCTCATGTCTGGAGTGTCTAAGGTCCATACTTCACCGCCGGTTTTCGGCTCGTATGTAACGGAGAAGAAGGGAGTATCGCCGATACTGGTATGGTAATAGTTGACATCTATTCCATTGGCGGCATATTTATCGAGGCCGTAGCCCGAAGCTATGCCGACGAGAACCTGTGCGAACGCTTCGATGGTGGCATGATACGTGGCGTTAGAGTATGTGTAGGTGGTGGGAAGTGATTCGTCCAAGATCCTCTCGCCGCTGACTCTGTCGATGAAGCTCCATTGCGGATCGCCCAACGCCTGACCACGACGATTGACTGTGGCACCGACAGTCTGAGTATTGTTCACGAAGTGAAAACTCGCCGTGTATTCCCCCTCGTAAAAAGCGCAGTGACTACCGCCCTTGGTTTGATTGCTGTAATCTGCGACGTATTGAAAGGAGATGCCGTGTTGTGTCGTCCATCTGTCCGATGAGTTCCAGTAGTCTTGAGAGGTCCATACCCATGACGCAGTGGTTGAAGTGGCGGCGTTGATCTCGTCCCACCATCCTATGCTCGACACCGCGGTAAAAAGTACTACGCTGGCTGTATCAGAGGACTTGTAGAACGAAATATTGTCTGCCGAAATGTCTGAACAACTGAGCATGGGAGCTTCGTACGTGAGATTATAATGGCACTCAATCCCGCACTCCTCTGGTACCTGCCATGTCGAGATGGCATTAGGTGACGTGACTGCGCGTTTTACCGCCGATACCCAGTCGGGTGTTGGTCCAATGTAAGTCGGAGTGGTGTAGTCCAATTTCGGGTCCTGATAAACACTGACTGCGGTCTGGAACAAATTATCCGCAGAGGAAAAGGAGGGGACAGTGATCACTTGGGTGGTGTCGCCTGCTGGTGCGATTGTCAGAGAGTTGGGAACGAAGATGGAGATGCCTAGGAGAGCGTGGGTCACGACGGCAAGTGCGATGGGAATGACCAGCCTGGCAGATGAAAAGGTAAGGGAGAGCATGGGCAAGATAGAGGGAAGCCCAAAGAGGTAGTCGACGGTAGAGATTGTGTGGGCAGAGTGCTGAAGATGGTACCAAATCTAACGGAACGAACATCATTGTCAGGACTACGGTCTACGAAAAGCTTGGTCAAACGTCAGGCGTACCACTTGAGTGAGCGCAGAGGTGGTAGATATAATGAGAAGGGTTTGCGTTGCGGTCGCGATGGCGTTACTACCGTCCTTGTGATATTTTTGATATGTCACTGCTTTGCCTTCAAGGTGACGCAGGTAAAAGTGGTGCCCGACCGCCAGAGCTGCGGCCACTAACCACGGGACGATGATGAAGAGATGCCATTTTGATTGTGCCGTGATGGAAAGGTGAGGATGGACAGCGACTTTTGTGGGTGTCGATGCGATCAAACGAGTGTCAAGTTTATTAGTCACAGTGTGGTCGTCAGAAACATCCCGGCTGCGACCAAGCTGTGAGTGAAAATACGCGGGTGGGGTACTTGTGTTCGCAAGGAGGGCAGGCAGCGCTGAGGATGCATCTTTGAGTTGGTCGTGAGCGTGGAGCTCGCGGGCGCCCGAAATATCCGGATCTCTGAGCGATACCAAATGATAAAGCTCGGGCGGGGATTGCATACGCTGTTCAAGAGATACCTATCGGACTCAAGACAAGAGATATGAAAGGAAGCGTGGACGTACTATGTCGTGTATGTAGGGCAACGATGGCGTTTGGTTGGGAAAGAGAAAAGCAAGTGACAGTCCATTAGACAGGGAGAGTGATACTTATTGTTGCTCGATGCTCAAGCATCATTCGACGCAAGCATACGATCTATCAGACGAGAACAAGCACGAGGTTACATACAAGCTTCAAAATCGTACATTCACTCAACGCGACAGATGTACTGCCAGCATGGGCTCGACGTGAGAATTGAGCGAGCTAGAGAGCTTTCAATTGCTCAAAAAGCGCACGGATCCTCCACTCATTTCCCCAGAGCGGTTCAGGAGAACCTTCCGCAGGCGCCGGTCGCGGATGAGATCACAAACCGAAGTACGAACGCATTTGCGATAAATGATGCATCTTCTTGTGAGAGCGAGACCCACGTAGTACCGGCAGTGCCTCGTCCGTAAGCAGCAAAAGGCCTTTCAGATTGGGTCACATGCAGTGCGACGGTGGACTAGAAATCTTTTCGGCCAGGTTTATTTCTGATGCGATATGAGATATATGAGATGTTGTCTCTTTCTCTGTCCGGTGCGTTGATTGTGCACAAGTCCATCAGATCGGGGACGTCGGTATCCGAAGAGGAAATGATATCGATGGCTCACCAGACATGATCCACAAAAATATTGACCGTCTAAGTGACAGGATAAAGAGACGAAGGCTCTAATTTGAGGTAAGTAGTATAAGTATTAGAAGCGGCTGAGTCGAACTCCACTACCGCCGAAGGGGAGCTGAGGGGAGAATCAGTGCGTGTGGATCATCTCCCAAGTGTGAAAGAATCTTTCAACGGTGTGACTGACTCAGTGTACGGAACTTCCGGGATGCCCCGGTCGAAATTGCGGAGCTCGAAAACGGCAATTCCGCTTCCCACAACCGCATCACGGAAAACCGCCGAGTCCTACAAGCTCATATATTTCGTTCGCAAGGTCATATATGAGATCCAATTGCTGAAATACTACTACAACAAGTAAAATGGGTTATTGTGCTCATTCACATATTGCAAGGTCTATAGCGAGGGTGCCCAAGTTACTACATGCTCTCGAAATCTGTGGAAGGGCTCATCGTTTCAGCTCAGGTTGTCCCACCGGGTGCCCATTTTGACAGCGTAATCGGGCAGTCAACTTTTCACGGACAATCGTTTCGTGTATTGAGCAGGGCTACATTACACAGTGGTACATAAGCATATAGGTAGCAATTACAGGTGGAGTCACGTCATACAGATGGGACAGCAGGCAAGAGATGAGACGAAAGAAAGTAAGAAAAATATAGTAGTTTACTGGGGTCATCGGAGAGGAGATGCGAGTGTGCGTAGAGGTGCTCGAGATGAGGGACTAAGGTAAGTACAAGTAGTTGCCCGCACACGACAGCCTGGCAGCGCGTCGCGTGCGACATTCAAGTTCACGCCGCACATTGATGATGTCATCCCCTAGTCCGAAGACGAAGCACAGTGTCTGCTTCGTCTTGTGCGGAAGGGATGTGGGAAGGGACGAAAGCGAGTACGAATAGGGAAATAGACTAGGGAGACGAAAAGGAACGAAACGAAACGGATGCAACAACATTGACGGACGTCACCTACCACCTTCGCGCTGACACGGCGCGCTCGTCTCGCGAACAGTCCAAGGGCGTCGTGTAGCGCCATGTGAAAGAAAAAGGCTTCGGCCAGCGTAGACTAAATGCTAAGGGTGAAGACGAAGTGGCCAGCGAAAGCTTCAAACTTCGGAGAAGAGGGGATGATGGTGGTACGACTCGAAACGGATTCAGCCCGCGCAAGAAAATGATGAGTGCGCTGGCAAGTCCCACGCTGAGTCCCAAACTGCACCTTCTTTGGTGACGCATCGATTCCTGCCGAACTCGGCGGATCTAGAAATGGGGCTGATCCCAAGCCAATGCAACATTCCGTAGCTTTCTAAGCTTGAACAACCTGTTTCGGCGTAAATAAGTGTTTTCAGGTGCAATATAACTGCACCTAACCCACCGCCACCTTTCGCCACCATTTATTCGGTACAATTGCTTGCAAGGCTCGGCGGGGATCCGTGATGCGCGCGAATTACAATCGTTTTTCTTTCCGAGTCTATCCCTGTCGACTTTCAGTACTGCAAACAATTCATCACGGTATCTCGAGTCATTCTCTCCTTACAGTATTTTTCACCTCTACTCATGTTCAACTCGCTTGTAATTTTGTCCCTCCGGATTCCGCTACATGGCCTCTCTTGAAGACTGACAAGTTTTTGCTGGTCCTATGAGGTACCTTTACAAGCTTGTACTTATCTCTACCTTTTGTCCGAAACTGTACGTACTACGGGTGGCTGCTATCTTCGACGCAACTTCGACGTTAAGCTTCAACGACGGTTCTAAGCGGCGTGGATGCATGACCTATGACGAAGTCTATCTTTTTCTGGCCTTTGGTGTAGAAGTCCTGAGAAGAGTTACTCATCAGGAAGTTCGCAGGAAGCCTGCAGGAAAGATCACACCTTCCGCCACCATAGCTCCAATTAGCGTGGCGTTGCCTTCGCCATGCCTTTCTACGCCTCAAAGTAACTCTAAGAGCTGCACCCTCGATCCTCTGCTCATCACCGTCACTTACTACGAATACATTATCTCTCCCTGATCTTCTCAATCTCTTACAAACAAACTAGACGACATAATGTATTTAGACGTAGAGTCTCTTGTACTCATTGCTCAGGTCCTTAAAGATGAAAGGGACGACATGGCCTCAGCTAGACTAGCGAAACGGCTTCAGGTGCGTCTCATCTAACCCAATCTCTCAAGGCTCAGCCACCAGTATGAACACCAAAGATAGATCACTCACTATGGTTTTGTTCCTTTCAGGCCGGAGACAACACCCCTATCTCCCCCGAAGACTCAACATCGATAGCAATCGAACTCGCCTTAGAATTTCTTCGCTCTGACTACCCTCGAATGAGCCAGAACGAGCTGCAGCTCAATGCGAAGGAGGTGGTTCTTGCGATGGAGAAGATTGATTTGGATATTGAGGAGGCGAGGAGGGCTCAAGCAGGTAAAGATGAGATCCTGGACACGAGGGAGGGTTCATTCGTTACGGTAAGCTGTTTGGACATGTGGACATGTTGAAGTGCACTTGAGCTAATAATTGTAATATGTGCTAGGCCATGAGTCTCGTTTCTACTAGTCCACCACAAGCCACATTCGAGGGCAAGGGAAAAGGCAGAGAATCGACGCCCGAACTGATTCCCTCAGTAGACTCGGATTCGAGCTCTTCAGGTACTTCAGATAATCTTCGTTTTCTTCCTACATACGTACTTACTCTATGGCGCTCTTCCTCACCTTTCCAACTTCAACTCATGCTAGACCCAGATACCCCCTCACTGCCTTTCTCAATCTGCGGCATCTGCTTCGACCCCTTCAAACCTACCTACCTTCCCTTTTCCGCCTCTCGCACCGCAACATCTTCTTCTCGTCTTCCCTTTGGTCTGCAACTCCCTTGTCCTGCCCGCCACGAATATTGTCTCTCGTGTCTGACAGGGCATATCAGGAGTAAGCTGGATCCGAGGGACGACGGGAGGGCGACAGCCGATGTCAGTGTGTTTCCGGTGAGGTGTCCGGAATGTGAAGTCAAGGAATACGATATTGGGGATGATGTGGCGAATAGGGTGTTGGGTGGGAAGATACTGAGTCTTTGGGTGTGTGTTTCCAGTTCCTGCTCTTTTGTCTCGATCACATCGAGGCTGAAGGCGATAACTAAATTAATTCCCTGGAACGGAATTGTGAAATGGAATGACATAGCGCCACCAAAAATACCTGGACTCACTGCCGAGGTTCTGGTGTCCCCATTCACATTGCTGCGCTCGGTTGGAAGTCGACGAGAACGCGCGCGATCCAAGAGCGAGATGTCCGGATTGCAATGGTATATTTTGTGTCCCCTGTCGGTCGGTGTGGCACGAAGGTTCGCTTTTCTTTTTCATTCGATGATGTACCTTCTGATAGCTAACGCTTATTCGTCAATCGTGTATAATCAGGTGTAACGTGTAGGGATTATCAGGTCGGTTCCTCTGGAGAGACCGTCGCCTTGAAAACTCATTCAGTTAACGCTTTCTGTCCCCAAACCAGTCGCTGCCTCTCGGAGACCGCCAAGCGGACGATCTCTCGACCCTACAAAGTATCAAGGTTAGTTTCAGGTCATAGCCAGCGTGTCATATCCAGAGTCTCACTACGAGTTTTTCCACAGGCAAAAGGCTGGCGTCGATGCCCTAAGTGCTATGTAAGTCCCACCACCAATCCACGACGGTACACATTCACCTCACACAGTTCGACTTACTTTTTTTACGTATACTATAGTACGTCGTAGAACTCTCTTCCGGCTGTAATCATATGACATGTCGCTGTGGCACCCAGTTCTGCTTTTTATGCGGAGGTACGTGCACCATCCTTCGCTCACAAACACCCACAGCGACACCCCCATTCCGAATCGTCATCGTAGTCTAACTGATATCTCCAATCTCCAGTGAAATGGAACACATGCCAAGGCCGCTGTCCCTCCGAGCCCGCCTGCGCATTCTGGAACGAAGACATGCTCATCGACGAGCGCGACCGGCCTGCGAACAGCAACAGTTCCTCGGGCTTGAACCCACAGTTTTCGAGGGAGGTGTTCAGTGGGCCGGTCGGTCAGGTTGCGAGGTTGGTCCCGGCGGTCAGTTTGGTGCCGCCTTGTGTTGCTGAGGATTCGGACGAGGAGGATGAGGAAGAGGAGGAGGAGGGGAGGGGGGCAGTGGTGCTGTTTGGAAACGGTCCGGTGGCGAGGCAGGCGGAAGATGTGGAGAGGAGTGAGAGTGGTAGTGTAGAGCGATCTGAGGGGACGGAGGGGACGGAGGAGGACAAGGAGGACGAGGAGGGGAAAGTAAATAGTCAGGCGGACGAGATAGTGATGAAGTGGTCGAAAGACTGGAGCGTGCGGTCGGATGACGGGAGCGAGGATATGTATCTGTCTGAGGGCGGGGGGAAGGAGCCAGAGCGGAGCGATGATGAAGAGTTGCAGGATAATAAGGCTGAGTTAGAGAGAGAGTTGGAGATGGAGAAGATGCTACATGTTCCAAGGTGGAGGTTGGATGATATCGATTGATTTTAACTTCTAAGTATCCGGGACTTCGTTTGCTGAGAGCGGATATGTAGGGGATCCCAAGAACGTTGCGGTACCTTTTTTTGGTGATATGTATGAACGCTTCTGATCTTTGCTCTGATTCGGTCTTGTCTGTGGTGTACGTTTGCCGTGTTATTCTTTTCTCGTGCACTTCTTGTAAAGCGTAAAGTGCTTGTACCATCACCCCGTCGTACCCCTTGCCTGAGATAAGTATCACACATACTATATAAAAGGTGAAATTCGTACACTCTGTAACACCTTCTCGTCGTGTTAACGTTGTACTTATCTCAGACCGAACAAAGCGAACTCTTGCACCGAAAACTGAATCCAGAAATGCCTGCAGCCTTTTTGGACGCATCATTGCTTCCGTCGTCACATACCCGCAATACATACTGGTTACGAGTCTGGTCAAGAGCATCTAGTAGGCTCGCTACCCAAGCCGATATGAGTATTGGGTGCTCGTACTGTGTGGCACCTTTGATGGATGTCGACATCTCAAGGGGCGATGAAGATCGACCATCGTGGCACAAACGCAATAACTGGCATTGATTCGGAAAGCATAGAATGTACATTGAGTAGCTCATTGGCAGTTGGACGTGAACGAAAACGAGAGAGCAAGGTAAGTGAACAAGAACTTCAAAACACGATTCGAGAACGACGATTCAGACTATCAGGTGCCTAGGACATAGACGTACACGTACACTGGCGTGGAGATAACACTGAAAGCAAAGCAGAGCGGGACTTACATAAAACAGCTGCGAATACTCGGAGAGCAAGACGTGTAAGCAAATGAGAAGAGAGAACGAGATAGCCACGATATCAACATGCCCTTTACGACAAAGGCCCTTCAACCCGAGCCCATGTCCACATCCGAATCAGAGCTCTGAAGCTCCTCCTCTGAGTCAGGATGACCGACGATGTGCCCCTCTTCTATATCTTCGTCATCATCCTGAGGATCCGTGACATTGAGCACGAACGAATCGGCCCAGGAGTAGCTATCCGGGCCAAGCGCGAAGACCGGCTTCAGCTGCATCACCTGCGGTA
This sequence comes from Stereum hirsutum FP-91666 SS1, assembly GCF_000264905.1. Lineage (NCBI taxonomy): Eukaryota > Fungi > Basidiomycota > Agaricomycetes > Russulales > Stereaceae > Stereum > Stereum hirsutum. The sequence continues at coordinate 710,553 of NW_006763141.1, read as the reverse complement.
TCGTTTCTTTGCGAGGATGCTCGAGTAGAAACTCTGACAAACGGAGCACTTCCCTGTACTTCACCCGCTGTTCTTCCGTGATGAGCTTGTAGTTCGTGTTAGAGCACCCAGAGACATAGATCTCATAGCGCGGATGCTTCTGAGTCGACGCATAATGACCGCTGGAAGGACGAATAGCGACGTTATGCTTCGACGGCGTCTTGGGTTGCAGTGTCTCCTTTGATTTCGAAGGTGTCGCGGGTGGTGTATTCGCATTTGAAGACGTCGCTGTAGTCATACGCTTGGAAGCTTGCCGGCTTTTCTTGATCACGTCCTGCACCGGAAGCTTAGCGTATTTCGGGAGGGTATTCTGCACGCCGAGGTCCATGACGAGCGTGACGTAAGGGCGGTCGTCTTTGGCAAGGTTAGGTTCGGGATGGAAGAACTTGAATTGTTTCTCGGCGTCGAAAGTGTATCTGCCGGCTTTCGTTCGGCGCTTGACCTGGATGAAAATAGCGGTCATGACGGAGGATTTGATCTTCTCGTCCCAGAGGAGAACAGGAATGATAAGGTCGATGAAGCTCTCTCCCCTCCTGCAGACGAACGCCATGCATCGAATGAAAGCTGCGAACATGGAATGTGTGTTGAATACGTGGTCGTCGCCAGCCTGGGCCCAATGCGTTAATCGGATCCATGCGTCCTTGAATACTTCCTCGAACGTCTTCTCCCCACAATTGGCCGGTTTGCTGTTTAAGATGTCTTGGGCCACGTCGTCCACGAACAACGATACTATCCAGTCTATCAGACGACAGCCAAAGCTGTAGAGTGGATACTTTCCGTGTGGGTCCTTCAACTTGCCAGCCTTGAAAACGGCGTGGTCAAAGGCCTCGAGGATGAGCATACGAGCGACGACTTCTCCTCGTTCTCCTCGATCAAGAAGCCCGTTCTCCATAAACTTTTTGACGATATTAAGCAAAATCGATGGGTCCTTTTCGCGCCAGTGCTGAAGCTGCTGAGCTGCCGCCTGGATAACCATTTGAGTTTTGATTAGTATACCGTGAACGCACATCCTTAGTGGTAGCCGAGGATATAGATAGACGGGCGCACCTCTGCCAAGATAGGCTCGCTCGGATAACCCGAGCGGATATATTCACGATGAGCGGGAACCGAATACGCAATGCGCATATGACTTGCGACTAGCTTTGCTTGGGTGTCCAGACTTTGACTCCTTTCGAGGTTTGGCTCATATTGGAGGGAGAGACGAACGTCCGCGACGGCCAGCTGTCCGAGGTCGCTGCAGTCTGAGGCATAAATAGTACAGTCGGGACCGTCGATGAGCTTGGAACGTATAGTCTGCATAAAAGCCTGTATATTTCGGTGCTGCGGAATCTGCGCGAAGGTAGTCCAGAACCTGAAGAATGTAACAGCTACGTTTAGGACTACATGTGAAAAGCTGATGGAAGGATACTCACAGAGGTCGACCAAAGCGAGCTATGAAGTGCAGTTGCGAACTCTCCTCCCGATCGTAAGTGTTTTGGAGCACGAGAATATTTGGGTCGCAGTCGAAGGGGGTTTCCGTGATCGGTGCCTGAAGCGCTCCGCTCTTAGAGGCGCGGGCAGACTCGAACTGGCTTCGAAGAGGGGCGAAGTCGGCGATGTGGGAGAGGGTCGAAAGGAAGACAGTGAAAAGCGCGTGATCTCTATAATCATTGAGAACGGAAAGAAAGATCCTGTAAAGAGTCTTTCCGTCGTTACCGACCGGATGAATTTTCGTCATCTCGTGAGCCTCATCGAAGTACAACAAGATGTCGACCACTCCTCCAAGGTTGTTAATTCTGGAAGCAATGATTTTCCGCAGGTTAACTATTTCTTTATGTGTCTTCTCCTGCATTGATCCCACTGCGGCTTTAAGATCGGTGTGAGTCTCATGCGTCTAGGGGCAATATGGACTCAGCCATGCACAACGATGAAAGTACAGACAAAAACTCACGGCAGCCTGGCCAGCCTCTCGCACAACGGTTCTATACAATTCGCGACGTACACCGTCTTTTGCGAGATACTCTCTCCACAAGCTGGCAAACTCCGTTTGGGGTACGCTTGGACCATTAAATACCGACTGAACCTCCGCCGCGGTTGATCGGCAGAGACACATGAGAAACGCGTGATAATGAAGACGAGTCACGTGTTCTGGATACGGCATGAAATACATATACTCGCGGATTTCGGGATCGGGAGGAGGATAAGCCAAGACTACGGGAAGAAATCAGAAAACGACATTGGCAAATATTAGCCTACAGAATGAATGAGTACCTATAGAAGCTTGATCGCCCCGCAGGTTGAAGGGGAGGGTGAATACAAGACGTGCTGCTTCGTCGACCATCCTGGACTTCCCAGTACCAGAGCTCTGCACGATGGTGACGGTATTATTGTAGTCGTCAAGTTCGCTGGTATTATTGGAGCCGTCAAGTTTGCCGGTATTATTGGAGCCGTCAAGTTTGCCGGTATTATTGTCGTCAAGTTTGCCCGCCTTCGAGGCCAAGCTAGTATTCGTTCCCGTCTTCATTCGCGTAATGATTTCGACAAGGAGTTTATGGCGATCCGAGACATAAGGCGTGCTCCATGCCTTGCGTACGGCTGATGAGTTGTTAGTGAAGGAACAAAACGAAGATACTATTTGAACTCTATGTCTCACCTTCTCCTAAAGATTGACGCAATGCATCCCCGAGAATTAGCATGGCATAAATGTGCAAGAAAATGACTACTTACGACGCGTACCCTCGTCTCCGACGTCTTCGACACCCTTGCCTTTAGGTTTCGAGGTACTGACCGGGAACGGCTCACGGAGAAATGCTAGTTCACGTATATATAAAATTCGGAGCAAAGATGATAGAAGAGCGTGCGCGTACCACTATTCCGAATCAATTTGAACGACCTGTTCTTTGCGGCTTCCTCCAAAGCGTTTCTGAAGGCTGGCCCGGCGGTGATGACGGCCATCTTGTAAAAGTTGAGTCGTTTATCCTGTTCTGGGCCGTCGTATATCCAGTCCTTGTGTACATTGTTGTTGACCTCCAAGGCTGCGATGGCGCAAAAGATGTCGGCATAATCCTGCTCCACTAGCTGCCGGGTCACAGTTTTCAAGTCCAAATCGCATCTGTAGATGAGGTTCCACAGGATAGCTTGGTCTCGCTCAGCATGGGACCGCTCGCTGGTAGCATCATTGGAGATCAGGAGATGACGGCTTTTGGAGGACCCAGAATCGGAGGGATCGTCGGCGTGGGCACGCTTCTGCGAAGGTTGAGCGGTGGACATTGAGGAAAGCGAAGAGCGGGATGCAGTTGAGATAATCTGATTGCAGGGTATTTAAGCGAAGGATCCGACCTTCCCGGCAAACGCCGGTGCCGGTGTCAGGGGCACTAATGTCACCTGTACTGGTCGCTATTGTAGTACAATACATAGGTCGGGTGCTCAATGATTGTGCTCGTACCTATAGGACTTCTTGTACAAGGTGCAATTGTAGTTGATGTCGAGTCGGTGGCTAACAACGATGTTCGCCTCTGTGTACAATTGTTTGACAATTGTAGTTGCATTGTTGTATATGACCTGTGCGAGCCATTGTTGACCCATTGTGATACAACTGTTATCGGTGCCTTCGGAGGTTGTACAACGTTGTTGTCCAAACCTTTTACAATTGTCATATAAGTGCTGGTTGTTAACAATGGTGTTTGCCTTCGTGCTCCTTATACAATTGTACAAGGCCTGTTGTTTGCGAACAATTGAAGTCGACGGCCTTCGCTGTTGTATAACAATGCTGCGTGGAAGTTCTACAATGGTACAGTTGTATTCAACGACCTTCACCGTTGTACAATACGTAACATGACTGAATATCTGTACAATTGTAATTGACGGGTCATGCCTTCGGCGTACGCCCTACAGGCTACCCTACTTCTACAATTGCATGTGAACAGTCCGGGGCATTATTGTTTTACAATTGTAGTCGACGATCCTCGTTGTACAATTGTAATCGACAACTCTCGTTGTATAACCTTGTCGCTCTAACCTTCTACAACTGCCACAATCGACGGAATGTTGATTGTCAGTAATGGGACTCCCTGCTTCATACACTTGTACATGGCTGCAGCGTCATTACACAATTGTAACTTTTGTGGCTATGAGTGCTAGTACAATTGTGAAAGCTCCCAGTACCGAGAAATATGATATCCGGTCATCTATGATTAGTCACATGCAGGTTTGTCGGGGCTCTTGTCGAATCCACGGGTGAAACTGACCCTGACATTATCAGGCTGACACATAGACACCTTGTGAGTTGCTTGCGAGCCTGTGGTTTGTAGGGTAGCCTGGTATCCGATGACGCTGTTGTAGGTGAAGGATGGAAGACTTTGGGTTACTATTTCGCTGCAGAACCGCAATTTTCATTTTGTGGGCTACTAAACGATCTGGTTCAGGTTGTTGTTTGGTTCGAAGCGGTCTGATAAGTACTATGTATCTATATCCTGAACTGCAACGACTTATACTCTGTCATGGATACTCGTCAACTACGACTCGCATGCTTCCCTTTAGGCTCTGCCGGACCAGAACCTCATAACTTATGTCGACTGATTCTCTCCAGTGCCTCATTTATGAATTGCTTTGTATTCTACTGATGAATGTACGGCACTACGATTATGGCTGCCTGTTTTAAATAATACCTCTATTTAACATTGTTCAAGGTACTCTGCCACGAATCACTCAGCTAGCGCCCGGAGGAACAAGGTGGCTGACCTTTTCGTTTTCCTCCGCTTCCTCCGACGCAACACGCTTCCCTGCATTCTCAGGCGCCCCGCTCCGAGTCGATCCCCCAGCTTCCCCACCTTCGGGCCGCGGCTTTCCCAGCCTCTTCTATGATACCCACGGCTGATTTCTTCAGTTCATTCACCATCTGCATTCAATATTCAACATTGACCATCATCTCCTCGCATTTCGCCCACTGCCCCGGTTCGAACGCCACCTTGGACCACTACACCAGCGAGATCAACGCAAGCACAAAGCCGTTTGGCCCACCTTTCATCAAGCTCGCCCAGCGTTCACCCTCTTCGTTTTGGCGTTTCAACGGCCAAAATTTACCACGCGGTATCCTCCACATTGGCTACATTTCACTCCACCATTCTTTGAACGACTGCTCGAATGCATCGACATCTTTAATCGGCGGGATCGTACTCCAAGCGCGACGGCGTCCAAACCATACGGATACTTGGGACGGACGTTTATGCATTCTAAGTTTGTTCGTAGGGTTCTGTCAAAGAGCGTAAGTGTTTGATGTGTCTCCTTGATGTTTTGTAGCGAAACTTATTGTAGGTTTGGTCGGATGGTTCAGCAGGCGGTCATGCTCCCTGAAGAGTTTAATCACTCGTGCCCATCGATCTCCCGGATCCCCATCAGCAGGAAGTCCTCCGTCGCATCCTCCAACCAATCTCCCTTCACCTTCTCAACCGTCTTTGACTTCTTCCGAACCTTTTGCGCCACCGCCACCTCTGCTTCTTTCCCTCCAGCATGCGGCAATATCTTCTCCTCAGCATCCGTGGATGACGCTCCCACTTGAGAAGACCCCTCATTAATCCCTACGCTTGAGGCCCCATCCCACCGGTCGTTGATCATATTGGCGTCTACGTCGGGTGTTGTTTCGACTGGTGCTGCGGCGATCGCAGGCTCCGTAGCGGGATTGATGTGAGCGGTGTGGCCATGCACAACATTGAACAACGACGAGGTGTCATTTTCGTGAGCTGTGGTCGATGAGTGAGGTCCTGGGTCTTTCGTAGGAACCCGGAGCAATGAGGGGTCTTTGAATTCTGAGACGAGTTCATGCCCTGCGGATGTGGTACATGATGCGACAGATGGCTCGGAGATGGGCTTCTCGGTTTGCGACGAACTAGCGGCATGGTACTCTGGCTGAGAGGGTTCGACGGTAGGAGCGGTAGAAGGAGAAGACGGTTCAACGATAGGCGTTCGGGAAGATTCGACGTTGGCGGCGAGTGTAAGGGTTCAAGGACAAGTGGTCGTGAAGGCCGGCAGCAGAGTGACCGCAAGCGATGGGCCTCCGCGGTGTCCGGTTGCGGTTTTCAAAGTGCCTCGTTGCCTCATCTCGCTCGTTCGTCGTTCACGCTGGACCCGTCGGCCCCTCGACGTTTCACACGACACACCCTCGGTGTCCGACCTCCACCTGGCCTAGCAAGGACATCTGGCACACGAAATCATTGCATAGGGCAGACCGGGAGTCCGGGATAGGTTGCCAGTGGTCTAACATCAAGGTGCGTCAATAGGATTCTGTGCCCTCCGAGTCCCGACACTTCTGGCCTTCTCATTTCCTTTGCGCACTTTGTTCATCCACTCTTCTGTACCATCGTCGCATCGAAACGAACTCTCACACTGATCACACTTTCTCTGCGGTTCAGGATTCAGTGGTACATGGACGAATTATGCACTGGCTCTCTAGTGTATGGCACACGTTCGGCCATGATGTGGAACCTTGCTCGCTCTCAACGCCGATGGAAGCTCCTTATTATCTGGCTTGATTAGCTGTTCTTCAGCGCGTTGTCACGGTGTCGTGGTTTTCAGTAGCACTGAGTTTACGCCTGACAAAGAGTGTACGTCTATACCTCCTGGCGAAATTCCTCTTGACTAACCCCAACCTTCGTTCTCTGCGGGTTCCCATTAGCTATTCTATCGCTCAAGCTACCCGCGCTCTCATCCACCAAGACGCAGGAGGCTCATGAGGGCGACGGATAGGGGGCGTTGAGGGTCAGGCATATCAGATGGAGAGGTGGTCTTCGAGCGACTTGAATAACTATAGCTTAGTTGTGGATAACTCGGCTTTTTGAGTCTCCTTTTCAGCCATGATAGTATTTGGTTTCGGTGACTTAGGTTGTTATGTTGGTATTGGTGGTAGGTGTTGGATAGGACTACATTTAAGCCGGTCTCTGTCGCTACCACAATCAAGTTTCGCGGCATGTAGGTGCGTATCCTCATCCCCTTGGTCCATACCGTCAAGACTGATGGACCATGGTACTAGGCTACACAGGTCTCCTCTACCTTCGCCGTGGGTGTTACCGGAGTGCTACCTGCGAGATAGGCGTAATATATACACCGTTCCGTCGTTTATCTCAGATCGTCCCATCGCTCACTGGGAACCGAATCCAGCAATGCCTGTACCCTTTTTGAACGCATCATTGCTTCCGCGGCGAGGTCTATAGACGTACGGAAAGGGAAAGCGATGCAACATATATATATATGGATCGACCACCCGTCAATCTTGCTTGCCGTCGAATAGGGGCTAGCGCTATAATATTGTGGCGCAGCAGAGTTTTGAACAGGTTTGTCACCTGCATCGTGCGACTCTGTGATTACTGATTCAACAAATAGATACCAGGCCAGTGCAAGCTGTGAGCTGGATAGGACCGGATGTTCAGAAGCCGTCCACGATGATATTCGGTGTTCGAAGCAGATCTGAGATAGGAAGATCGAGAAGACAATGTAGACAAAAGGAATAAGTTCCCAAACCTGATACGTGATCATTCTGAGCGCTGTTACGGATCGACTATCCTACACTACTTAGGCTCAAGCACTAGTCCTAGAATTAAAATCATAGCGCGAGTGAGCAGACAGCCAGCTCTCAGAACTAATATCAACGTACTCTTACACGCGTCCCTCGCACAAAACTGCACTCCTGCCTCCACTCAACCAGGACCTTCCCACCTCCACCCACCCCTCAAAGCGCCAACTGTCCATATCCCCCTCCATGCGCCCCCCTCCTCCACATCCTAAAGCTCTCCATCTGCACCGCGCCCAACAACCCCGCAATAACGAGATCCAAAACCGCCTGCACGACCACCGTGCCCATACTCGCCGGTGATCCCCACGCAACCCCATCGTCCGCGATCCCAACCATCGTGAACACCGTCATCGCGAATCCGGCTAACAACACCACGATACACGATCCGAGGACGGCGAGGTTCGCGAATGAGGCGGACGGGCGGAAGTAGTCTACCTCCAGCTCGTCGTCGTCGTTGTCGGCTCCAGGATTGGATGGGGTGGTGGCGGTGGAGGGGTAAGGGTGATGACGAGTGGAACGACGAGCGAGGTGTAGGAGGGTGGCGTCGTGGAGGATGGTGAGTCCTGCGCCTGTGACGTTGAGGAAGAAGCCGGCGGTGGCGAGGTCGAGGAGGGAGAAGATGAAGAGGATGATGCCGAGGGTGAGAGTTGTGACTGTCGTTACGTAGAGGTTTTTGGGCATCGTCCGGGGACGGGTGAAGCGGCGTGGGACGGTGAGTTTGGCCATGCTCGTTCTTGGGTCTGTATGATGGTTTTGATGGAGTGAAGGTCGTGTTGAAGGTTTCACTTGTGCCAAAGACCGCGACGGGAGAGAGATTGAAAAGGACACGAGCGAAGAAAGAATCAGATGCGAGATGAAGTCAGGTTCTCAGGAGGGATCCCACTCGACCACTGACAGTAGAGCTTAGGGAGCAATAATATACGAGGATGAAGCGTCATGGGGTTCGGCTACGAAGCCTTGCCATAAGAAGCTTGAGCTGAGAATATGTGCCCATGTGAGCGGGAGACACTGTAGCCTGTCTAAGGAATTGGTCTGAGAGAACAAGGACAGTCCAGAGGTCGTCGTGAGTCCTGGAAGATGTGCGCTAGAATGTATGTGGAAAGAGTTGTGGGTGGTTGATGAAGATGAAGCACTGGTCCGAAACTAGCGATTTCGTTCTGGTAGATGTGGCGCGCCACACACCCTCGGAAAACCATGGTCGACCAAGATCAAATATCGTCTGGCACGAACCTCTCTTCATCACGGGCGAAAAATGGGATAGACAAGATAGGCATATGTAGCCGTGAAAGGCCGCCAACAGCCCTGCAGATAGCTACAGTACAGGGATCGAAACGCATAAAGCCAAAAGAATAAAACACGTAAGTAGTAGGCGAAGGTAAAGAACAAATGAACAAATCCGGGATTATAAGAAGAAAGAAGTATAAATAAGCAAGCCCACGATATTCCCGCAAGATATACAAGGGACCCCTCAACAAAGATGGATGGAGCGCTGGGGAGGGACCCAACCCGGCTTTTATCGATGTCCGCCAGTTCATAGACGAGCAGTTCATTCACCGCTCCTACCATACACCTACATCCGCCATCCGCACTGCAACGGAAAGCGTCAGCCAGTCAAAACAACACAGGACGGGGGCGGGACCACCTGTCATTCGACAGGACTCACTTCTCAGCGTCTATCTCGTCGGACTCATGACGTGCCCTGTCCTGCCTCGAACGACGGTGTCGGCGTCGCCGCCGCAGTACTCGACCCATTGCTCTCTCCCACGCCTTGCCCATCGCTCGTCGTCGTCGACGCCGCAGCCGTCCCAACACCCACACTCCCCGGAAACTCCGACCCCGTCGAAGTCGCACCCGCACTCTCCGCACTACTCGCCCCACTCGCACTCGAACTCGCACTCGCGGTCGGGCTCGGCACCACCGCATTATTCGAGCTCTTATGTCTCGTACCGCCAACCGCACCACCCACGACCGCGCCGATAATGACGAGCACGATGATGACGATGGCGATGATACCCGTTCGGGTCCGATACCATGGGCGTTTGGTGCCGAGGTTGGTGGTGCCGTTGGCGGGGTAGGTGGTTGGGTCGGAATCGAGCGTGCGGGTGTAGCCACCTGCGCCGCGGGGCCCTGGGCCTTCGAAGGCTCGGGAGGTGGAGGAGGGGTCGAGGTTGTCGGATGTGTGGGCTATGGCGGGGGAGGCGGCGCCGCGGGGGCGACCTTCTTCGAGGAGGTCGACGTTGTAGCCTTCCTGTATTGCATGGATAGACGATTGGAGAGGTGAAGAGGGTTCGACAAGATGGAAGGAAGATTATACGGAAAGTGTGAAGATATGGGAGAGAAGAAGAACAAGTCAGTAAATCATCTGATCAAATCGTTCGCGCGCTCTGCGCCTCTGCGACTCTGCGACCCCCAGCAAAGATACAATCAAGAAACGCACCTGCTTCTCAGCCCTCGTCACCTCCGGTGCATTCGCCAGTAGACTCTGATCATAACTGCTCCCTGTGCCCGGTTTGCTCTCGTACGCCATCGTAGCTATCTATCTCCCTTCAGATCCCAGACAAGCGTGAAGGTCGTAGGTAGCGTTTACCTCCTGAACTACGAGTATCAAGAGACGATAGTAGTGTGTCTCTCAAAAGGAGGGGAGGACAAGGAGGAAGGAGAAAAAGGGAGGGAGGGAGAGCGGAGGGGAAAGACTCAAGGAGGTCAAGCGCCGGGCGCTGTGATGAGCGCTGAAAGCGCTTGGAACGCCGCACACTGGCATTGTCCCGGCACGCTTGTCAGTGACCAACGGGTGGACAGCCTCGTCGCAGATAATCTGGCCTTGAGTTACTAGTTACACTTGTTATTACTTGCCCTGAGCTTTCTGGGCGTGCCATCAGTGAAATTCGTGCGGTCTGACAGATGTGAATTTGGGCGTGTCGGGCGTTTCGTGCCGTCTTGGAGGAACGTTGTGGTGCCACAGTTGCCATTATGTGGCCCTTACTCAACTTTCAATTGGAGTTGAAGGAGGGGTCACTCGGTGGACTTTAAGCTCTTTCTTTTACAAGGCTGTAAGAGTAAATGCTGGAAACTACAACCAGGTGAAGCTCTACGACTTTACATTCTACATAAGACATCCCAGAACTCCGGCTCAATACATAGACAAATAAATATTTCAACCCGGCAGCCAACTCTATCATAAAATACGACGACTCAGAAAATAGAACCAGATGGAAGAGTGAAACCAAAAGCCCAACGTAAATACCGAATACTTATTTTAAAAAAAGGCAAAGTGCTGAAACCCACTATGAAAAATATCAGAACTGAGTTTATTAGGAACGGAAAGAGGAAGTACCGTTCGTTCAGAGCCTGAACTTAGCGGAATTCAACCTCGTCCCATTGTTCTCTGCGAAAATCTCGGGAAGGTCTTCGTCTGCCGAAGATCGCTTGGAGGTGGTGGTCGGTGCTGCATACCACCAGAGGGTGGTAACGCCCACGGGGAAGGTATAGGAGGCCTGTGTATCACCACAGTCCATTAATCTTGACGATACATATAAATGACGGGAATGAGAAGATACGTACTTGCATACCACGAAACTCGATCGTCGCTGCGACGGAGACAGGATTGAACGTAGTCCTATCCGACACCCATTCAAATCAGCCTCAGCAGCCCAACTACCCGTGTACTACGGACTGTAGATTGTATGGTCCAAGAAGACTCACGATGACGAATCGTCCCAGTTGAGCACCACCAAGCTATACTTATTCCAATCGCTCGAAGATAACCTCTCAGTCTGGTACGCCCCAACCCTCAACGCCCAATCCAACCCATTCGCGACGCTTACCCCTATCCGTTGACCCCATGGTCCTCCTGCATCTTTCGGGATGATAGCGCGTGTAGCTTGTGCGATGGAGTAGACTGATTCGTCAAGCACCCCATACGAGGGAAGCAATGAGCATTTGCGCATCTAGAAGGAGAATGTGATGTGATGTTTGGTATAGGAGAGACGTACACTCCTCGTTAAGCGTATATCCAGTGCTGCTGAGCGTCACGACGCCCTGACAGGGTGCTGAAGAACAGCTATTCGAACCGGATAAGAAGGGCCCGCCGGAGGAGTCGAGAGCGAGGTTCCACATCATGGCTGAACGGGCGCCATACTCCAGAGAGCCGATGAAGAGCTCATCCATGTACCACTAACTCCAAAGTCCAGAGGAAGAGTGATCAGCTCGTGAGCTCGTTTGAACACGATTGTAACACAGAATGTGGATTAAGAAGGAGCGCAAAGAGTGGAGAAGGAGCAGCCTGGTAGGAAGGAAGAGAACCCATGTTACGCACCTTGATATTCGACCACCAATCTGTTCCGATCTGCCCTGTGCACTCTGTCTGCCAAATCTCCTTGTCGGGATAGGCGGAGGTGAAGCTGGCCATCTGGTCGTAGGTGCCTTCATAGCAATGGAAACTGACGCCATCAAAGCTCGATTCTGCGGCCTCCATCTACTCAAGTCGAACACATAATTTGTGAGAGCTCAATCAGAATGGGGTTGGCCAGACAATAACATGAAGGGAGGGCAACGTACGAGTTGGACGGGATATGTAGCTGCGTTGTCCCAATTGTGCTCGCTGCCCAAGTAAAGTGAAGTGAAGTGAAGTGAAGTGAGGTGTTTCGATAAGTATGAAACGTAGGGTACGCAGAGAACGACGACTGACTAGCCAATGAGTTTCACACTCGAAAAACCATTGCTGTTCATAAGCGTACGAACAGCTTCCCCGATCGCGGCCATCGTGGCGACGGGCATGCTCACAGAAGGGTACGTCGGATTATTGTTCTGTGGCTCGTTCTAGAAGACCAATATCATTTAACAAGGGCTGTTTTTGAGAGAGATGGGAGGGAATTCCGTGCACCTGAATAGAAAGGGAGTAGACAGTGAAGCCTTTGCTCTTGAATGCTTGCAGGACCTTGAGGAGGTAGTTCGCATCTACGGATAGACCAAAGACCAAATATCAACAACCAGCCAGGACATTCTTGCGATTGAAGAAAACGTACACACGGAGGCATAGTCGGTGTTGAACGTTCCACCGTCCATAGTGCCCTCCTTCATCCAGCCAGGCTGTTATAGTACGGCGACTTCAGTACATCGCATAAACTACCGATCGGAGTGCTAGCAGACGTACAGGCGACCAAGGGCAGAGCATTATCTTCAATAACGAATTGACGCTGGCGATATCGGTCAGGACGGTGAAGTAATATGAAGGTGCATTGGCGACGCTGAAACTAGCTAAGGTGGTATCCGTGCTACTGCTGGGATCGTAGCTCCAGACTTTCATAGAAGGAAAAATAAAATCGAAGGGCCCTCATCAACCGCGACGGATAGGCATGGTAATTGCAAGATGGACTACTCACGTCCGTCGGAGAAATCGGTGGCGCCTATGGGAACCCGAAGCGTGGTGATCCCAGCTGCGAATACACCGTCGGTCGCTAGAGACAGGTATCTATTATTAATGGGTCCTCATCGCCTCCTGCGGCGAAATACTAACGGTCAAATAGCTGGCCCAGAATGCTCCAATACGTGTCTACTGCGTTGACCTTGAGGTTATACAAGAGCTCAGCAGACGAGTCCGCTACATTGCGCCACCACGAAGGTTGAATTAGTGGCAGATAAGACAGGCTGGCAAGATAAAAGCGTACTCAAGGTAGCGCCGAAGCCATCGACGGTCTGGTGGACGGTGCTATCATCAACGATGATATCGGCAGAACCAGTGGTACCGGGAGTAACGAAGTTGATGGCAGATGAGGGTGAAACGTTGGTGAAGAGGTTCGTGCGATCCCACTATGAGACATTGAGGAACACGTCGATCCATGATAACGAGGATAATCATACCGTAGTCTGCCACTACACAACACGAAATGCAAAGGTATTGAACAAGCTATCAAACGGCGATATCACGTTCGACAAGATTGCCTACCACATCCCAGATTTGTTGTCCGACGACAGACTGGCTCAGAAGACCACAAGTCAAAAGCCCAGCAGAAAGAAGACGCATAGTGACCAAACGACGCGTACAGCACAGTCAAACCAAGATGAAGAAATGCCAGGCCTAGGTGCTCTTCCCCCTCGGTCACACCTTATATAAGAAAACAAAGGCAGAGGACGCCGGGCAACTTGATTGTACGAACCATCTCAGCTCGTCTGCATTTCCCGCCATTACCGCAAGGCAGCCTGACGGACGCAGCATGGTCCATCATCTACGGGCCTCGTTGTCATGAGTTTCCTGCACGCACCGGGTACAGCAAGTACCCATCCAGACGTCGCTCGGGGATTCGAGGTCTGACGAGGGAAAGTATTGTGTGGTACTTGGCCGGCCGGAACGTCGTGATACATCAGAAATAGATCGGCACGCGTTCATCGATCGAGGAGGCAACCACACTGTCGAAGTTAAAAGCGGAATGCAAGAATGATAGACGCCTACATGCAGGCATGGCACATGTTGGCAGAAGGCTGGCAGAGCCGTGCTGAGCAGAATTGCAGCCGCCCAGCCTCTGGCTCGTTATCGAAAATGTGCTCACAAAATGGGTTGACTCATCCAAATCACATCAACTGTGCCTGCCGTGTGTCTTGTATAAAAGTGATTATCGTCCTAGTTATATGAAGAACGGAAAGCGATAAAGAGGACAACCTCGTATATATTGGAGGGCCCCAGAAGCAGCTACAACTGTTTTTAGAGCTTTGTCTCTTGCATGCCGTAGAACTTCAGCTCAGAGAGAAAAGGTAATAAAGCGATAAAGCCAATGACCACAATCCAGCACTCCGGCAGACCAGTTTACTGCATACCCACAAGACATCGGGTCCATTAACATTCGCCCAGTGGACGGCGTACATACCACATGCCTATGTAGATGCTATCCGGAAGGCTACCGCTCTGAGAGGACCATACATCATCTTGATGAAGTGGATGCGACGCGGATCATGATATGAACTCGAGCAGGATGGTTCGGCCTGGGTAATCAATCAGAAAGAGGTGTGAAAGCCATGACCAATTCGACAGATAAGTCCAGGCTGGCCGTCAAAAGGTAGCAACCTGAAGCTGAAATGCTTGCATACAGGCACCAAAGCATATATTTGTGGATTGACGGCTTTCTTGGTTTGGAGTCCCCACATGAACCGATAGGACCTGCAAGAAAAAACCCGGAGCCTGAGTGCCAGCCATTCGTTGTTCTTTCCTTCCGGCCGCCGGAGACCAGAATCAGAGGACGATTTCCGAGTCTCGGAGAACACAAATCCGACTAGGACCAAGAGTAGTCGGTATATCCAGCGAGAGATAGGTAGAAAGAGCGGCGAGCTTCATAGTAGCAGGCTCAAGCACAAGACTGCCAGTGATAGCAAGAGGGCAAGAGGCTGAATGAACACGTCCGACCACAGCCGAACACGTTGCCATCGTCGCTCTCGATTCGGCAAGTTCCGGGACCACCTTTTTCTCAAACGCCGAACCTGAAATGCGTGGCTCTATTTATGATACAGACTCGACCTCTTCGTCGTGTCTCTGGTGCGCTTTATTCTGCACCGCCCCGGGACCAACAAGAAAAAAATCTCGAACGAACTCACCGTTCATCGATGAAGATGAACGTTCATCCACGATAAATACTTCCGAATCGAGAAACATAGCAACCGGATGGAGAGATGACACCGCCGTTGGTGACTTTGTTGCCGGAAGTGTTGAACAATGGACGTGACGTTAGTGACACTGATACCGAATGTCGGTGTGTGCCGGGAAGGCGGAGCCAACCGCTTAACGAGGTTTGTCTTCGAATCAGATTATCTCAGCCACATGTTCAACTCTTGACTTTCCACCATGTCCAGCTCTCAACCCTCGCAAAAGCGTTCGCTCGACGATCCGTCCCCCGATGCCAAACGCCATCGCCGCATGCTTCCTCAGATAGCTCATGACGAAAACGACGAAGAAGCTCATCATTTACGAGACCAACTTGTTATGAACGTACTCAGAAAGAAATGCGGCTTGGACTTGGAAACTGTGACCCGGCCGCTCACCGAACAAGACTACACCGACATCTTCTGTACAATCACATTCAACGAGCGCTCAACCCACAAGGACTGGGTCTACTCAGGTGAAGATAGAGACAGACGTCTCAGTTTGTTCAGAAGGGCCATCACCGCCATCGGTGAATCCTTAAGTGACGCTTTGAAAGAAGCTTCAACGGACAGGACGTTCAAAATGGTTCGAAATGCCGGTATGCACATTATTCCATCGTATGTAGCCTGAATCTGATGTATGTTTACATGAACTAGTATTCCTTCGTCAGCCGTTCCCGGCCAGCATTGTGAAATCTGCGATAAAGCCTGTCGGGTCCGAGGGATGGCGCCGTAAGTTACCATTCTCTTCCTCGTGTGTGCCATGCTAATTCATAGGACTCATTGGATCGATCTTCAGGAAATGGTGAGATATAACGCTTCAAAATTATTTTCGGCTTGCCCGTCCACTGACAACCCATCAGCCGTATTCGATGCATGGAACATACCGTACGTCTCGGACTGCCACAAAATCCTGGTCGACGTCATCACCAAGATCAAAAGCGGGAAAGAGAATGACGGTCCTGCTGACTTCAACAACACCGTCATGATCGTGCAAAGCTCGGGTACTGGGAAATCCAGGATGGTCGACGAGGCAGCACGCCTCGTATTCACCCTTCCGTTCAACCTACGGTCCGAAGCAGACTCTTATTTGGGTAACCTTTGTCCTAAAATTTTGAGCGTTATGCCCTATCATTAACTGATAGTACTTTCCTATCACTTCAGAGTATCCTCCACCTGATCCTGAAGTCCGCGAGTACCTGTGTGAAAGGACGGACAGGAATATGGCCCGTGTTCGATACCATGCGTTCCTCATGTGTCTCTGCCGATCAACCGTGGCCGAGATCCAGTTACTCTTCAACGGTCCAAGGGTTTCCCAAACGGAATTCGCCAGCATATGGAGAGACCATCTCGCTCAGAAGAATGTACGGTCCAATTTATATAAAGCTGTCGTTGCTCAAGCTGCCGAGGCTATGGTAAGCTGTTCTGTGTGTTTTCATCGCTGTGAAAGGCTGAACGTTTATGGCGCGTAGATTTTTGAGGTCGAACGATTCGGAACTTCCAGCAAGGCAGTAGGACCAATCTATGACAAGACATATCCAGAGATCGACAACCTGCGGCGAACGATCGCTTCAAGGGTCAATGACCTTGGAGGAAGAGTCGACATTTTGCTGTATTTCGACGAAGCGCAAGAATTGATGAAAGTTCAGGATACCGCACAAAACAGTCTTTACCTCGCATTTCGTTCTGTTCTCAATGATCATAGGGATTATCCGCTTTTCACCCTCTTCCTTTCGACTGTTCCACATATCGCACAGTACGTTCCTCCTCTGGGCCCCATCAGGGGGTGGTTTTCCAAGTCCGGAGAACCAAAGGCACCCATTACGGGAACTCCATTCGACTGTGCCCCGGATATTCTCGTGGCGGAATACGCTCACGATCGGGAGGAGATCGCACAACCGCATTTCATGGCTCGCTTCGGTCGACCTCTGTAAGTGTTTCTCTCATCAGCGTCCCACATTCGATCCCAAACATAACCATATGGACTACAGGTTTTGGACGTCGTTCGCGCAGATCCCAGTGACGGAACACCAGGCGATCCAAGATTTCCTCAAGCAATTACGTCAAAAGCTCATCAACAACTTCGACTACGATATTCTCCCCTCGTCCTGGGACTGCGACGAGCTCGGAAAATTGGCGGTCGCGGACGTTCGGCTCTGCTTCCAATATGAACCGAATCTGAAAAGCTTCAAGGAGGAAGTTGTGGAGGTGCAAGCGAGGCTAGTCGCGAGTCACATGAGGATCGCGTATTCTTTTCCTGCTCATCGTAGGTATTTCGTCTCGGGATATCCGAGCGAGCCTTTGTTGGCAGAGGTGCGTCCCTCGTCGACTAACTCCCAAAAGGGCTTGTGAACATTGTACTAATCAATACAAACCGCAACCTAGGCGGCCGCTCAGCAACTTCACCTTTGGCGCAAAACTCAACCGTCATTTCTACTCGATGTCGTCCACCATCATATGAAGACCGGGCTTCTCGACAGAACAGACCGAGGAGAGGTCGTCGCTCGTATACTCATCCTCGAGGCCTATGACCGCGCCGTCACCGAGCCTTTCACCTTCACCGCCTCGGATGACTCGGACCCAAGTCATGATGGACAAAAACCACACTTCAACCTCGGATGCCGTCTCACAGACTGGATATCTCAACTATTCGCACACGACCTGGCTCACGAAATCCTGCACAGCAAACCTGCTAACTTGTATTGCGCCACTGGGGACCAGACGGACACTGGCGCGTTCGAGGAGGTGTTCAAAGACGCGTGGATTCGTGTGACACATTATGCGCTGGCTGGCGACGAGCACGTATTCAACGCCGGCACGCACGCGATGTTCGCGGCTTTTGTGAGGGGGATGGCTTTTATCTGTCGGGACGCCACTGGCAACAGAAACGGAGGAAGCTTCGTGAATATCGTCGTCCCTGTTCTTCTGCGGGACGTGAAGATTGGATCGTCTGTTATGAGCGCTGTTTTCATCCGGGTTCCACATCGACATCGAGCGGGAGTGTCAATGGGGATGTATGCGAATGTTATCGACGCTGAGAAGGAGTTTGATTTCTTTTGTCCTGAGCCCAGTGATAGGCTTTTGGAGGATGATCGTCCGTATGTGACGCTTGTTATGGATCTTGGCGTGCGGGATCCTCTACTGGATCGATATCACGCTAGAACTACGGCGAACTTGAAGGCGAAGGTGCCACACACGCAACACGCAGGCTCCACTGACACTCATCCCATCAAGACCAAACGTCCACCTCATCCTTCTCATAATCAAACTCAAACTCAAACTCAAACCCACCCCCGCTTCTCGATCCACATCTCCGGCTGCTCCCACACCCTCTACAACTCCACCCTCATCCCCCAACTCACAAAATGCAAGGAAATCCTCCATAGTATGTCCGAATTTCTACCGGAACATACGCGCAAAGAGACGATATCGCAGGTGATGCGGATGAAGCCGGTCTTTGTGAGGGGGAAGGAGAGTTATGCGTGGATTGGGTCGGGGGTGCTTAATCCGAGTCTGGGGGATACAAGTGATGATGCCGGTGTCGAGGACGGGGATGGTGAGGATGGCGAGGATGGCGAGGAGGGCGAGGAGGGCGAGGAGGGCGAGGAGGGCGAGGAGGGGTACGCCATCATCGGTGGTCATAGAGTCCACGCCACCTCGGAGGAGGGCGATTCAGACTGGGACCGGATCTCGAGGTCGAGGTCTGATCCTGATGTCGATATGCACATGCCTTTGTCGTAAGTTGGACGGGATGTTGGCACCGACTCGTACCATGCTTAAGTATAATCTTGTCTCCTTACACCTCTTTTCTTTCCGCGTATTCACAGTCTGTACTAGTCCCGATGTACACCACACGAATTTTGAATAAATTCTATTCATTTCACTTCCCGGAGTCCCCAAGATTCCCCGTCGCTCGTCCTGTACATGTTCAGGCAGATCTGGATGTATGTACTGTATATCGAACGTGTCAGTGGGATACATGAAGACGACATTTTTTTTTTGCATTCGATACTAGAAGTACAAAGTTCATTGTAAGTCACTACTACATACTACACTTCGCGCATATCCGTCTATGAATCTGATGCAAGTCCAATATCCTCTCTCTCTCTCTCTCCCTGTCCCTTTCCTCACCTTCCCATCCCGATCTTCCTCCCCCTCACCCCTCCAACCTTCCTAACCTCAATCATCAATCAATCCACGAACATCCCACCACTCTCCGCCGAACTCGGATCGTGCTCCGGTCTCGTCGTAGTGCTCCTCCCTCTCACAACCCCCTCCCCCGTCCCCACACCAGCGCCGACATTAATATTCGGAGGAACATTCGAGCTTGAAGGAACGGGTCTATCGCCCGCTCGGAGCCTGTCGAGTTCGGTGCGCCATTGTTCGAACATGCTCAACGCACTTCCATTTCCACCACCACCGCCATTTTCATTCGCACCGTTGGAGACCCCAGGCGAATACCCCTCACTCCGCACAGCATCAATAGCCCGTCCTAAAGACGCATCGAGATCATCGAGCACAGAACGGAGGAGAAAGGGGTTGCCGAGCGGGGAGGAGCGCGAGGAGGAGGTGTGTCGGGGGTGGGAGGGTGGGCCTGTGCCGGGGATCGTGCCGCGTGGGGCGGCTGTGCGGGAGGGAGAGGGGGAGAAGAGGGAGGATGGCGGAGGGAGGAGGGAGGAGGTGAGTTCGGATTGTTGGATTGGGCGGAGGAACAATGATGATTTGAAGAATGACGAGGAGGACTTACGGGAGGGGTCGGATTTTGGGTAGACCTACGTAGATTATATAGTCATGGTATATATTTATCAGCGGGACTCTTCGAAGCGGAACGGGGATAGGGGCTCGAGGTTGGATGGATGGGTGAATGGATGGATGGTCGGACGAACGTACGGCTGCGGGGTTTTCGCGTGTTGGAGAGGGTGGGATGGCGTCTGAGTTTCCCGAGGTTGGGAATTTGGAGTCTGCTGTTCGAGAGGGAGGTTATGATATGGTTTCGATATCTTATTTCGAGGGAAGGGATACGAGACTGAAATGCTTACCTTCGCCCATGCTAGATGCCATGAAGTTTTCGAGTGGTGATTTTACGAGGAATATGTGAGGAGGTCTATGATTATGTTAGTGCGGTCGCGACTGGGGGCGTGAACAAAAACGATGTTTATTTGTCCTGAAAAGAGGTGGAGAAGACATTGGTCAATGACGAAGGACGTACATCTGACGTCACCTCGAACTCCTGAACAACTCGACCAGAATTTGATTTCGCGCCGCCCACTAACTCCTTTCATCTCCGCCCTCAGATCCATAACAGTGCGCCCGATTCCTAACCCTGTAAGTAGACCCGAGGGCATTCGCGCACGCTGGAGCATGCATGTCTTTGTTTCTGGGTCGTCTGACTTTCCTCCATGTTGACCCTGCAGACGATGTGCTGAGAGCGAAGAGCGAGGTGGTCACGGTACGTCTTCACGCACAACCTTGTTCTCAACCGTCGTTTGATTTGGAGGCTGGACTGATGGATGTGTGTGCGGTGAGGCTCACGAGATGGCGCGAGTTTCCTCGGTGACAGCATCCTGACCCAATCGTCTGCTGGTTCACGTACATACCCACTGCATGTGCCTTCTCCTTGACTCGAAAGAAAAAATGCAGCACGATTTTCCGCCCGCTAGAACCTTGCTTTGACTTCATCTCTCTGCTCGCTCCTTTGTTCGGAAGCGATAATCATACATCATACACGATGATATCTCGCAAGCGGATCGGGGCACATAAAATACTACTGGCGTCCGAGTCTGCTGACCTCTTGCTTGCCATCTCGAGGCGAATTGCAGCAGATCTGGGCCCTTGCAGTAGGCTCTCGCGCGCTTGAATCTGATTCCCAGCCAGCCAGAATCGCAATCAATTGAATGCCATCATCTTCCGGATGCAGCTTCCCCACACTCTTTTTCAACCACCCCTCGCCAGACTCGGTCGTCCTCCTCTCTTCCTCCCGCCAACATCCACGTCCATATCTACCTCTCCTATCGAGCCCTGAGACCTAACCACCCATTCACCCTACCGCGCCGCCACTGCTGACCCTCGACCTCCACCTCGACCTTCTTGTATTCGTATTCGTATTCCCATCTCGACTTTATATTTTCAACGAGGCACCACAAACTTTGACCCTCGCACAGAAAAAACATGATCACAGCCATGGCCCACAAAACCGCCGCAACGACGAGCACCACCTCCGACTCCTTCGAGCTCCCCACAATCGTCACCACCACCACCACCAACCGCAACTTCTTCAAACCCTCTGCCTCCGCGGCGTCTTCTATAGCCACCGGCAACGGCGATGACGACAGCGGAGACGAATCCAGCGCGCCTACTTCGCCCACCAACACCAACACCAACACCAACTCACACCTCTCCACGCCCCATTCCCGTTCCCAGTCCCCCGTCCGTACTAGGTCGCGCTCTCGGGCTAGGTATTCGCCCTCCCTCCGTCGCGGTCGTGGTCGTGGTCGGCGCGATGACGACGACCGTCAATACCAGTACCAGCACCACGACCCATATGCCCACAACGACCATGACCACGACCACGAGCTGCGCGATCGCCATCACCACCACGACCACCACAACCGCCACCTAAGCTCACACATCGAGGACGTGAACGAGCCGTACGGGCTGCGCGAACAAGAAAAAGGATGGAGGTTCTTTCAGCCGTTTTTGGCGAAGAGGGGGTATGTGCTTAGGAAGAGGTATTGGCCGGGGTGGATTGGGAGTTGGATCGGGAGGAATGTGGATCCGTTGGTTTGTGAGGATTCGATTGTTGTTGTGAGTTCTTTTGCGTTTTTGCTTTTGAGCGAGGATATTGGTTTGTGAGGATTTGACCTGACCATGATGGAGTTATGTAGGATTCAACGGTCATTGATGCAGTCCGCACGTCCGATAATGCCCAAGTCATTCTCAAAGTGCACACCCCGCTCGATCCCTCAACCGCACACGAAGTCGACACCCTCCTCTACTTCTCCTCCTCTGCCCCGTCCACCGCGGCCGACCCGCACACGCCATCCACCGCGGCCGACCCGCACACGCCCTCCATCGCAGACGACCCGCACACGCCCTCCATCGCAGACGACCCACGAAACCACTGCGTGCCACTATGGGACCTCCTGAGCGTCGAGGTGGACGGCGTGCCGTTCAATGGGGTGCAGATCAGCGTGATGCCGCTGTTTAGGGATTGGTATGCGCCGAGGATGGTCATGGTTTGTGAGGCGATGGGGTTCGTTAGGCAGATGTTGGAGGTGAGTGTTTTTTGTTTTTTGGATTTGGATTTGGAAGAGAGGGAGCGGGTGGTTGATGAGGTTTTGGTTTCAACGTTAATGTTTAGGGACTCGAGTTCATGCATTCTCATAACGTCGCGCACTGGTCAGTCCATCATCATCCCCACCACGTACCACCTTCCTCCCTCTCACCATCCCAATCGCATCGCTCGCTCACACTCACACTCACACGTTCATTGACCACAGCAATATCTCACCGCACAACATCCTAATGGACGCCCGACCGCTCTTCCCCCAAGGTTTCCACGGCGCCTTCAACATGAACCCCACACACCGCGTCTCCGAAGACTCCCTCCCGCATCTCACGCGGCTCTCCTGCACTCCGCCTGTCAAGTACTATTATATCGATTTCGGGCATGCGGTCCGTTTCGGTTCGGAGGAGGAGAGGAGGAAGGTGCAGTGGAGAGGGGGGAGGGGGGAGGGAGTAAGAAGAGGGGGATGTTGCCGGAGTTGCGGGGGGACGGGGAAGGGGAAGGGGAAAGAGGGGAGGGAGGGGGGGAGGGGAAGGAGGTGTTGTATGATCCGTTTATGGGGGATGTTTATGCGCTGGGGAGTTTGTTCGATCATTTCTTCTATCAGGTACGTACCTCTTCCATCTCCTCCTCTCACCACCTCTCACCTCTTCCTCTTCACCTCTTACTCACACCACACCCACCAGGGCCACACAGGCCTCGAATTCCTCCGTCCCCTCTTCCTCTCCATGACCCACCCCTCACCCATGCACCGCCCGACCGCATCCCAAGCCCTAGCAACATACGACGAGCTCGCGGCGAAGAGGGGGAGGCTGAAGAGGATGGGAAGGTTGGGGTATCGGGTGAGGGTGGGCTGGGGGGAGTGGTGGGAGAATGTGGTGCTTTATTGGGGGTTGGTTTGGGTTGTGGTTTGCGGGAGGGGGAGGGTGGGGATTTGATGTGGGAGCTTGGAGGGGTGGGGGGTCGATGTTTTTCGTTTATTCTGGGTTGGTTCTTTTGTGCTATACTTTTTCTTTGTTTTTCCGTGGTCTTGGACGTTTCGATTTCTTGGTCTTCTTGGTTTTTGTTGTATCGTTTCTTGGATCTGAGAGATTTGTGTCCCTTATTCTTCACATCATACCTTACCATACCTCAGCACACCATACCATACACACGGACATGGACACACGGACATCTGCACTCCCCTTTTTCTATCCTTTTCCAGTCGCCCTGTTGTTTCGCGTACTCTCCGCCGTTAGTTTATCGCATCCTAACTAGGCTGGCCTGCGTACTTCTTCCTTCTTGTAGTACCCTACTCCACTCGTAACTCTATGTACTCCACTTTATGTTACTGCGTACGTCTCTTTACCCTCATTTAGTGCGTCCTTCCGATCATGAATATGTAGTTTATTCTACGCGTCTGTAGCCCCTAGTACTCTCTGTCTGTCTCCTACCTCAGACTCTGTTTGTGTCTGTCTGCCTGTACACAATGTCTGCTTTCCTTGGTGTTCTTGGATCTATCTACAGTCTCTGTGAATGTGTTTGTCCGTAATTGACCCTCGTGTGGCCCACGGTCTCGGTGTGTCGTTCGAGGATTTGTAGAGTGTGACGCACTTGGATGCATACTACCAGCTCACACATCCTCTTCCTGGGACGGATCTCTCGATTGTCTGCCGTTGACTATGTACCATGAAGGGGTAACCAACTTAAGCTGGTTGTTTGTTACTCTATTTGAGCGCCACACCTCCGGTCATTATCCTGCGCCACATGTTCGCTGGCCCCTAAATGATGTAACAGCATAGACGCCCAGCTCGCCTTCTATCAACCTCGCTTTCTTCTCACTCAATACCATCTTGGTAGCCAATTCGAGTACTTAGTCTGAAGTCCTAGGATAATTATAATCAGAACTCACGGGTACCCGAGTGAAGATGTTCTCTGCGTTCAAACGATTGTTGGTGCGTTCTCAAGTGGTTCTTGAAGCGAAGTGAAGTTCGTATGGTTGGCTGACGAATTCGAATCGACTCTGAAAGCCTCAAATCTCCATCTTGTACGCCCATGCCCATGCCCTATCCCGTCTCCTCTCCGAATCACACTGACGACCACCCCATTCGAATGGAAATACGCGACAAACAGCCACAACCCCTCCTCGCCCCCCTCCCTTAAAGCCCTCGCGCTCCTGCAGTCCGCAGCGTCAGGCCCATATCCCCCCTCGTCCAACAAACCTCTCAAGTTTAATCTTGAAGTGGTAGAGCGCCCGCCTACGGCTGATCAGATTGCGACTATATTGTCCTATCTGTCTTCTTCTCCGTCATCACAAACGAAAGCGAAGTCATCTGAAGGTACGTTAGCTCCACTTGAACTGAGACTCAAGCCTATCCACTTCCTCTTTCTAACTCGACTTGCACTCGCACTCTCACTTCCAACAATTCCTCGTTCTTATCAACGCTACACCAGACCCCGACCCCACCTCCCCCACCTCAATAGCCTCCTTCCTCTCCTCCCACCCCTCCTCCCCCTCCCTCCCCGAGCGTCCGCACTCCGCACACGGCCTCGCAAAACTGGCATCCACGAACCCGAACGCGATTAAATGGCCTATCGTCGTCGATTGGACGGCGGGCAGGGCGGCGGTAGGGAGTGCGGAGGGTGTGGAGGGGATATTGGAGGGGATTCGGAGGAAGAGGGATGGAGAGGAGGGAGGAGAGGAGGAGTTGAAGCCGAGGGGGTGGTTTAGTTGAACAGAGGACGGGAGGAGGAGAAGGACAAGGCGCGTGTGGCGAGGCAAGATGTGGCGTACGATATGAAGCTGAGCGGATATGGATTCAGGACTACGATTTCATGTATGATTATTCTTTCAATGAACCTCAAAACTGGCATCACTCTATCCCATGTAGATGCATCTGGACATCGACGTCAAATGCGAAGTCAGACGCGCCAGTGCGTTCCCTCGTTGAAAGGAATTTGCGACAGCTTCCAGTCATTAATATTCTTCCATCTCGTGCACGCGGGCGTTGGATTCCAGGGACTTCCATTCTCTCTCGGATAACGTTTCAATCAGAGAAACTAAAACTACACATGTGTATAGGATATTTCTACGCGTCGATAGGACCACCTTCCAGCGTTCACCTCACCACCTCTGATTCCCGAGTCTGAACTGATTAACGGAAATAGCTACAATTGTATTGTCCATACTGTACCCTCCATTCTTCACCCTCACAATCAGTCTCCCAAACTTCACGATTCATGTCATTATGACCAGAGGCATACGACAAGAAAACATTCGGAGCTGAAGTAAAACCTTCTGAGCCCATACAGAAGGAGGCATCGAGGAAGACAATTGGTTCGGGATATGTGTGTGTGGTCGTTGATACTTCGCACAAGACATGAAGATGAAAAAACCCGTTTCTTTGACACGAGCAGGTTATCCGGCGAGTATAATGCCCAAGCTGAAAAGTCGAGGCTGCCAGGACTAGTAACCCGTGTCGGTGCATCAACCAACAGGTCCGTTGGGATCGTTGTTTGCCGAACGGACGAAGGCCTCCTTCTACATATGCGTAAACTTTGAACCATCGTGGCGTGACAAACACAATGACCCGCATTTATTCGGCAAGCATAGAATGTACATTGGTAGCTTGGAAGTTGGTCGTAAAGGAATCGACACGAGAGCACGAAGTAAGTGAACAGAAATACAAAAGACGATTCGAGAACGACGATTCAGACTATCAGTGCATAGAACACGGACGTACACGGACACTGGCGACGGATATGACACGGAAAGCAAGTCAGAGCGGGACTTACATGAAACAACTGTGGGTACGGGGAGAGCAAGGCGGGAAAGCAAACAATCAAAGACAAAAAGGAGAGAACCACGATATCAACATGCCCTTTGCGACAAATGCCCTTCAATCCATATCCATATCCACATCCAGACGGTCCCAGTCCGACTCTGACTCCGACTCTGACTCTGACTCCGGGTGACCGACGATGTGCCCCTCAACTATATCCTCGCCTATATCCTCGCCATTATCCTGAAGATCCGTCGGGTTGAGCACGGATGATCTGATCCAGGAGTAGCTGTTTGGACCAAGCGCAAAAACCGGTTTCATTTGCATCACCAGGGGTATCGTGTTTTTGCGAGGATGCTCGAGTAAGAACTCCGACAAACGGAGTACCTCCCTGTACTTCACCCGCTGTTCTTCCGTGATGAGATTGTAGTTCGTGTTAGAGCATCCAGAGACATAGATCTCATAGCGTGGGTGTTTCTGCTTCCGACCACGATGAGGACGATTGACAGGGCCAGCAGAGACCGCGTGCTTCGAGGGTGTCGTGGGTGGCATTTTCCCCTGTAACTTGGGGGGTGTCGTGGGTGGTGCGTTCTTCTTTGACCTTGACGACGCCGTGCGTGGGAGGTTTTCCTTTGAAGACGTCGCCGTAGGCATCCTACGCTCTTGGGCCTGCTGCCTTTTCTTGATCACATCCTGCATCGGAAGCTTAGCGTACTGAGGGAGGGGATTCTGCACGCCAAGGTCCATGACGAGCGTGACGTAGGGGCGGTGGTCCCCGGGATGCTTGGGACGGTCGGGCTCGGGATGGAAGAAGTGGAAGTGTTTCTCTGCATCGAAATGGTACTTGCCGGCTTTCATTCGACGCTTGACTTGGATGAAAATAGCGGTCATGACGGAGGATCCGATCTTCTCGTTCCAGAGGAGAACAGGGATGATGAGATCGATGAAGCTCTCTCCACTCCTGCAGACGAACGCCATGCATCGAATGAAAGCTGCGAACATGGAATGCGTGTTGAATATGTGGTCGTCGCCTGCCTTAGCGAAATGCGTAAATCGGATCCACGCGTCCTTGAATACCTCCCGAAACGTTTCATTTCCACAGTTAGCCGGTGTGCTGTTCAGGATATCTTGAGCCACCTTCTCCACGAAAATCGTCTCTATCCAGTCTATGAGACGGCATCCAAAGCTGAAAAGTGGTTCTTCTCGAGTCTTCGACTTGCGAAAGGCTTTGGCAACGGCGCGGTCGTAGGCCTCGAGGATGAGCATGCGAGCGACAACCTCCCCTCGTTCCCCTCGATCGAGAAGGCCGTTCTTCATGAACTCCTGGACGGTGTCAAGCAGAATTGATGGATCCAATTCACGCCAGTAATGCAGCTGCTGAGCGGCCGCCTATGTCGCCATATGAGGTTAAATCAGTCCATCGTCAACACGAATCCTTAGGACGAGTCGAGGAGATTCATGCGCACCTCTGCCAACAGCGGTTCGCTCGGATAACCCGAG
This sequence comes from Stereum hirsutum FP-91666 SS1, assembly GCF_000264905.1. Classification (NCBI taxonomy): domain Eukaryota; kingdom Fungi; phylum Basidiomycota; class Agaricomycetes; order Russulales; family Stereaceae; genus Stereum; species Stereum hirsutum. Next base: position 682,799 of record NW_006763141.1, on the reverse strand, counting down.
CGAATATATTCACGATGAGCGGGAACGGAGTACACGATACGCATGTGACTTGCGACTAGCTTTGCTTGCGCATCGAGAGCTTGACTCCGTTCTATGTTCGGCTCATACTGGAGGCAAAGACGAACGTCCGCGACGGCCAGACGGCCAAGGTTATCGCACCCCTTGGGAGAAACGAAAGGGTCCTGAATGTTGGTTAGCTTGGTGCGTAAAGTCGCGAGAAATCCTTGGATCATTTCGTGGTACGTCTCTGGGATCTGTGCGAGGGTAGTCCAGAACCTGAAAAATATACGGGTACGTTTACGACTGATTGTGAGAAGCAGATAAATGAACACTCACAGAGGTCGACCAAAGCGACCGATGAAGTGTAATTCCGAAATCTCTTCCCGATCATAAACGTTTTCCTCTACCATGATATGCGGTGCGCAGTCGAAGGGAGTCTCCGTGATTGGTGGCTGGAGCGCCCCGCTCTTAGAGGCGCGAGAAGAGTTAGCGTTTTCTCGAGAAGGGGCGAAGTCGGCGATGTGTGAAATGGTGGAAAGGAATATGACGAAAAGCGGATGATCCCTATAATCGTTGAGGACCGAAAGGAATACGTTGTAATAATTCTTTTCTTTGTAAGGTGCAGGACGAGTGTTCGTCATTTCGTGAGCCTCATCGAAGTACAACAAAATGTCGACTATTCCTCCGAGGTCATTGACCTTTGAAGCGATAGCTTCCCGCAGATCACCTATCGCTTGTCTTGTCTTCTCCTGAAATGATCCTATTGCCGTTGTGGGATTTACAAGTTGATCGAACACAGAATCCTAAGCATCGTATGCGTTCAGCCATGCAGTGAGGAGAGCACAAAGAAAAACTCACAAAAGCTTGGGAAGCTTGAGCGACGACGGCTTTGTATAGGTTGGCGCGTACATTGACCTTCGCAAGATGGCTTCTCCATTCGCTAGCGAACTCTGTTTGAGGAATCTTCGGGCCGTTAAAGAGCGTTTGGACCTCCGACGTGGTTGATTGGCAGAGACACATGAGAAACGCGTGATATCGAAGACGGAGCCCATCCTCCCCCCACATCTTAGTCATGTAATCACGGACATCTGGATCGGGTGGTGGATAGGCATGCACTATAAAAAGAGGTCATTTATCGATACGATGGGTTATCGGAGAGGGAGTTGAGTAGATAGCTACCCTCTGATTCTTTATCGGCCCGTAAGTTGAAAGGAAGAGTAAATACAAGGCGTGCTGCTTCATCTACCATCCTGGATTTTCCGGTTCCCGAACTCTGAACAATAGTGACAGTGTTTCGGTAGTCGGCAGGTTGTGTCTTCCGGTCAGCCAATTCCTCTCCGCTCTTTTTCATTTTGGTGATAATGTCTACCAGGACTTCATGACGATTCAAGACATACGGTGTGCGCCATGCCTTCTCTACCACTGATATAACGTTATTGAATGAGCATGTTAGCGGTGATCTTTGAGTTTTGAGTCTTACATGTTGCTAAGGTCGACATTATTCGTCAGTTCAGGTAACATGGTACAATTAGGTACGGACCATGACTCACCACGCGATCCATCGTCTCCGACGCCCCTGCGCAGAGGATCCACAGGTTCGGTCTGGAACGGTTCGCGGAGAAATGCTAGTTCACGTATACATAAGACACATGCTATAGATATTATGACAATGTGTGCATACCGGCGTTTCGAATTAAATGGAATTTCCTATCCTCCGATGCGTTTTTCAAAGCATCTCTCAGCGGCTCTCCGGCGACTTTGATGGCCTTTTGTAACAAGCGGAGCCGCTCCGTCGTGTCTTCGCCTAAGTAGACCCAGTCATTGTGTATCCGGCGTTCGTTGAATACGATTGTACAGAAGATGTCGGCGTAGTCCTGTTCGGAGAAGGATCGATTCTCATCTTCCAAATTCAAGCCGTACTTGTCAATGAGTTCTTCCACAACAACCACGTCTCGGGAAAGATGGACCCGTTCGCTATAATCGTCACGGGATATCTGCGGAAGCATGTGGTGCTGGCGTTTGCTAGCATCGGAGGATGAATCGTCGAGCGAACGCTTTTGCGAGGGTTGAGCGCGAGACATGGAGGAAGGCGAAGAGTTAGATGCTGAGTTCAGATAATCTGATTGCAAGGTCTTTAAGCGAGTGGTTCCGGCAAACGCCGGCATTGTGTGCCAGTGTCTGTTCCGTTAGGACAGGTCTTCTTGTTCCGTCGGGACAGGTCTTCCTGTTCCGTTGGGACAGGTCTTGCGACGAGAGTTAGTCACAGGGTTGCATGTTTTTGTTTGCAGAGATGTTTGGACCAGACTCGTAACCAGTATCTATTGCGGGTATGTGACGGCTGCGCGAGTACAAGCAATAGAGACTGGCGGAACTCGGGGTGGCTGAAGGGAGAGGTGCGCCGAGCTGTCAGTCCAGGCGTCGGTCCGAGTATTGCGGTCACATGACTTAGTCGGAGCTCGAAATCTGTACGAAGTATGTACGAAGTCGCCGTCGCCACACGGCGCTGAGTACCTACTGCTCGCGTTCTATGCTCTGTCGCCTGTCCTCGCACTCTGCTTTTGTCTTCATCTGTACCTAGTCATAGAATGATGAATGACACATCATTTTTCAATAATGAAAACATCCCTCAGTCCTCGAATACTCTGGCTTCTGACAGTGTGGCACCCTCAGTTCCTGTCATACCGGGTCAGTTACAGCCCTTTTTCCCAACACACGAGGATGAGGAAGTCATGTATGCCTATTGTACAGTACAGTACACATTCATACATGGACATGTTCGCATTCTCACTTAATATAAGAGCGTCGATGGAGTGCCACTTCCGTTAGCCCACGCGTGGGCTACGGGCCACAGTGGCACTCAAGCCGTGTCGGATGACCTTGGAATGGCTTGCACTGTTCGGGTGAGGTCAAGACGACATTGTAACGGCATTTCTCAATATCCTGTCATATATCCACGTCGATTAGCTTGGTTGCCTTAATTAAACTTCATTGGAACACATATAGTAACGATCACATACGTCCAAGTATCGGAATCATGATGCATCTCACTGTTCACAGCAATCGCACGCAAACCTCGGAACCGTTCTATTTCCTTCGTCTAGATGTATGTGAGTAATTTAGACAATTCTCATATGGTTTCGTGGCGCTCACCATCGTCTCCTGCAAGCGCAACAGCGGTAACATGACCAAGATGATGGCGTCAGGGTCGAGGAGAGCAGAGATATGATCTGCATGGTTTTGCCAGAACCAGTACCAGATATATACAGAACATCGCAGCCTTCCTGATAATTGACAGATGGAAGCACCTGAGATTCGCGAAGATGAATACACTGGTTCTCAGGAGATGCTGCTAGTGCTGTAGAGTAAGCCTCGAGAGCAGTCTTGTACGCAGTGTGAGACAGCCCAGCAAGAGAATCCCAGAAAGCTTGTGTAAAAGGGACACAGGGCCCGTGAATCTGATCCGGGCTGTCGATGTCCATGGCGGGCATGCAGAGAGCGAGGTAGGAGCCGTAGAGCAGAGAGCCACACTGGAACGGCGGCGACTTCACCGCGCTCCTGCTTACGACCGGGCACACTCGTGGGAATATCACTAAGTCTCGTGACATTTTCATTGCCTTTCTGAGCCTCGACGCACACCTCCGCCACGCCACTCCGAGAACCTCCAGTCTGCTCGTCCGAGCCTTGGGCACGAGAAGTGAAGTCAATGAAATGCATACAGGAATCGTGCTGTGTACATCGGGACTACATAGTACAGACTGTGAGTACGTGGACAGCAAAGACGTGTGATTGTAAGCAATTGCGAAGCGAGAGACAGAAACAAGAAAACCATGCTGTCCGAGTCGGTGCCAGCATTCCGTTCAACTTACGACAAAGGCATATCGACATCCGACCTCGAGATCTGGTCCCAGTCTGAAGAGTCCTCCTCTGACTCGGAGTAGATATGTCGATGACCGCCGACGATGGCGTACCCCTCCTCCACATCCACATCCACATCCTCGTCTTCGTCACTGGCATTCCCCTGACTCGGATTAAGCACCCCCGACCCAATCCACGCATAACTCTCCTTTCCACGCACAAACACCGGCTTCATCTCCATCGCCTGTGATATTGTCGCTTTGCGCGTATGTTCGGGTAGAAATTCGGGCATGTGGAGGATTTCTTTGTATTTTGCGAGTTGGGCACTGGCGGGTGGGATGAGGTTGTAGAGAGTGTTGGAGCAGCCGGAAATGTGGATTTCGTAGCGTGGATGTTTTTGCTTTCGACTCTGGCTCTGACTACGAGAGGAATGCTTGATGGGAAGAGTATCAGTGGAGACTTGGTGTTTCGTCGGTGTCAACTTCACCTTCGTTTGAGGTGTAGCGTGATCCAGGAGAGGATCCCGTACACCAAGATCCATAATGAGCGTCACATACGGACGATCGTCCTCAGAAAGCCTGCCAGGCTCAGGTTGAAAGAAATCAAAGTCCTTCTCAGCGTCGATAATCGCATACGTGCCCACTCTCGCTGCTCGACGCCCAAACTGGATGAAAACAGCGGACATGACAGACGACCCGATCTTCACGTCCCGAAGAAGAACAGGGATGAGGATATTCACAAAACTTCCTCCGTTTCCAAGTCCGTCCCGACAAATAAAAGCCATTCCTCGAACGAAAGCCGCGAACATCGCGTGCGTGCCAGCATTGAAGACGTGCTCGTCGCCCGCCTGTGCATAATGCGTCACACGAATCCACGCGTCCTTGAAGACCTCCTCGAACGTCTGGTCCTCAGTAGCACCATTAGCGGGTTTGCTGTGCAGGATTTCGAGAGCCAGGTCGTGCGCGAATAATTGCGATATCCAGTCTATGAGACGACATCCGAGGCCGAAGAGCGGTACATGTCCATTATGATTTGGGGTGAAGGTTTCGGTGACGGCGCGGTCGTAGGCTTCGAGGATGAGTATCCGGGCGACGACCTCTCCTCGGTCTGCGCGATCGAGGAGCCCAGTCTTCATATGATGGTGGACAATATCGAGTAAGAATGAGGGCTGAGTTTTGCGCCAATGGTGGAGTTGTTGAGCTGCCGCCTGCGTCACCGTCCGCATATCAATCAACACAAACACTTTTGAACGTGGACAACGAGATGGATAGTGGGTAGAGGGATGGGAGCGGCGCACCTCTGCCAACAAAGGCTCGCTCGGATATCCCGAGACAAAATACCTACGATGAGCAGGAAAGGAATACGCGATCCTCATATGGTTCGCCACCAGTTTCGCTTGCACCTCCACGACTTTCTGCTTGAAACTTTTCAGATTCGGCTCATATTGGAGGCAGAGTCGAACGTCTGCGACGGCCAGTTTTCCAAGCTCTTTGCATTCCCATTCCGAGGGGAGAATATCGCATTTGGGGTTATTGATAAGTTTGGAGCGTAATTTCTTGAGAAAAGTCTGGATCGTTTGATGATCTGTTACCGGAATCTGTGCGAGGGTGGTCCAAAACCTGCAGGGTATATATATGGTCACGTTTGCGATTGAAGGTGAGAGATTGATGGAGAAAAGAAAAAACACTTACAAAGGTCGACCGAACCGAGCCATGAAATGTGGCTGTGCGATCTCCTCCCGATCGTGGGCGTACTCTGCCACGAGAATATCCGGTGCACAGTCAAATGGTGTTCCCGTGATGGGTGCCTTAGGTTCTCCGAGTTTATGACCGTATACCCTGGTGGTGATTACGGGAGCAACGTACTCGGCGATGTGTGGGACGGTCGAAAGGAATATGGTGAAGAGCGGACAATCCCCATAGTCGTTGAGAACAGAACGAAGTGCGCGATAAGCTCTGTCTTGTGGGCTATCCTCAGCTTTCATTAACTCTTGAGCTTCGTCGAAGTACATCAAGATGTCGACTTTCCCTCCTAGGTCATTGACCTTCGAAGCGATGGTTTTCTGCAGATTTTCTAGTTCTGGGTATGTCTTCTCATACATCGAATACGCAGCGGGGTTGGCATCGATAACACCTACCCCTATTAGCTCGGATTGCTGAATGCAGTTCAAGTTAGGCACAGATCTGCGCAAGATGAGAGGACGTAGAAAAACTGACCGAAGCTTGGTTGGCCTGATCGACGACGATTTTGTATAAATCGGACCGCACATCCTTTTGAGCGAGATGGTCTCTCCATATGCTGGCGAACTGCGCTTGAGGAATCTTTGGACCCTTGAAGATTGAATGGAGTTCGGCCGCGATTGTTCGGCAGAGGCAGAAGATAAACGCATGGTATCGAGTACGAAGTATGTCTTCTCTCCATATCTGACACATATATTTGCGGACGTCGTTATCAGGTGGAGGATACCCTAGGATTATAGGAAAACATCAGTCGAGGATACAGAAAAACGTTATAAGATCTTAAATAGAGAGTTACTCTTCAAGTTGTTTTCGGACTGTAGGTTGAATGGAATGGTAAATACGAGACGTGCTGCCTCGTCGACCATCCTGGATTTCCCAGTACCCGAGCTTTGCACGATCATGACGGTGTTGTTGAAGTCACTAGGACCACAGCACTCATCCTCTTCCCCCTCCTTTATTCTGGTCATGACTTCGATCAGGATATTATGGCAGTCCGAGACATACGGTGTATTCCATGCCTCGCGTAGAGCTGATGTGTTGTCAGTGAACGGACAAGCCGAAAATATTCTTGAAGCATCAAGATTATATCTCACCATGCCCTAAAGATCGATGCAAGCTCCTGAATCAACATGGTATAGAGGAAGTGCATGGTGACTTACGCATTCCATGGTATCCGGCCTTTATCGCAGGTTTCCAGGTGCTGATCGGGAACGGCTCACGGAGAAACGCTGATTCATATATATATATATGTAAGATTCACACTACATATGATGCTTGGAACTGTGTGTGCATACCAGCATTTCGAATCAATTTGAACGTCCTATCCTTCGAGGCTTCCTTCAAAGCATCGAAGAAGTGTTCCCCGGCGATAGCGACCCCTCTTTGGAATAAACAGAGTCGGTTATCCTTATCTAGACCGTCATACATCCAATCCCTGTGTACATTATTGCCAGCCTCCAAGACTGTGATGGCGCAAAATATGTCGGCATAGTCTTGCTCGACGAGCGGCCGGGTCAGAGTTTCCAAGTCCAAATCGCGCTTGTAAAGGAGGTTTACCACGACATGGGAACGTTCGGTCGTAGCATCGTTAGCGATCAGGAGATGACGGATTTTGGAAGGAGGATCGGACGGATCGTCGAGCGAACGCTTTTGTGAGGGTGGCGAGCTGGACATGGAGGTAAAGAGCTAGTTACTAACATGCCGCCGCGGCGCCTGTACGCGGGTGACTCCGTCGTATCGGCCGATGCCGGAGTTGCGTGTCAGTGTTGATGTGGCCCATTGTTACACAATTTAAGCGACAAAGACCCCAACAGCGATGTCATCGCTGTCTGATTGCTATATGGTGAGTGCAACGTTCAGACGCACACGTTTTGACGAGTCCAAGAAAACGTCATATCTATTCATGTATCGAAATATGAAATAAGATATCGTACAAGTACTATGTAGGTTGTGAGTCCAAGATCAAGTCCGAGCGTGTATAACATACAGGCCACCGCAAACCCCAAAAGAAAAGAAAAGAAAACTAAGCATCAACCTCAGACCACTCACTCCCGTCCACCGAAACGCTAACACTGCTCTCGCTCTCCACCTCGCTCGTCACTGTCTCCGTCCCCTCCACTACCACCACGTCCTCGTCCGCCTCCGCAGGTTTCACGGACTGCGACTGTGATTCCTCGGTAGTGAACGATCGTCGAGGAGGGAAGCTGAACTGGTCTTTCGTGAACGAGCTGAGGAATTCTGGAGTCGAGTCTGGGGACTTCGGGCTATCCGTTGTTTGTTCTGCTTCTACCTCTGTTGTCTGCTGCGGCGATGATGGCTCTGGATCAGAAGGCTCGTCGTGGTGGACTCCGGGAATAACGGAGTCGGATGGTGGTGACGGCTCGGAGTCGACGGAACTAGCCAAGTCCGTGAGGGCCAAAGGTTCGAGGGGCGTTGAATTCGCCGAAGACGAAGAGGAGATCGTGGGGGTGGGTTCGGCTTCGGTGGACGCGGGTGAAGGCTCTTCACGTGAAAGGGGCTCCTCGGAGGCGATTACGGTGGGAGATGTCGCGATTGCCGGAGGCTGAGTGACAACATCCTCGACGACTGGCGCAAGAACAGGTGAAGTAGCAGTGGCGGCGGTATCAGAGTTATCGACGGGATCTGACACGGTAGAGGTATCGACGAAATCTGATGCGGTCTTGGATGGCTGAGGCTCCAGTTCGGAAGTGGAAGGAGCCTTTATAGCGATTGTAGACTCTGTTGGGACCTCAATGGCGGGAGTGGGAGTGGTCTCCGCGTCGAGTGCAACTTCGACTGTGGCGGGCTGGACCTCCTCCACAGTCTTCTCCACTTCGACATCCTTCATCTCCGCGCGTTCCACCTTCGCATCGTCGCCAGCCTCCTCAACTTTCTTAGCCTTATCCTCCTTCACCTCCACCCCCGCAACCTCCTTTTTCATTTCCCCAACCTTCCCCTCAACCCTCTCCAACTCCTTCTCCACCTCCCTAACGACCTCCCTCCTCCTCCCTCTCACACTCTCATCTCCCTCACTCTCCACCTCGTCCAACTGCGCCAACAAGTCATTCAACGCATGCTCGTATGCGCGAAGCGGGGCGTTGGTAGGTGTGAACGCGAGATTGACACCTTGTACACCCTCCTCGGAGGTGGAAAAGTCGAGAGAAGGCGGGAAGACGAACGAATCGCGCAAAGTATGGAAAGAGGATTCGATCTTGGCGATGGAGTGGATGGAGAGCGTGGAGTGGTTCGAATGGGTCGATTCGGTGGGGGAGGGAGGTTCGGGGATGGACGGTTCAGTTGAAGTGGGAGTGGAGTCGACGTTTACGGGGTTGACGGAGATGGTGATGGGTGTAGGTCGAACGCTTTCGGTGCTCTATAGAACGGTGAATTAGTTGCTGAACGTCGGACTAGCTCAGAGAAGTCAATGGTGGCGCACCTTCGTTCCAGACCCCGAAGCACCAGGCGAACTCGACCGCGAACTATGAGAAGAACCCGAAGTACTCGCGCCTTCAGCAGCAGGCGAATACTGGTGCTGACGATCACCCAATCCGCCGACGAGGCTAGCCAAAACGTTCGTCACAACCTCCTCCATCTCCCTATCCAATTTTCCGGACAACAACTCCTCTTGAAGTCGAGTAGCGACTCCCTGAGTGGCGGCTCCGCCTGCCGAGGACAAATTCTCGAGAAGGGATGAGAGGAAGTTGTGTGTCACTGGGGCGGTGGGTGCGGATGTGGATGCAGGAATGGGAGCGGGGGAAGGCGACGGGGATGGGGATGGTTCCCGGGCTTTGCCCTTGCCCTTGACGTCCTTGGGAGGGTCATCTCGAATCACAATTCCCTGCACGAACGAACGTGGGTCAGCAACTGGAGAAGGATAAGAAAGTTGATTCACGAGAAGACGTACGGGTGTAGAATGAGCTTGAGGAGCTGGTTGAGGTGTTGGTTTAGCGGTTTGAGGAGCTGATGGATGGTGCTGAGGGAAAGCTCCGAGACCGAAAAGACCAGAGAGTATATTGAGAAAAACATCTTCGTCCGACGCGGTCTCCTTGGTTGCGACAGGAGTAGGAGTCGGCTTCGTTTCCGCGGCTGCTGGAGCAGGGGCAGGTGTAGGGGCGGGAGCAGGACCAGGAGTAGATTCATCCGGCGTAGTCTTCTGCGAGACGTGCATCGGAACCCCGAAAAGGTTGGAGATGAACTTCGCGACGGCCTCGTCATCGGCAGGAGAGGCTGACGAAGATTGCTGAGGCTCGGGAGCCTGCACAGTAGGTTGCGCAGGGGCAGCGGCCTTCTTTGGAGCTTCAACAGGAGCATCGAAGAGACTTGTGAGGAAGTCGGTTATGGCGTCTTCGTCAGACTGGGGCTTAGCTTGATGGGCTGAGGGACGCGGTTTGAGTGGCGTCTGGGGAGCGGGAGTGGGTGGTACCGAAGACGAATATGACGGAGCAGCGGCGAAGGAGACGCGTTTGGTTGGAGCGGGTGTCGGCTGATTGTGCGATGAGGTGTCAGGAATCGAAGTTGCTAGCGAAGACGAAGGCGAACATACATTACGCTCGGCTGTGGCGCCGTACAAGAATTCGAAGACGTCCTTCATGGCGTCCTGATCTTGACGGGGACGAGGCTGCTGCAGCTCGGAATACTGGCGGTGAGGGTACCCAGAATGATGGAACGTCGTAGCATCGATATCCGGCGTCGTGAACATCTGTCTACTCAGCAGCTCTATCCTGATCCTCCTCTGCCTCTCAGCTTCGGCCCTGGCCTGAAGAACTCTCGCACGCTCCATACGGGAGAGCTCCTCTTCGTATGCTCTCTGCCTTGCGGCAGCCTGGAGAACTCGCTGGCGTTCAAATCTAGCCTGCTCTTCGGCACGAGCACGAGCCTGAGCTCGCAGATACTCGGCCTCGGCAGCGCGAACTTGGGCTAGAGCCTGGGTATAGCGTTGTTGGGATGCATAGAGGTCCGACGAAGAGAGGGAGTCATCGCCGATATAAGGTGTACCGGGTTGAGCAGAGCGATGGTGGTGACGATGATGGTTGTGAGAGTGAGGACGCGCGAAGTCCTCGGAGGGGTACGATGGGAATGATGCCCTCTGCGAGATATTATGAGGAGCCTGAGTAGAGGGCACAATGTAGAACATTGTTTGTGAGACGATGTGAGTTGATTGTTTGGGGATGAAGTGTTTGAGTGCGGGATATCTCTAAGAAGAGAAAGTGATACGGACCTGGAGCAAAGGGCGGGGAGGACTTTATATGAATCTGGGTAGATGCTCGGTCGGCGTACATAGCTTGCGTGTCGGGCCGCGCGTCGTGCTGAGCAAGGATGAGTCGGGCATATTCGTACGCTCCTGTGAACGCGTGTACCGTCGAGAGGAGACGCGAATGTTCGCGACAGAGCTGAGCAAGCTGGAGAATGTGCCAGAACGTGGCGGACCAACTCGTGATTAGATAAGATCCGCCGGGTCTTGCGGGACCCAGCGCGTCGGCGCACACCTCCACGACGGCGGGTGCCACAGTGCCACATCCGGTGTGACATCCAGAATGACTCCAAGGAAACCAGCCCAGGGAAAGACCCGTAGAGTCAGAAAAATTACGAAAAATATCAAAGGCCTTTATATTGTGCATATGGATGACCGACTGCAAGAAGACAGGACAGTAGCAGACGGAAAGAGGCCTGTGAGCTATCGAGCTGTGGCGATAGGGATCGAATGCGAAGTAATTGCGGCTCTCTGCAAAGAGATAGTTTGAGAGAGGGAGGGCGGTGGATAGTGACAGTCGCGAATAAGGTCAAGCTCTGATAGACTCGTGGTGCTGGTCCTTGTCATGAATAGAAAGTCGATAGGCGATGCATGCAGATCCTGTATTGAACGGTGGTGTCACGGACGCCGGGAGAGTTGTCATCATAGCCTATATGATCGTGCTGGCATTGTCAGAGACGGTACTTGGCCAGGTTCAAAGCATACGGAAAGGCAGTCTTCGTGGTTGTCTGCGGCGATCAACGAAAAGCTCGGCTTCGTCGTCAGGACCGTCACATAGAAATCCGCATATGACCCGATGTTCACTCCAATCTCTGGAAGCCGAAAAGAGTGCAGTAAGTAGTGAGAAGACGAATGTTGAAGTCGAAAAGCTGAAACCCTTACTCTTTCTGACACTTTCGGCCACAGTATCTCGTCGAGCGACAATCCTTACATTGGCCTCGCCATCTCCGCCTACAACCTCTTCGCATACATTGACCATCTACGAGACAGATGGCTTCTAGGTGCACTATGGAATGCCACCTCCCATTCAAAGATACCTGGCTGCTGGTGTTTCTACCTCCAGAGGGAGAGATTCGGCTAAGTACGAGCCATTCTCGAACCATCTTTGGACGAGGGAAGTGGGTGCGTAGACTAGGGAGTACTTTCGGCGACTTTTGGATGAGGACTACAAGAGCCTCCGCGATTGAAGAAATGCGTGCTGCAAATGCAAGCCAAGCAAAATAAGGTTCAGAAGGCAAATTGTCGACGCACGGGAGGAGAAACTTACTAAGAATGGAGCGCTGTGGAAATCGCATGAAGGCAGCCTCGATAGCCTCGACGAGGCCTGCACGCCCGCATATTCCCATAAATGCCTCACTAAGCTCCGGATAATCCATGGCTACCTTTGAGATCACTGAAAGTAGAAGATCCGTGATGATACTGGCAACCAGGTCAGGCTGACATCCGTAATCTGGTTTGACTTTGGCGACGCCGTTGAGGACGGAGAACAGATACGGGAGCAACGAAGAAGACGAAGAGACGGCCCGGAGAAGTTCGAGTCTATGTGAAGACTCCAGAGAGAGCTGCGCCATGAGGCTGACCAAGAGTTGGAGAATTGAACATAATCCGAAGGAAGAAAGCGTAGGAAGTCGCTCGCCAGCTTTCGACACGAATCGCCGCTCGGACGTGCCGGGCGTACCTCGAACGATTCTGTCAATCAAACACGACGGCACTGGATGCCTTGAGCGATAATCTGATATCGACCGTTCCATGTCACGATGATTCCCGATGAATAAGTGGAGCGATTGCAAGCATAACTGAAAGTCGGAGGTTTCGGCGCTTGAAAACCAAAGCCGCAGGATCACAGACACTGTGAGATCGTCTTCCGCGTCAACGAAACTGTGGTCATTTCAGGTCAGTCTGGCAAGATGTACGCCTCGCGAGCTGGAGTGGTGCCTGACCTCAAGAAAGACGGATCCGCGATGAGCACGAGTCCGACAAATTTTGCTATGGTCTTTCGCTCATGGATGCCCACGTCATTTCTTTTAAGTGTCTTCTGAGGGTCCTCCCAAAGCTGTCGGTAGATGCATGAGAAAATGTTCGTTCGGGCTGATGTAGACGAAGGAGTGGAGATGTGGCTCACCCGCCGCATAATCTCGGCCCATCGACTTCGCAGAACACCAAGCAATTTGCTATCCATCGCTGTATGCGTCTTATTGTCCATGAACGGCTGGATTGCATAAGAAAGAACCACGATAGGCGCATGATAAGATGAATGGCGCTGTTAAGAGAAAGTTAACATCAATCTTCGACGTTAAACAGGTGGAAACCGTGACAGAAATGAGTACCAACCCCGAATTCGTGGAGATCGGACAAGTTACAAAGGAGAAGAATGCAATCGCAAAGCCCTTCTATGATGCCCGTTTCAATCAGAGCTTCACGCGTCCTGTGTGCTTTGCTCGCCGGTGATGAACGCAAGGACATTGGACCAAGAATACGGTCTAAGGCAATTAGGACATAGGGAATATCCTGTAAGGAAATTGGGGGTCAATCGTGTGCAGACAGTGTTCCACAAGATGTACCAGAAAAATGAAGAATGCCTGCATACTGAAATGGTATCACCCCATGGGCCACTGGCAGTCCTTCTGCGGCCAGCCTGAGGCCGATGTTGACGCTGTGGTTTGCAGAGATTGAGAACGCTAACGATTCGAGCAGGGTTCGTTTCGGCCAGACTGCGCCACTCATCCAAAGTCGGCATATTTCTGGAGAACTCGGTAATGTGGACGGAGCGAACAGTGGCCGTTGTGGGGGGAAGGTTCTTGAAAACGTCTAAATAAAATTTGAGCGAAGTCACGGTCGGAGCTGTCGTCGCCACATCCGAGTGGCACAACGAGGATTGTCTGAATCTTTGGTGTTTTCTAGTTATTTAATCCACCGCACCCCAGAATTTCACAAGGACTCAAAGCGCGTTCCCATCGACAAAGGCCGAGCATAAAGAAGTAAGAGACCTAGTCTCCGTAGCAGATCCCACACAAGATAGTCGTTGTGTGTGAGAGACTCAAGCCCACAACGCTTGCTATTTTGTTTTCCGGTCCTCGATGATTGGTCCATGGTGCGACGTCTGATTGGTTCGGAGATGCCGGTCCGAACACGAACGACGCGGTGGCCAAGCGGTGGCCCTTGTTGTAGTTGCCACAATTCATGCCTTCGCACTTGACGCTCACCGTCTGACCAGCGCACGACCCCCCTTCTAGAGTTTTCACAGCGCCTTTCTTCCACTAGCTTTACTTGCTCCATCTTCAACGGAAATTATGACCGAGGCTGTACGTCGCTGGAAACTAAAGCCAGGTTACTACTTATCGGCCTGACCAACTACATCAACACTGACCTGGCTGTACTTTTGGCTCTCGGACTGTTTATTCGCAGGTTCAGAATACGTTCCGAACGTTTATGCTTGATGGGGCTCTCTTTGGCCCAACGGGACAGAGCATACCCATCGAGCTCACTCGGGTCGACGTTCCTCTAAACCTCATTCATCCCGCCTCTTCAGAAGGTCACAATCCTAGTAGCATTCTCCCTAATGCGCCACCACGACCACCTTCACGACTTCCTCATCCAGGAAACGCGACACTCAGTGGTTCTCTTGGCGACTTTATTGGAGATGGCCGCACAGGGCTTGTCTATACCCTATCGAACCCCCACATTTCCGGCATTAATACCCACTCTGGATCCAACGCCACCATCCCCCCAGTTATATTGAAATTCGCACGACCCAATCGATGTGCAGATTTGAACCGAGAGGCATGGTTCTACGAAGAGATGGAATGTCTACAGGGTGTGGCACTCGCGCGCTGTTACGGTCTATACGAGGCGGACGTACCTTCGTCGTCACAGTGCAGCATTCGTCTACCACCCAACGGATGGACAGTGCTTGACGAGGAGGAGAGTCCAGATAAATACGTTGATGCTGAGCAACACCCGAGACTGACCGAGCTGCGAGAAAGGCGGGACAGGTTGTCGGTCCTAGTGCTGGAACGGTTAGGCGACGGCATTCCTGTAGGAAAGCCTATTTCATCGGATGTCCGGTGAGTTTACTATCTTCGTCTGCGCCCGACATTTCTTCCCATCTCTAATTCACACTGTCCTATAACTTTCCATTCGTTCAATTCTCTATGCGTACTGGCGACTACCAACTTCGAATATTTCGTGTCTCTGTCATTTCCAGGGAGGATCTCATGAGCCTAATCGACGAAATCGGCCATCTTGGTATTCGCAACTGCAATGACATACGCTGGGCGAACATCCTTCGAGCGCCACAACCGACGCCACGACAGCCATCCCTCGGACCTGGACCATCCACCAATGGCAGCGATAGTGGCATCGTCCTACCTAGCCTCGTGTCGCCATATACGAACCGCACGCACGACTGGCGCATCATCGACTTTGAGCTAGCGGAGAAGACATGTCAGACCGCGAAATATTTAAGGTTGCAGCACCATATGTGGCTGAAGGATATATTGGAGGGATTGCCGAAGGGGTATGTGGCGGGTGAGCGAGTGAGTGAATGATGGGTTCTATATGAAGGTTGAGCGAAGATGAGGATACGGGGGAGTGAACTTTTGAGGTAGAGATGAGCGGACAGTGCGAAGAGTGGAATGAGTACGTTTCTCGTTTGCGTGCGTGATGCTGAGACTACTGCTGATTTCGACTGCACTTTCCATGGATGCCTAGATGTTATCATCGTTGGACGCGCTTGTACGATATCTAATATTTCTTGGAATTTACGCCGCAGGCTCTATACCCGCGATCATTCTGATTCACTCGCCTCTCTTTTGGACGCGCCACACTCAGTCATTTCGCAAGTTCGATGGCTGCGAGACAGAGTCGTGTGCTGTCATGTCATAAAGCCTAGACCACAACACCACCACGACAAACTGACACTTTATCAAGCAGACCTCGACCCTTGGAGCCTCAAATATCCCAACTTTTAGAACGCGTCCAAGCTCCACGCAATCCCTTCACGCGACCATTTGCGAATAGGCGCAATGTCCGCGGCACACGTTCATTCATTATTCGTTCATATCGTGCCACTCCAGTTCTCGCCTTCGTTCCTCTCCGCCTTCTCGTCTTCCGTCTTGCCTATCTACCTGTCTTTCTGCCTTCAGGCTGCCGAAATGACAGGAAGCGTGAAGAGTTAGGCGTCAGGGCCCGTCGCACCGATTTCCCGAACTTACAATCATGGCGGCGTAGCCCCAAGCTTCTTCACGTCGACGCACGCACTACATTTAGATGTACGCAAGGAGGCCGCACATCCCCAACCAGACGTTATGTTCGAAGTACTAACTCCACTGGCATCTCGAACTTCACAAAAGCATCCAATGCCACGCACGACAAGAAACGAGACGAAGGCAATACTATGATACATCGACGATTAACTTAAATAAACGACGTAGAGCTAGGGTGAAATAGAGGACGCGAGCTAGCGAGAATAGAGAGAACGTATCACGTAGGGCATGTCAATGGTCAATGGCCGTAGGCTAGACGAAAGTGGTATCGATTTAAGTATCCAATCCAGATCCAAAACGAAGGTTCCATAGAGTAGTGGCGGGAATAGAGCAAGGTAGAAGGGAAGCGACTGGAAGCACGAGAGGAACCGAGGTGTGATCGTGTAAATAGAAGAAAGGAAGGTGATCGTGGGCTGGGTACGTGAAGGGCAAACGTTAGCGTATGATGATATCGTGATCAGGAAGGAGACAAGGGAGAGAAAGTGTAAACGATTACAAAGCACGGCAGGACAAGGACAAGACTAGACACGCAAACAAATGAAGAACACGAACGAAGATAACATAACTTAATCAGAAGCGACGGGGAGCACAGAAAACACGGACACGGACAGGGGAGAGAGAAACAGATATACAGGAAGGTGAGACTAGAATTATACACATGAGCTGATTCATCTCGCAGCAGACAAGCACGGATCCAACGAGCCAAACACCGCATACCATACCTATCATCATCAAGCCAACCACCACCATCGCGTCATCCGCATCTAGAGAATGCCCGATCGCCCCATATCTTCCCACCACCATCCGTCTCTCATCGCCTTCTTCACAATGAAAGACCACTTCGTCTTCGAACCTCCACAAACTCTCCTCATTGCCTGATCGTGGACAAGCCCCTGAAATTGGCACTGTTCGCCATGCCCCTCACACTCCTCCACGACCTTCTCCACGACCTGCTCGTACCCCAGCCCAGCGCCACATATCGCATAGTGTGTTTCCTCAGAGCTGTCTGTGGGCGGCTTGACACCAAGAAGGAACAGACATTGTAGGCTCGGCATACGAAGATAATTGTCGAGGAAGTTTTCGACCCAGACTGTGCCTGAGATAACATTTCCGCCCATGTCTGACATGGCGGACGACGAACCAGAAGATGATACGGAGAACAGTGATGAAGAGGAAGAAGGCCGTGGCGAGGTGGGTGGGGACGTAGACATAGAGACTTCTGCGTCGGAGCTGACGTTGGACAGTCGGTGTGTTTGGGGAGACGGAGAGAATTTAAAGACATCGCCGTCGTCCCTCATCGTGACATCGCGAAGGGGCGAAGGAGAACGTGAGCCATCAAACGAAGAGTCGGAGTCGGACGAGTCGGAGGCCCAGTCGGGACCGGTATAGGGACCGGAGAAGTCGAGGACGAACATGCTAGCGAGGCCGATACAGCGGAGGTTTTCAAAACGTCGAAAAGCGGCGCCCCATTCCTTCTACACAACGCGCACGGACGTTTAGAGTCTTGTAGACTGGTCACAGAGTAGAAAAGAAAGCGGGACACGACGTACAAGATCTCCAGGTAAAGACGCTGGTAACACCATCCCAACTTGATCCAAACAGAGCTCTTCGAGGTCAGGGGCCTGATCAGCGATGAGGTGAACATAGCGAGGTCCGAAGTCTTGAACCCACGTTCCGTTCTGATTGACGACCAGGCGCATATGAGTGATGTTCGACCACGCATACCCGCGAATAAGTCGCTGGAGAGAATGTGGGGTGGTGACCAGATCGAAAGACACGGCACGGAGTTTGGGCAACCAACTTTGTTGCTGGGAGATTGGTGGCGAGATGTGTCAGCGGAGGGCAGAGGGTAAGAAGAGAGGGTTAAGAGCACTATAGACGAAAATAGAATATACTCACGAATGCGTTCTCGAAGTATGAGCTGTAGCAATCGAGGTTGAAGAGCTGGACGAGACTGGAGACGACGAGTACTTCGAGATTGTGACCGTATCGGGCTAGATGATTCATGGCCATGGCGGTGGCACGGTCCAACGGGGTGCAATCCGCTTTGTGGAGCGATAACCAACGAATGTTGCGGGGGTCCTCGACGAGATAACTGAACCAATCTGTACTCGTGATGTCTAGGTCGATGCGTTCGAAGCCTGGAGCATAATGAAAGGAGCTTGGGCGAAGGTGCGATGTTTCCGATTTACTGAAAGATGGGGGAATGACGCCGCGGACAAGGAGTTCTGGCACACGTTGCAGGCAGAGAGCCTGGCCGAGGGTGGAGGGTAAAGGATGATATGTTCTTGTCCTCGAGAGGTCGACGAAGAACGACTTAAGCCTCCACATCCGTGTGATCACTTGAGCTGTCGTTCATCTCGTCAATTAGCTTCCGGCGGCGTAATGAAGCTGTTATGAACGAAGAACGCACCGAGAGAGTGGTCTAGCGCTTTGATGCTCTCGGCATACTTCTCGCTATGAGAACCCGAGTTATCTGACCATCCGAAGACTTTGAATGTCCGAACGGAACCGGCATGAAGCTGATTCTCCTCTAAGTCCTGCGCCAGGTTTTGTACGGATACCACGAGCTCGTCGAGAGTCTGCGCAGATTCGAAGACGACAGACACGTACTCCGGAAACACCCATACAGGGTCTGCTCCCACAATTGGTGGAGCAGCTGAAGCGATAGCATACTGTTGGCGAGGCCAACCTCCGAGAAGATCGACATCGTGATGAAGCTCAAGGTACTAGAAATGAATATGCGCACGTCAGAAAGCAACTCTGGACAGAGACAAGAACAGGACTCGCCGGCTCGTAGTCACTCATGATGAGCGAATGCGACGGGCGAGAGGCAGAGAGGGTGTGGGGCTGATGGGGGCGGGGACGGAGTGGCAAAGTACTTGAATGGTTCCGGCGCTGCTAAAATATGTTACGCAAGAGAAGGTCACGCTGTCCGCGACCGTGAGTTCGCCGCACGGCGACGTCTTCGCCTGTCTTCACGCAAGACGGGAAGTGTACGTATCGAGTATCAATCGAGTACGTCCCTGGCCGGTCTTTTTCTCTCCGCTGACGACGCCGGCGAGTTGATGAGCAAATCGTGCAAGCCAACCCTTGACTGAAATTAAATCCCGCGAGGCGCAACCGCCAACACCTATCGCAATCGGTCTCCTCCTTGTCCTTCTTTTGGTCAGATTGGGCGGCGAATGCTCCGATTTGCAGGATTGGGGCCCGTTGCGGTGACCTTTTGCGGCGTCTGACTTCCAATCTTGAGCCTAAACAGCGAGCCTAACTGTCCAGGAAACAAGCTTTGAGGGTCAGTAAGTCCGTGCTGCAATGGTCATGATCCCATTTGGAGAGATGGCCATGAACGTAACGTACCGCGGTCGCGGCCTAAACAGAGTCAGAGGGGGAAAGAAACCTCAGGCGTCGCCAGGAGGATCGTCTCCCTTTAACCCTCTACCAAATGGCCAAACGCTAATAACCTCTCACAGTCCTGACACCTGACAGATGCCCTGACGAAGATTGCAAGACCGGTTATTCGTCTCCCCTTCACACACGCAAATCTGACCGAGGACGAACGAATCGTCGATTGGGTGAGTCACTCGCAATATATGGCCTGTGAAGTTACCGGTAAATCGCCGGCGGTAAATGACTTTGCCCGTCGCATCGCGTGGCATTCGCGTGGCTTCGTCAAGGTGGCGAAGTGGCGAACCGCAGGCAACCAACAAGTTGACGACAGCCACGGCGAGAATTTTTCTGATCAAAAATTACTGGTGAGCATTCTCCCCTTCGAAATAAATGAGCATTCAGTAAACGTATTAGAGTGCTTCGAATTGTTGCGAGGCTGCGGCTGCCACGGAGCCCTTTGGTCCCACTTCTTACTAAACTGGAAGTGGTTCTCGTGGGTTGGGCTAACGACAAGCTGACGATCTCAAGAGAGTTTTCTCTTATTCCTCTCAGGTTTCGGAGGCGAGAGGATGATCCTACTACAGTGTAGGCCCACTCCTTGATCCAACCCCGGTCCTTGATCCACTGCAAATCTGCCGCCTACAGCTCCTCCAGCCTCAATGTCACTCTTAAAAACTCTGCATATAGTGCATTTAAGGTTACATCGAGGTTATTAATGAGCATGTATTATTTTTATGAGGGGGAATCGTGCAGTGCGGGGTTGGATCAAGGACCCATATTTTGTGGCGCTCGGGTGCCACACCACATCTTGGTCTCCCGATAATGCACACTCACTTTAGGCACTGCGTGTATTTTATTCTGAGTACCTTTATGAATGTTCTCAACCCCTAAGTTAACAGATTTGATGAATATGGGAAGGGGAGCCAGAAAATGAATTTCTTCAAAGTGGCGGATCAAGGAGTGGGCCTACACTGTATGTGCATATATAGAACCGATTGGAGCTATCCAATTCCGACTATTCTCCTCTGTTTGATCCTTTTTATTTGGGACGTTTGTGGTCGCGGGTCAAAGGGCTCTCCTGCAAAAGACTTCCTTCGGAGATGGTGTGTGACAGATCGTCTCAGCAGCACTCCTTCCGAGTCGAATGATCAAAATCTCACCGAGTTGCCTTCCTCCGTTTTTATGTCGTCAGGTCGCACTATGCACGCCAGCCGTCTTCCTCGCCTCTTCTTCTAGCTCAGAATACACTCCTTTTGAATCCATACCACTGTTTGTAGCTCACTCATGGATCCCGCCACTGGTCGCCTTTCATCTCCGGCACGAGCCACCCGATCATGAAGAACGCCGCAGGATCTCTGTAGGACCGGTGTCAAACTTTCACAATTCATGTCCGAATGATTACTGGGGCTTCTAGCCTGATCTCAGTGTGTATTGATAATACGGCTACTTCGAGCATAACGAGTACTTATGCTCTTAGACCCTTCCATCGCCGGCACGGACCTCCCTGCAGATCGGTACTACACATTCTTCCTCCGTGGTGAGGAACGTGGTACGGCTGGGAAGTCGAAGTGAGTCTCGCTCATTCTTTTTATGTCAAAGGGAACCGATGCGGCATGACGACATTGCTCTGCGCGTTGAACCTTGAACATTCCGACGTTGCTTCGTGTTGGCCGACATGATCAGCTCTTTTTTCAACTAGTCATCCCCGGCACTAACACCAGAATACTCGCCATAACTGACCATGACTTGACCACAGCCCGTCGAGAACCCTCACTCGATCCTATGAGTGACTTGTACGGCCAGGCAACCGACGACACACGGGGAATTCACCTTTCGAGTTTGTGACGAGAATGCTCTCCGTATAAGGTGAAGGCGCGAGCTTGTTGGCAATGTGCGAGAAGCTCGGATCTGAACACGTTGTAGGTGAGTATATCCGCATGTCATCGTCTCCTCCCGTTCAGCATTGCCTAAACAGACCAGGTGTAGTAGATTCGTACAATGTACTACGACAAGAATCTGAATATACCCAACTAGCATGACGCCACATGCCTTTACGCTCCTCTTGTCAATTTTTAAATCCTTAGGACTGCTGAATCCCAAGAACGTACGTACTTGCCCCGTTTGGTAGAAAGGTCAATCATAACAGGAATTTGCAAGCGATGACACGCCTGTCTCTCTCTCCAACTGCGTAGAGCGCCACACATTAAATGTTCATAACGCTCGTCTACTTATCACTGAGCGCCCAAGTCTTTTCTCTACTTGTAAACTCCGTCGACGTTCAACCAGCCGAGCTCCAGGAAATACTCAGCGTGTGCGCGCTTTCTCGCCATACCTAGCCCCGTATATTAGCCATGCTGCTTCATAGGTGCGCTCCGACATGCAACTCGGACGTGAACGGTGCCGATGGACGTATGGGTGCGCCCATATCGTATGATATTGTTCGACCCAATGGATAACTGTACCCATTTTACGTTGAGAGTGGGGTCGGTCGGGGAGCCCCGTTGGGCGTCTCTGAAATTGTACGCCAGTGAGTCTCCATATTCCCTCATCCCAAACTAGGTGCGATGACGCTACTAACCGATGTGTGGCTCGAACGCCAACAGAGAACGTCAGTTCACCGATGTCGCAGGATACTATTCAAGCCCGTGGTTTGCTATAGCTATCGCATGATGGGAGTCTCGTTGCGCAGTCCTACATCTCCAGTGGTGAGGCTGAGATAATTTTCTTTGTTCCAATCTGCCAGTGCCATATTGGCTCGACTGTGTCAATGACTGGCGCCGGCGATGTTCCTTCCATGACTTTGTCTGATGGTCGAGATCAGTCCAATGCTAGCACATCTCCGTTCACTGTCACCGCAGTCCACGGCGAGTACATCGAATGGGTACCCAATATCTGTTTTTGGGTCCGATAATAGCTGGGATCAGCTGTGAACAAGGTACATACCAAACGTTGGAAATCCGTTGGAAAGATTGTGCCAATGGCCGTCAAGTCAAGTGGCCACAAGGCTCGCAGAGGATGGCATGTTTCATCAAGAGATCGGTAGGTTTGGCCCCAACAAAAAATGTTTCTATCGGAGAAGGCGCTTGTCATCCTCTTACCGAACCTAAGAACGACTCGGACTCCATAGATAACGAATTGACGTAGTGTCAAAGAATGACAGCACTTCCGAGGCAATAGGAGCGGTATCGGAAACAATGATGGGTCAGTCTAGATGATCCAACCAACGTCCGTATTTCTGATCAAGCTTCACAGAACGCAAAGAGAAACTTACCATAGTGTGGCTTGCAGAATCTTCGAAAGCAGTCCGGAATTTACGACACAAAACCATGCCGCCCCGCCACACAAGGCACAGTACCCATGGTGGGTGGCTTCTTCCATCGGCCCAAGAACTTGTACAGAGAGAATAACTGATCATTTGTTTCTTATTTACGCGTGACGGCCTCAAGTGGATTCAACCTGAATTCGAAGAAGGTCTCCGGCCTCGCTCATCAGCCCCTCTATCCTGAGGTGTCGAAACACCTTGGCATGGCCAATGAATCATTGCATCCTGCGATCCTTGGTCACGGACGGCTGAAATTCGCCTCGGAGGATCTCAGTACAGAGGAATTATCCTTCATTCCTCGAACGTTTTCCCGAATTCTACGTTAACACGTCCAAAATGATGATTTGGCGCGATTTCACTAGCGCGCGCAGGAAGAATGAGCGAAATCGAGCCATCTCGTGTCCCAAGGAAAGCACAAAGAGGAGCACATTGTGGAGCTTCCCCCCTTGAGTCAGTCCGTCTATCTCTTTTGTGCCTCTATTTGCTACACTGGCTCATAAATGATTGGCAGTGATGCGCTTTGGTCGCGTCTCATCGCACGGAGAAGCCGAAGGTCCCCCATACTTGTTGAGTGCACATTTGAGCTCCAATTTTCCGGTTCGATCTGACGCCATACAATAATATGGCTAGGTCTAGATAGCAGGAAAGAGCGCATGCTACATCTGGAACGCCACTCAGGATATATGGAGGTACGTACTCCGACTACACTATCTACATAGCCAGTCTGCCGGTCAATGTTGTCAATTCTGTAGAGGGAGCGATGTACGCCGGTAGGAGCTTTGGCATCCTTGGCGAGCACCCACGCGTGTTCTGCGTGACAAACTCCATAAAGCTGCGGTGAGTATGCATCGCCTGAAATGAGCTCGGGGAAGAAGGTTTGCATCTCTGTTTTTCCTTCTCCGTTTGCCGTAAGTCTATGACCCTCACTTACGAATCCACCAAAAGTTGCACCTCATTTGGTTGGCAATTTGCAACACGTTTCCGCCTGACAGTCTGTGGATCGCACCGCGCCATCCCGTGATATGATTGTGGGCCCATTGGCTCGATGTGCATCCACGATCCCCGTCTCTAGTCATGCGTCCTCAAGATGCGGATTGACGAGAAAGTTTTCGATATTGATGACCACTTATAGGTAAAAAGAAACCTTTTACAAGTGCTACTGACACAGCGCCGTTAATGAATACAGCCTCCAGGTACGTCTTGTCCTTGCTATGACTTATACCTTAATCAGGAAAACCATTATATTCTACGAGTGATAGTGAGCATCGGGCGAGTATCGGGGAAAATACCAACACATTTATTTGGCTGTTTGTGAAGATCCCCATCGAGAAACTGACCTATCGCTTTCGATCTCCGTGCCATCATTTCTCGAGGATGATATTTTCTGTGAGCCAAAATGGCACTGTAGGGCTCCCGCGTCAATGCCGAGGGCTTAGCGTTGTCAATTTTCCTTATTTTTAGCGTGAATCGGACATCCACGCCGCAGATTTTGTCTCTGTGATGTGCGGCAGGAGCATCTGCGACTTACGCATCGTCGAGCTGTTACAATTTCACCATTCGTTCCGGCGATTACGGTGATGTGTCTGTATCTCATTTTCCCGCCCTTTCTCATCACGGAACCAATACTAATCCACTGGCAATGGCAGTAATTCCGGCTCAATCGGCCCATCACATTGTTCGGCTCCTCGTTCTTACTTTTTGATGTAGGTAAACATCAAGACACTTCGAGAACACTTTTAATTGACGCTCTGTCCACCCCTCCACGACCATTACCGAGATCAATATACAGCGACAGTCAACGATGCATGAAAGGTAGGTTCCACGGTCAAGACGGGAAGCATGACGGTACCTTAAGACTTATTCGGGTCAGCCATGCTGGTGGGGACGACGACAGTAATGCGAGGTTCCGTGAACCAAGGTTTGGCTTCTAGGATGAATCTATCCGGACGAATTCTCGGGTCTATAGCTACTGCGTATTCCTGTGAAGAGTGTTCTGCACCAGGTAGGTCATCTATGCTGTCTCGGTGACCAGATCATTGCCGAGGCAGATGGTGAATCTGCATAGATGACTCCTTCATTGATGGTCTGTCAACTTATTCGCTTCATGCTTGGGCATCTTTCCTCCGGCCATCAGACTCTAGAATGGCAATGTGTTCGACAAGCGCTTCAATCGGCTGCCCAGTGCAGTAAATGTCCTGGCGAAACCAGGAGGATACTCCGAACATTGAAAAGCGGCGTGCCTCGTTTTGCGGCAGTTAGGTTTACAGTAAGCGAATGCCCTCTTCCTATAGTCCCCGGAGTATATGGCCAGTACGTTCCTTCGGCAATTATAATGAATATTTATATTATAGTGGAAAGGTGTCAAGACCGTACTTCGGGACGTGTGAGCATATACCCTTCAGGCTACAAGCTCACTCGATCCCCAGTCCAGCAGATTCCGCTCACAAGGTTGATCATTTCGGCGGCAGGTGGTCATCAGAATTACCAGAAGAACAACGAAAGTTTCATGAACAGTCCACCAACCAACTCATTGCCCTAGATTCCTCATAGAGGAGCTCAGTGGGACATGGTGGTCGGTGGCGTGCCGGCGCTGCAAAACTCTACCACAGATTAAGATACGTAGATTCCATTGACATTGCTAATGACGCTCTCTCAGCTGCCCAAGATGCGTCAAATAGCACAAGGATGGCATTGTAACTTCTCTCTTGATGCGGCTGCCCGCGTCAACTTTGGCGCGCGCAGCGCTTCAGAGTCATGGAATATACTCGTCGTTGGCGTAGCGCTTGATCCCTGTCATTTGTGAGCCTGGAAGCTATGTTCAAATACTGGTTGTTTCTGACTGTAGGAAGACCCTGATGGATGGCCTCGAAGACGTCAGGCAATCAAAGTCCGCCGTGATTCAAACGCCAGAGAAGAAGAGTACCATAAACGATAATGGTTCTTTGTGTACCCAAAGAATGAGCGGTCCATGATCGAGGTACGCCGGCGAATTTCAGTCAGCGCAGGAAATCTCACCCCTTCAGAGCTAGGTACCAGAGCGTTCTCAACATCTTTTCTCTCTCTCGTTGCCACATCTCTGCATCTATCAATGATACCTCATCAAACATTTTTCTGATGCGTAGCCCTCGCCAACTACCTCCATGGCCTAGCAGAAGACTTGGACGACAATGACACCGCGGTAACGAATCACTGCTGTCCCGAGCGTTCAAAACCTTGACATGGTATTCGTATAGCCGCTTCCTTTGTTACCCCTTACCACGGTGATACTGATACATGACTCTTCTCGTTACGTTGTACAGGCATCATGGACTACGGCATTCACCGACTTTGTTCGACCTGATCATACGAACCAGACAAGAAAAGGTAGAGAGATCCCTGAAAGACGTAGCAAAGTAATGAGGCCACCCTGGTACTGCTCTCATGACAGATGGAACGAAACGAATCCCGTCCTGTTGTCCATGCTCTAGATTAAAACCGACGGGGCTGGTATAGTAGCATCAGCTCGCCCTCTCGCGGTCAACAAAATCCTCGGCAGTCTGTGTTCACTGATGCAGACCTCGGAGCTCACTAGCGAAAGAAGTGACCTCCTTATTTTACGTGGAGTGCCCCTTGGTTTTGGCTTCGTCATCAAGATAATACTTTCTCAATGGGGCTCGCCGCCCTATACACCGTTTCCTCAAGGCTCGTCTGCGCGTATACTCCCAATTCTATAGTGCCAAGCAACGTCATCCAAGCTTCTCAAGGCGCGCTTTCTTTTGCTCGACGCCGATCACGGGCTCGTTCGCTCGTCTTCTGACTCATTGGGTGGGCACATGAACTTCAATGGTGCTTCTCGGGTCTTGTAGACTTGCTCCTTAAAAATAACAGTTGTACCGATAGATGATCATGATAGAGACATGTGCCTTATATCGGCCGTAATATCCACATGTTGGAGTGCAGAGTTGGCCACCAATTCCCCTGAAATATCAATCGTTTGGCCGCGGTGCATGCAGGTGCGTTCCTTGCGACCATCCATCCCTGCTCTGACGGTTGCCTCTTGTTGCAATTTGTTCAGATGTTCGAGAAACACGAGCAGATGTATTCTTAATTTCCCCATATGTAAGAACGACGGATGTCCTTTAACTGACTGCGTCTACGCGCACCCTTCTCGGCGGGATATACATAAAATATCCGCTTTTGCCATGATACATGTATCCACGGCGGAAGGGACTACGCATACGCATAAACAGATCGGCAATCCGGGTTGTCATCTGTGTCGACAGCACTCCCAAGTCTGCGAATGATTTTGCCTTGAGGAAAGATGTGTTTATTTTGCGTCGGCGAGGAAGGAAAAAAGTGAAGTGTATTTCCTGTGTCGGTGGTACGCCAACAAGCGCTGAGGCTGTCCGTTGCCGTACCCTGGTATTCACAACCACATCGAAGAATAATTGAAGGCGAGGCACTCTCACCAACCAGGGCACGATTCTGTTAAAGAAAAAGCGAACAAGCGCCAAGTCCTACGCCATGTATCTGGGATAGTGCAGCTCGAAGAGGCTTTGAGCGTCCCCAGAACAAACTATGCACGTCGGGCCTGCAAGTACTACCGAGGAATCAGTGGCGTCCCCGAAGGCTAAAATGCATATCACACGTTCAGCATGATCCTCTCCGATAACTGGTCTTCATTCTTGTCCCTCGCAAACGGGACGAAGTTCTCCGCGGAGCCGACCACAAAACTAAAGACATCTCGGCAAAGCGCGAAGTCCGGTGATAGAAGGCAAGTGCTTGGGAAGACCATAAATGTCGAGATTCATAAACATGCCTCGGGCACGCTCGAACGAGGCCGTGTATTAATGAAAGGTTTATCTCGCGATCCGAATGTCCCGTCATGACAGCCTCTGCAAAGTTTACCACATTTTCGCGGATTGTATAGCAAGTGCAAGCGGTCGTTCCATGGTGGCAATTCCATGGCATTGTGATGATGATGATGAGACGTCACGACGGGGAGGAAGTCCACGCTGAACGCCGATTGCAAGGCTATACACATCTAGCCTAACTCTCCTCACCGGCCGGTGTTATGTCTTGGTTATGTCTCGTCTCGTTGCACATGGTGAAGATTTCAGACATAGCCAGTACGCCACATCCATCCAGCGCCAGCGAAGATGCGGTGATAACGAGATGATCGTGTCCGAAAGTGAGGAATAATGACGAACGAGATAGATTGTGATTCTGAAGTGAATGATATTTGATGAATCGAGGTGTAGTGTAGACACGCATGCCCCCATGACTCTCACATGACGTCGGGGTTGGTTGCTCGGCCGCCTGTATCGCCCGCCGAGCAAGAGATAGAGTATATTCCAGTAGTAATGGTGGCTCGGACATACCTAATGGACCACACAGTTGACCACAGCCATAACAATGGACGCAATGTGGCGGTCTGATAGCTCCAAGGAGGTTATGTACCAATTTTTCATCATAGTGATGCCCTGCGGAGGAATAGGCGGCAGGAACATCGGCCCTCGATAATGAGCTGGGCTAGGAACGCCATATCGACTTGCCGCATTGCTTTTGATGAGGAGGAAAATGACATACGGCGTCTTGCAGAATGCAACGATACCTCTTTCGAGAACAAAGGCGGCTAGATATAGTGCGGGATATTACCCTGGTCGATTTTTGATCAAGGAGGATCATCCTAATTGTCTAGTCGACCGCCGGTCAATTCAGCAGACTTCGATCGCTATACTCACTGAACGCGGATCCTCGATCACCATTGAAAGCACGACTCAATGCATGCGATGCAGGCGCCCTTGTTCCTCTACATAGACCCTTGAAATGCATCAGAATATGTATCATGCAGAGGAGCGAGTGAAAAACATACTGACAAATGGATATCATAGACACAATGTTGATGCTGACTCCGAAACGGACTCCGCTATCTCTCCCTGTGTGTTCGTCGCGAGGAGACACGGACTCTGGACACAGACCCCGACCGGTATCCCGATGTTCCATGTTCCCTTTGTTCTCGAAGAAGGAAGGTGGGCCCGTGAGCAAAAACTCGGGTGTACCGGGTGTGGAGACATGCACAGCCAGAAGGCCCGCCTGTCGCGGTTTAGTGTCCACGTTACGCTGATGCGATCATGGAATGATCAATTTTGGGATGATGAGAACGAACGACTCACAAGGAAGTGGGGCAGAAAGGTTCAAGAACGTTGAGAGATGTACGATCATTGGGTGTGAACGAGGTCAAGCTCGGAGTTTGAAATGTGGTTGATCGGTTGGTGGGTTCGGTTACGAGGAGAACAGACTCAGTATGTTCTAGTCTGGTCTGAATGAGGCTGATGGACATTGAGTTCCGTAAGATGGGAGATGCATCTTTTCCGTCACGGTGTATGGCGCTCGGACTATCGACTGGACGAGCGGTCGGGTCGTAGAATGAGTTGTGAAAGATGGATTGCGGGCTTACGGGAACTACCGGGTTGCAACCAAAATTCTTTTCTGTGCCTTCATTATCTGCGTTCGCCTCCATATAACCCATGCCGAATATTAGCAAATGCCGAGCAGAGAAGCGTATCCGTGGTTTGGTGTTGTCCTGACGTATCGATATTTAGGAAAATGTGAGACTAAAGTCCAAGGCGGAGAGAACGTCATGTCCTCAATCACCACAAGTCGAGCGGGACCTATGGTACTAAGGCATGGAGCAAGATGTTGAGAATAAAGGCACCCATACCGTCACGTACCCGACGCATACGTATACTTTCATCCCCTCTTAGAAGTATAGAAGATGAAAGGACACTTGTGAGCCTGATAACCACGGACCTAATCAGCCTCAGAATTGATCGTGACGTTGTAAACGTGCACTGGCAACCCAGCAACTAAACGCCAGCTCATTGGGCCTGTATGGAAGGTATGGAAGGCAGAAGAGCGCGTCGCGGAAAGTAGACATACTGTGAATGTAACCCGGTGCCCGACCTACACGACGTCAGCATTGCCACCATCGACTCGGCGATTACCCGTGCACGCCGCAGTTTCATCCATGGAAGGTGGTCAAACTTACCCATAAAATCACCACTCTGGACTCCAACCTCGTCGTGAAGGGCTCGGAAGAGAACGTCCACCGTGGCATCGCTTCGATCCGTCCGGGCTCGTCGTCTTCATTTCCACTCGTGGAATAAAGGTAGGGTATCCAGTGCAGCCTCCGTCTCACGAAAACAGTCACCCCAGGCATTGTAAGCGGCCGTCATTATAGGTCCAGACGCTGAGTTAGAGGCAATCGAAAGTTGACATCTTGTCGCCGTGACAGACCGCCGATATAGGGGGCAAGAGCAGCTATGTGAGTCAGTAGCGGAGTGAGCTGAGCTTACATCATCTTACCACAACGTGAATGACATACGGTGGGTCGTCGTAGAGGCGCAAAGATGGAGGGTATCCACACCGGGATTTCTGGTGGGCGCTCTCTGTCCTAAAGAAATTGATTAAAGTGGGCCTCGGCGCTTGGCAATCCAGAAGCGTCTCGATGTCGTTGAAGGCGCCGATTGAGATAAAATTTCCGGTAAGATCCTTGCCAGGAAAAATCTAGAGGTTGCACTGGTGAACGGCTCACCTTAAACAACCTTGCGAGGACGATACTATAGGGATTTCATCCCGTACACAAATATTCCTGGCGAGGTCTCGGCGCCGTCGCGATGAATGACTACATATACTCATCTAAGCTTTCAGGACTGGGAGACTGGGTGGAAATCGTGTAACGCCATGGGTAAGTGATTAGACATGCAGAAGGACAAGATTAGGAAAAGACGTACCGCCGGTACCCGAAGGAATATGAAGAAAGCAACGCAACTGCGTGGAGTGCGACCAGTAATGCTCTGCACTGGCGTAAGCTTCAGATTGTCCGCCTAGCCCGGTATCACGATGCAGGGGACATTCGCGGATCATAGCACAGGCAACTTGATGGTGTGGATATAGCTGAAGCACATGGAGAACTAAGCTAATAACACCATACTACAGTTCAGAGGCTGAAGAAGAGGAAGGTCAAGGGGAGGAAGAGACCACGATCTGAGACAGTCTGCATAATAAGAGAAGAACGTGGGGATATTCTGAGTTCTCCTATTGTAAGGACGCCGGTGCCACCTACTGGTGAGAGAAAAGAACGCTTCTACGTGGACTGCGGCACGAGGCATGACTCACTACGAACTTCAAATGCATAGGCTTTATCTCAGGTATAAGGCACTACACTGCTCAGCAGACTCGAGCTCGCCGCAAGACGTCGTCCACAAGGATTTCAGACCTCGTAGAATACTCTACAGAACGACAATACAACAGGAGAACATCCCCGTCATGGCCATAATCCACACGCTCATGCAGGCTCATGCAAACGCATAAGCCGCACGAATCGACATTCTGAGATCGGCGATATCTACGGCATGCGCAAGTATGGGTATGTGCGACGTCGGTCCCGACTGCCATGGCTTGGCGAATGTGCTACGAGTCTGTATGCGACGTATCTCGTTCGCTTTTGAGAAGCATACGAGCATAGACCATCGCGTCTTCGACGAAGATACTGTATCCGGTTCAATGTGCCGTAGAAGCACGCCTGGCGCACGCCGGTCCGCTCTAAACCCACTTCTGAATCACAAAGTCGCACACAAAGACAATGACGCGTGAGTTCAGCGACCCGGAGGCCTCTTCCAACATCAGTATCACAAGTCTCCGGCAGTCAAGAGCTCATGATCTCCAGATATATGGCTAGTGTTACACCTCGGCGAAAACATCACCGGCCAATGCTCTGCGCGAAATCTGATGCATGAGGGTACGACGGTATGCGGTCAATGTTGTCAATCTTTTTGAATATCATGGACCGTCAACAACAACGAGGAAGATCTACCGGGTCATTCTCGAACACAGCGCAAGAACACGTCTAGATCAAACAAAAAAGATTTATGCTGTCGGAACTGCTCTTGGAGAGACTCCTACTGTCTCGGACACAGTGTCAACGGTTTGAGTTATAGATACCTCACGAACCATAAGTGGAGAGGTGCTCCCACGCAGATTTGGGACAGTAAGTACTAGGTCATCGAAGGTCATCGAAGGTCATCGAGCTCCGGAAACCCTTGCGTGCACCTGTGCAGAATCATTCCTGCCGACCGCACCAGACTTCCAGTGCCCGATATAGGGGCTGAAAAATATGGGCGACTGCCACCAGAACATACGGCTATGCAGCACGAAGATTTCGAGTCCTACCTCCCGAAGCCGACCGTGGCGCATCAGCAGGGGCTGTACCTCCCCGACCCCATCCGCCTGAGTCGCCTACTCAGCCCTGCACCTCTTTCCAAGTCGAGAAAGCCCGACGCCGAGACTAGGTTGAAAGCACCCAATAAGTAGTGCTGTCAGCAGCATCGATTATATTGACCCCTGGGCTCCTGCAGGGCCGGAAGACGGCGGGATGGACTTCGTTGCGTCAAGGAGGATAATCCCGACGAGATTGGGTAGTGCTAGTGATGGCAGTTGGTTGTTCGTAGCGCGGTACGCGCTCGCCGCGGAGTCCCAAAAATATGCATAAATAAGGAAAATGGGCCGCCCGAGCTGTCAACGGCAGGAGCTAGCTATAGCGCAGCGTCAATGACAGCAGCGCCGAATCAAACTAGCAATTAAACCAACGAGAATGAGAAAAGCGCAACACGAAGTCGTATTAGTGGGCACTCTGAGCAGGTCATGGTGAGTTAAGGCCGAGTCGACACCGTCCGGGAGCCGGCTGGCCAGTGGGAGCGCCCTGGGCGTCTTTCGGATCACGAAATGTGCGCGCTTAACGCTTTGAGAGGACCCTGGCCTGGTCATGACGCGAGGTGTAGAGTACATACCGCGTATACAGCAAGTTCGTCTTCGTATCTGTCTATTTCCGAGCTTCGGCTCTCATAAGGCGCTTTTTCGCACATCACGAGCGTCAAACAATAATCCCCGAGATGAACAAGAAGATGGAAGAGAAGATGTCAGCGTGTGTCGAAAGCAGATGGGTGGATGCGGATGGATAGGTGGATAGGGATAGGTGGATAGGGGGTGGATAGATGTCAAAGCGAGGTACATACGTACCTGAACTGAAAGAGATCGAGCATATCCTGGGCGAGGCGAACTTGCTTAGCGTGAGCCTCAGCTCCACGTAAGGGCTAAGCCGAGCCGATTGAACTCTGTCTGTAGCTGCACTTGAGACTTCGGAGAGCGCGTACCGCGCCTATTCCGGCTTATGAACGTCCAATTGAGGATTTGCGGCGTCCCGATCGCTATAGTAGCTAGCACGAGGCAAGAGTTGCACATTGCACATAAATAACCCAAGGAAGCTAGTCTATCTGCGCTCAGAAGAAGAGAAAGGTAAGATCGGGCGAATTCGAAGGTGCGATGGGCAAGAGCGGGTCTCTGTGGCGCGGGGTTGTATACGTGTCTGTCCTAGAATTGGCGAGCAAGCGGTCGTGGGTCGAAGTTCTGCCCAACTGAATTGAGTTGAGATGAGGTGGCAATGCGAATTAGGATGGATTAGAAAAATAGCGGGCTGATTGATGCTGGGAGAGTGCGCTCACTCAGCTGCAGACAAATTACAGGGGACCTCGGGAGTGAGTCGGAGCGCCACACCGTCGCGCCACGCTGCGGTGCGTCTACTATAGCCCCACCACAAGTGTCAAGTCTGACTGAATGCTTCTCTCCGGGGATCATCGATCTACTTACTGATTATCTGCGCAAAGGTCACCCGGCGTACCCTAGCGCAGTTTCGAGCGTCCGGACGATGTGGACCGGGTAGTGCGCAATGCAATGTGATCCAGGCGAATAATCCGTGCCGTAGTAAAAATGCAGATCGAATCGCACTTCTGAAGTGTGGGATTTCGAGAGCTAAGTATGAAGGTCGAAGCGCGAGTGGGAGGCATGCATGGAACTTGGAAGGATGACGAGGGTTCCGGCGGTAACGTATAGTACACCGGACGGTACCCAAAATGTCGACGAGACATTCAGAACTGGGTGTGTATGCACTATAGCTAGTTCTGTGGCACTGGCTAAACCCGGGCTTCGGGAAGAAGGTGATTGAGGTTGGAATTATTGATTAATGGAGCGGTGGCGTCCGTACGGCACCGGGAGGCGTAGGTTGGGATTCATAACCTTGTATTCTAGACAGTTAGTCAGTCGTGACGAGGGCCAAGGGCAGGTTCGGCATCAGCATCGCAACATCTCTGCATCGTCATCCCAGCCTCGAGCCTCGTACGAGGACTAATACATTCGGATGGAGGTTTAATTTGAAACCTATGATCACCTCTGTAAGCCCAAAAGTAATCCTGAAACCGAAGAAGTGGGCCCCAAGAAAATTTTAAAGACTTACCCATCCATCTTTGTTCGTCTGTGAGCTGGCAGTGGCAGTCGAAGACACAGACATACGTGTGCAGTCCCGCAAACCCTGCCGAGTCGCTCAGGCTCAGGGTCTTCTACAGGGAGACTCGAGCCCGCGATGCGAATCTTGGCCAAGTCAGTGCTAGTCGGGTCGAGTCGAGTCGAGTCGAAGATCAATTAAGTTAGAAGAACGCGGGGAAGAGGAACCCATTGAATTGCTGCCACGTCCGGTTGAGAAGCTCGAAGGACATAAAGATCGAAATCGATAAATGGACAAAGTCAGACGCACAGGGATCAATTCAATGTCACTGGTCCGACAAAGTCAAAAGCGAAAGCCTCGAAGGCGTGGTCCGGGATCGGAGCTAAGTTAGAAAGTGCCAGTGTGCGGCTACGTGAAGGAAAGGGGATTCACGGTTGCGGATATCCTAGGAGATGCTAAGATCGCTCCGTGCTGTACAGACCTGTATAGCAGAACAAACCAATAGGAGAATTAATATAATGAATAGTAACGGACGCCACGAAGACTATGGAGTTACTTACGCAGTCGAGTCATCGTCTTTGTCCTCGTTTTCGGTTTGCACTTACCACGAGCCCGAGAGCAAGAAACCACCCATGGAGCTCGAGCTCGCCCGTTGCTTACCATTGGACCATCCAAAGCCAAAGCGGGAGCGGGGAAACGGGGAGGGACGCTCCGGGAGCCTCGAAGTTCTCGTGAGTCGTGCCCGGAACGGAGACACCCGGGCATACGTATACGTGTCTAATGCTAAGACGATCGCGATAAAGAATCGGGACAAGATGAGGAATGGAACTTGGAAGAACGTCCACGTCCGCATACTTTTAGTTTTCTGGCTTGTGTTTTCGTTTCTTCCTGGGACAAAAACAAAATACACACGGCAGACTGCGATGGCGAAAAATGTGAAAGCCGGTTCGATATAAATAATAATTTGAAAGATAAATTTGAGCAAGCGCCAAGGGTGAGTAGGTAGGTAACGAAATGGGTACTCACCTTCGCACGTGTCCTTGGGTGGATTCTTGTGGGCGAGCATTGAGTGGTTGTTCGAATGATACCACACAAGGCAGGAAGAAGTTTCCTTTCATCTTGTGATCAAAGAAAATGACCGTAGAAGAAAAGAAAAAGAAAACAACGCCGTCGATGGCCGGAGCAATATCATCCATGTACGGCCGTCAACAACAAGGATCCACGCACTGACAGCTGTGCATTAAGTGGGTCAGCACAGCAACCCTTACAAAGTTGATCGTACTCGACTTACTCAACTTAGCAGGATCGACCGTAGTACCGCGTTGACACTTTGACAGGCGTTCGAATCGAGCTCGAGTCACTTAGCTTGCAGTGCACCACGGTCTATGGCGGGTGGAGCGGGTCGAACCGAACTAGGCGGAGTGCGGAGCTTGAATTGGAATTGTTTCGACAGTTTGAATTTGAGGTTCGAACAGGATCTGCGTCGATCGTGTTGTTTTGTTTTGTTTTGACTGGTCTTCACCTACCTATTCACGAATGAAAGAACCAAACAAATAAACGGTCAGCCAAGCCAAGTCAGGCCCATCATCGACACTGCACCGCACCCTTCATTCACGCTCCACGAACCTGACCCCGACCCCGAACCTGAGCCGAACCTGAGCCATCACCGCCCCGCTCCATCCCGACCGAGCTCGTTCGTCCGCCCGTCCGTGTGTTTGTTCATTCATTCGTTCGTTGCAGCGATCTACATTCTCCGCCTCAATCAACGCCATGAAAGATCCGGGAAGGGAAATGTGATGCGATGCGATGGAAAGGCAAGGCAAGGGAAGGGATGGGATGGGAAGGAGAGGGAAGGGGGGGGGAGGGTCCCTTGTACCTAGTACCTACATTCGTACCCAACAACCCGGTCTCCGTTTTCTGATTATGATTGTGATTCTGATCGAACTGTGTGTCGCACGAGACATAGAACATAGAACATATTTCTGGTCGGTTCGGTTGTGCGGAGACGAGACGAGGTGAGACGGATTGCACTGTATGTTGACGGACGATCCGAAGCTCGAGCTTTTCTGCGGCGAACGTTCAACTATAGGCTATAGTTACATGTAATTATATGAATGGATCAATGAATGAACACCGCGAATCCTGAATCCTGAATAGAATGCCAGTGAACAGTCTCATTCTCGGTTGATACCTCGTGTTGGCGCGCGTGAGTATTCGTATTGTGCATACCTGAGTTTAAACTTTCAATCATACCTCCTATGTACTATAACAGCGACCTCACTCCCACTTGGTCCTGAACCTAGGCCTGGAATGATACCCTGCACGTTGAAGTTGAACGTGGTGTAGAATGGTGTTTGTGTCCTGATCTGATCTGATGGCGGATTTTACGGATTACGGATGATGGGCCCTTTTCCCTCCCAGGTTGCAACTACAAATTCTGAGGAATGGGGAAAGAGGGAACGAGGTGATTGATGATTTCGCAGGCAGAGGCGCTGGAGGTCCGTAGGAAACTAGCTATGTTCGTCAGTCCGTTAGATAAGTAGTGAGTTAGTTGGGGAGTTAGTGGGTAGACTTTCAAGCCTGAGGCCTCAGGGCAGACTCTTCCGGTTTCATTTTGATCTTCAGGCCTCAGTCCTCAGGCTGGCGGAGCTTAGACGCTCAACCGCTCAAACGCTCAGAGCAAACACCCACGCACGGGCACTGTGGGATATGCATCGAGTTCAAAATAGAGTAGGTACGTGCGTGTGTGGCCATCTACGCACGGCGGACAGGTGAAAGGCGGTAGAACGGCTCATTTATGTAGTTAGTTAGTTGGAGTAGAGTTGGCGACGGTCAGACGGTCAGGTCAATGTTGGTAAAGTTGCACGTTGACGACGGTCACGGTCACGGTCAGGTCGATGTTGACGACGGTGGGTCGAGCCTCGTTGTGGGGAACTGGACTGCGAGACTGCGACTGCGAGATGACGTTGGGGTTGGGGTTGGGGTTCGGGTTCGACTTCTTTTTTTCGCAGTACTTACGATCGCCCCGATTTACGAATTTCAATTGTGTTTTTATGTTATTTATTTGTTTTTTGGATCTTTTGCAAAAAAAAAAAAAAAAAAAAAAAAAACGGAAGAGGGAGGCAATTGCAACAAGGGCAACGAAGATCTCCATATGGTTACTGTAGCACGCGAGCCGCGCGTGGCGACGAACGACGGACGGGACGGGATGATCGGGCGAAGTGACGTGCCGGACCCCTCGAGGTTCGCTCCGGATATCTGGTGTGCAAACCGTCGAAAGAGATCTGGTGGGAGAAGCGCTGGAGGGCTGGCAGGCAGGAGCGGATTTCTTTTTGCGTTGATGATGATGGCGGCTGGCGGCGGCAGAGGAATTGTCGATTAAACTTTACGTTGTTGTGCTGTGGTGGCTGATTGGAGCTGTGTTATCCCCGAGGGGGGAGAGAGAAGCACGAGGAGGACGGACGAAAGAGGGGATAGCGCGAAGGAAGGCTGGAAGGCAGGCAGGAAGGAAGGCACTCGGACGATGGATGGGCGTCTGTGGCAAGAGCAATACGAGCGTCTGTGGCAGGCTGTGCCGCGCGGTCGCCCGTCTGTGCGCCTTTGGGTGGGGAATATGTTGTGCAGCAAAGGATGGCGGGTAGAAATGCGCTTTGAGGGGGCTTTGAGGGAGGGCGAGAAGGGACACAGGAATGAGGAAGGCGAAGGGGCGCGAGGGCTGAAGAAGGACGGACGGAAAAGGGAATAGGTGCGGAGGGAGGCGAAGTGGGAGGAAGGAGGCGCCGGATTTGGACGGCAGAGTACTTAGACTCGCGCCCCGCCCCGCTTTGGGCCAGACGCGCTCGTCCCCTCGTCCTCCGAGCATCTCGTCGTCCCTCCCCTGCAGCCCAGCTGTCCAGCCTTGCCCTACCCTATAATATCTAATTTCCTCTTGCGTCCTCTTATAATTCTCCGGCGTCGGCCCATTCTTGCCGATACTCTCGCATTCTAATCATCCTCACAGCCCAGCCATCGACCGCATCGTCTGCACTCCCGCAACTCCTCCAGCTATATTCGCGGACCGGACGGGCTGAGAGGGTATGTTGATCCGCGAACAATCCCTGGCCATCTCGTTCTGATCCCTTTCAATCCACAGCCTATTTAACCCGCTGCCCTTGCGCACTCCCTCGCGCTCTCCCTCGCACCCACATATTACAGATGATGGACATCCACCCGTACCCCCAACACGACTACCCACAACATCTTGCCAACTCGTCATTCCCTCATTACTCTACCCACGACCCTCTCCGGCCCATGCCCTCCTCCTCCTACGCCGTCCCCCGCATCCAGGACCTCACCTTTCCCCCATCTCCCCGTTCAAATCCCTCCCTCTCCCGCATCGCGTCCACCAGCGCCCCGATCCGGGAGGACTTCGACCGCGATGTCAGTCTGCCCCCGCAGCCCGCTACCCAGTCCTCGCTCGAGGCCCTCATGGAGGACGATGGCCGTGCAGGCGGCCTCTCCAGGCCACTCACCGTACAAGAACAAGACCGTCTCGCCCACCTCGACCGTCTCAAGTTCTTCCTCGCCACCGCTCCCTCGCGCTGGTCCACCAAACAGGAAGACGACCCCGACGCACACCACCTGAACCCGTCTCACCCGGCCCTCAACCGCTTCTTGCTCCCCAACCAGGAGTACGTCTCCTGTGTGCTCTGGAACGGCCTCTACCATATCACCGGGACCGATATCGTGCGCGCACTCGTCTTCCGCTTCGAAGCCTTCGGAAGACCCGTTAAGAATATGAAGAAGTTCGAGGAGGGCGTGTTCAGTGACCTCCGCAACCTCAAGCCCGGCATGGACGCCTGTCTCGAGGAACCCAAGGCAAGTGTCTCTACTATACTTCTACGACCCTGCACACCCTCCCGTGCCCCATGGTCGATCCCCCGAGCCATCGTCTTCTTGTTTGCCAATCGCTTTCTATTTTTTGCCCCCGCGCGCGCGTGGCCGGTGATGGGGGCGTCCAGTCCACTCCCATCGCATCGCTTCTCGGAGAGATCTCCGTCTAGCCAGCCTTGGAAGGTGTGGGACCCATCGTCCTGATCGTGATCTCGCATCTTTCCATTCATCCAACAATTTCATATTGCGTTTCTCTTCCGTCTCTTGTGTCTTGTGTCTCTCGTCTCTCGTCCCTCATCGGCCTTGTTCAATGTTCTCATGATCATCCATCATCCCATCATAGTCCCCCTTTTTGGATCTCCTCTTCAAATTTCAATGCATCCGAACGCAGAAGAAGCAGAAAGTATTTTTCTGGTGAGTTCTTCAGTTCTCAGCCTGCTTTACGCCCTCCTCCCGCGGCATCTCCTTCTCTTCCTCTTCTCCTCTTCTTCATCGCATCGCATCGCCTTCTTGCGCCCTGTCTTCCGTTTATTATATTCTTCCACTTCCAATCCACCTGCCTGCCTTGCCTTCCTACGCTACGCCATCGTGCCATCCTGCCCGTCATCCTTCACGTTCGGCTTCTCGGATCGGCTTCTTCCATTTGGCATCACCGCACCCCCGCTCCAGTACGGTACCTCGCTTTCCCAATATAGCTCTCGCGCCTTTCCCAGTATAGCTATCCAACTGCCGTTCCATCTTTCTGATCGCCCGAACCCCATCATCATCATTGCACCCTCCCTTTCCATTTTCCATTTTTCACGCCGCCGGTTGGTTCGTCGCTGCCGCAGCTGTCAACCTCTGTCAACCTTTCAACGGTTTCTCCTTTGACTTTTAATTTACCTTTCCATTTATCCCTGTCTAACCTAACTACCTCGGCCTTCTATTCTTACCTTCCTATTCTTACTGCATACCTTCCTCTTTCGTGCAACGACTGCAATGCCGCGGGTTGGGCTATACCATCTCCCATTCCCCGTCCGTTCGTTCGAGATGATCGCCTGGACTGAGTACTGATTGCTGACGGTCTCCCTCTCCCTCTTTTTTCATCCGCTCCCTTCCCGCCTCGTTGTCCGTTGGTCCCTCCTCTCACCCCGTGCCTCTCACGGCATCTGCCTCGCCCCCTCCTACGGCATCTCGACGCCCTCTCCGGCATCTCCACAACCTCTCCGGCATCTCCGGCATCTCGACATCACAGGTTCTCCGTCCCACACGACCGTCTCTTCCTAGACGCCCTCGAGCGCGACCTCAAACGTGAAAAGATGGGTCTCGAACCCACCACCGTCGTCACCTCCGAGCCCGCCATCTCCTTCACCTATGATCCCAAACGGAGTCTTTATGAACAGTTTAGTAAAGCCCAAGGACGGGCGGAGGGAGAAGGCGATTTGGAGGCGGCGGTTAGGAGGGCGAATGAGGCTTCTGCGAGTGGTGCGGGTGGTGCGTCGTCCGGGAACGAGGAGGGTGGGAATGGGAATGAGGAGGGCGGGAATGAGGAGGGCGGGAGCAGCTCGTCGTCGGGCGAGGACGCGGACGCGCCTACGAGGGCTTCGTCGATGAAACCTTCTGCCTCCTCGAATTCGACTCCGGGACCGAAACCGAACCCTGCCTTCCTCTCTATGTTTTCCCTCTTCGAAGGCTCACCATCCTACAAGACCCGTCGACGACGCCAGCCCAAGACCGCCCGTAAACCGGACGGGTACGACGGCCGTGGGAGCGTCGCGGGGGATGGTGGCCCGAATTCGTTGAGGGGCAGCCCGATGGACGATAGGCAGTTCGCGCCGAGCGTGGGGCATAAACTGGGCGCGGGGTTGAATGCGCCGGATATGTTTTTGGCGCAGGCGCAAGGGAGGGATCAGGGGGGAGTGAAGATGGAGCCGAGGGTGCCGATGTTGCATCCTGCTATGGGCAATCTCGGAGGCGTTGGGGGTGTAGGTGTGGGTGTGGGTGTGGATAGGTCGATGTTTAGTGCGTCGCCGGGACCGCAGAGACAGAATACGTTCCCGATGTATAACCCGATGGGGGGTTCGCTCCAGCATCAGCATCCCCAGCAACAACAACACCAGAGCGGACTATCGAGACACGCTACGCTCCCCTCCACCCAGTCTTCCATGATGCCTTCGTCCGACTCTACCGCTTCGTACGACATGTCCGGGATGGTCGGTCTCGACTCTTCCGTGCTCTCCGATCCCTCCTCTGATCC
The DNA here is from genome assembly GCF_000264905.1 of Stereum hirsutum FP-91666 SS1. NCBI lineage: Eukaryota > Fungi > Basidiomycota > Agaricomycetes > Russulales > Stereaceae > Stereum > Stereum hirsutum. The sequence continues at coordinate 641,553 of NW_006763141.1, read as the reverse complement.
TTCTTCGCTCGCCGGCGGAATGGTAGGCGTGGGCATGGGCGGCATGAAAGAAAAGACGTTCTGCTGCCCGCTCTTCTCCTGCGGCCGGCTCTTCAAGCGCCAAGAACACCTGAAAAGACACCTCCGCACACACACGATGGAACGTCCGTTCGAATGCCATAAATGCCGCAAACGCTTTTCGAGATCAGATAATCTGAACCAACATATGCGTATCCATGCGCGCGCGGAACAGGGCGAGGTCAATTTCGTCGCGATGTATGGTTCCAACTCTGATCTCGGCGGCGGTGGTGCGTTGGGTTTGATGGGAATGGGAGGCGAGGTGGACGAGCTTGCGGAAGATGAGGATGGGATGGATTTCGAGGCGTATGTGCAGGGGTATACGATGGGTATCCCGTTGGCGGCGAGTATGATGGGTACGTTGGATGCGAGGCAGCAGCAGGAGACGGCGGCGATGCTTGCGGCGTCGAACGCGCAGGCTCAACAGGCCGCGGGCGATTATTCAACCACCAGCACCACCAACACCAACACCACCAACACCACCAACACCAATGATCCTATAGCGCTCTCGGACGTGTATTTTGGAAACTCGGACGCGGGGGCGCAGTATGCGAACGTTCCTGTCCCTGGTGCTGATGATGGTGGTTCGCAATCGCAATCGCAATCGCATGGAGGTTCGCCTTGGGCGTCGCAGAGCACGCTTTCGCCCCATCCTCATCCCGGTCCGTTACCCAGTCCTGCGTTCTCGACGATCAGCGCGCCTGGCGGTTCCTCTCAGCCACTCTCTCAGTCGAGACATGGTGCTATGTCGCGTTCGAACACGAATGGGAGCGCATCTGCTACGACGGGTCATTTCCCTCATTACTCCCATTCGCACTCCCATTCACACTCGAACTCGTCGCAATACGCGTCCATGTCCGCCCCGTCGAACAAGCTCACGTTCGACCATAGCTCGCTTTACCCGCCTGGAATAGGGATGGACTCGAACTCGAATGCTCTGTCGCTCTCGTCTGCGGGAGGGCCGGTGAGGTATAGAAGTGCGACGCCGTCGAGTGGGAAACATTCGGAGATTAGGAGGCCGATGACGGCGACGAGCTTCGATTATGCTTCTGCCTCTGCGTCGAATGGATCGCCTGCGCCTGGGTCGTCGCATTCGCTTTCGAGGGGCGGGTCGTTGGGTCAGGCGAGTGGGACGAGTGGGAGGGGATATCATCCGTATGCGAGATCACAGAGCGCGAGGTCGAGTCCGACGGGGTATACGATTCCGCTTGAGGCCCAAGCCCAACAACATGACCAGCAGCAACAACAACAACAACAACAGCAGCAGCAGGAGTTCCATGCGGCGAGTCTGGGCATGATGGGCCTTGGGGAGTATGCTGGTGCGACAGGAAGCGCGAGTGGGCTGTATGTGACGGCGGATTCGCCGGGGGAGTATGGGTCTGGGTCGCAAGGTGGCAGTGGTGGGGCGAGCAATGCGCCGTCGCCGTTTGGCGTGGGGTTCCAGACGCAACAGCAGCAGCAGCAGCAGCAGGGCCAGGGAGAGGAGGTGTTCGCGTATGGGGGAGGGGCCCAGGGGGATGCGGCGGGGTCGTATTATGCGATGAATTCGTCGTCGTGAGTGAGGATCGTCGACACACAACACATGCATGCGAGGAGCAGGGTTGGAAATCTAGGTTAAAATTCTCAAAATATAATTCGGAGCGAATTTTCGAAAGTATCAGTTTTTTTTCTTTTTGTTTTTGTTCTCTATCTGATCTCGACCTCTACCTCCTACCTGCTTTTTCCATTTGTTTCTTTTTGTGTTTTCTCTTGTTCAACCACCCGCTGCTCTCCAGTCATCTATGTATTTGATCTTGCTTGTCTCCATCTTTCTCTCGTGCTCGATTCGTTCGATATATCCACCGTTTAATCGTTCGTTTTTACCCCCTTGCCTGCGCCTGCTTCGTTTTGCTTCGTTTTTGGTCTTCGTTCTTCGGCTTTGGTCAGGCTTGTTGGGATTTGCTTTACTCTTGATCGCTTGCTTAATCATCTCACTTTTCGTCTTGTCCCGTCGTTGTCTTGTTTTGCAAAGCTCTTATCTATTGAATACTTACCTTCCTCCGCGCAAGGTCGCCTTTCTTCTTCCTAGTCTTTTCTTCGCATTTCTTTATTCATCGGAACACCAAGCATCAATTCCTTTTTTCGTACTTTCGAACTCGAACTCGTTCGAGACTTATTACTACCGTCCCGTCAAATCTAATCGCAAATTCTTTGTTCTGTTCTGTTCTTCGCACCCTTTTCGTTACCTTCTCGACATAATCCGATTTCTCTTAATCATTTCGAGGCTCCTTTCTGCCCTGTCGCCGTCGTCGTCGGTCTTCTCCTTCTCCTTCGGCAATCACTTATCACCTGTTGGCTGGGTGGCTGGCTTCTGGGACGCACCCCCTTACCCCTTCCTCCTACTGTATCCCCTTTTGATCTCGTCGTCAGTGTTCGATTTTCGTTCCGAGTTTGTGGTCACTTCGTTTCGCTGTTCTTTCGTTCTTGCTCTTTTCGTTCTTGGTCTAACACTTCACATGTTTTATTCATAGCTCGCTGCTTCGCCTGCTTGTCTTTTATAATCCTGCCCTGCTTACAATACCTTCCCCTCCTAGTTTACCCAATCTCCATCTCGCGACGTGCATGCTCCGAGTCCCCCACCCCACCCCATTCCCACCGTCACCGTTCGGCACCTCGTACCGCGACGTCTTGTTCCGTTCCAACCATCACCTAGTCACTCGGCTTCGCTTCTCCTTCTCCTTTCTCTCAGCCTCCTTCCTGTTCCTTCCATCTAATCATCACGACACCTCGGACTTTGTTGAATAATTCTTTCTCCTCTCTACTCCGCCTGCTTTGACCTTGACCATGTAGCTGTATGTACATACTCTATCTCGATTCCCTACTATCTCCTTTTCACCCTCAGGCCTCATTGCATGCCAGCACATGTCTATATATCTAATACTTTGTCTCTCAACCTCTCAGCCCCTCAGCCTTTCAGCCTCTTCCCCAAAAAAATCCGAACATTAACGTCTACTAATAAACGTCTTTTCTTTTCGAATTACTACGCATACACGAACGCCCCTATACGTACCGTACATAATTAACTGTAAGCTTTCCTGCATAGTCCATAGTCTACACCGATTATGCCGCCCCGCCCTTGAATAATGATAATGCTATGCGATCATTCATGCCCCTTTTGGTTCTTCGTAGAATGCAGCGCAGCCATATGCATATGCATACGAACATCGACTCGGAGTCCTACTGGCGACGATCGACCCCGAGTTGACCTGAGACCAAGGACCGGAGTGATTGAAGAGACGATAAGTGGTTAGTGAGTATCTAGCGACCGCAGACGACGCCGATGAGACCGCCGGTAAGGTCGTGGCCAGCTCGGCGCTCTGCTTTGAAGGGACTCAGAAGCAACACGGTGTAGGCTTCGGTTAGGGAATTCAGATTGATTCGGGCGCTCATTTGGCTGCTCCATCGTGCTGATGGACTACGGCGACGCCACTGGCCACCCGAGGGTTGCACTGCCCTGCGGTGACTTTGAGTATGGCAGCGTGTGCCACGTCAGAGCCCGGCCGGTCCCTTCTTGCCCGAAAGAGAACAAAGGATTGTCTCGAACGGAGGTGAGGGCGCGATCGTTCTCGATTCGCTCCTGTGTCGACGGGATTTTCATTTTTGATCAGTTGCAGGGACGATCCTTTCATACTTCAATGGAGAGCTGCACATGGCATGCATGATGATCACAGAACAGAATAAAAACAGAAGAGATACGTACGGAACAACACCTAGTTCGGTGCTAGGACCAGGCTACATAGGAGCTGTCAATGGGGTCGATTTCGTAACCGTACCGCCGGCACGCGGGTACATCGACGAGCCATTTGGACTCGACTGCATATTCCGATCAAAGCGAGCTCGGGCTTTGAGCCATACGATACGTACGTGCCTGCCTTCGATGACGAAAAATTTATGAGCACGAGCGCTACCGTCGAGCCCGAGCATCAAAGCGGAGAGCACCGCCTGCAGGGTCGCAAGGCCGAATCTATTGAGATATCGACAGACCCGGTTCTCAATTGCAACCACGCGAAGCTCGAGAGTGAATGTGGAGTAATTTGTAGTGTGAGATCTGATGGGAGGCAAGAAGGAAGGGTTAACGGAAAGAAAGCACGTTTTTGGATCGGCGAAGTGAGGTGAGAGAGGTGCTCGGTCAATTGCATACTGCGAGCCTGCTTGTGGGTTTCACGAAGTGCCCCATGGGTGTGTCACTGTGTTGATGTCTAAGGGTCTGCAGAGGTGCCAGTGCTGGTCTAGTGTTATTCGCCGCTTGTTGCCTGTTGCTGCAGTTAGTAAGGAGTAGGTGGGATCGGGGAAAAGAGAAGCCCGGGGGGGGAACGCAAACATACTAGTGTTTGACATCGTTTTGCCGCCCGTGAGTTCATGTCTTCATGAGCTATTGGTGTTTGGCTTTTGGACGCCCTCGCGGGACTCGCCGTCTGCAAGGCGAGGGGCCAGGTGGTTGCCGTAGGTGTCACAATCACCCAAGAACTTGTGACACTTCACGTCGCCGAAAACCGCCCCGTTCCACAGAACGTCATCGACCACCTGGAGGACATCGTGTGTCGCAAGGACCCCCGAAAACCCCCTCAGAGGTCTGTTCCGCCCTCTGATCTTGGGCCCCGCGTAGTCGCCGGCTCTGTGAGCTGCCCTCGTCCCCGCGCTCGGAACATACCTGTGTCCCAGGTCGTTTTGGGCCCCGCGTCTTGGAATATACATCGAAAAATCCTCATAAATAGTGAATTTATTCGAGCACCGCTGGTTTCATTAGGTGAGCTTGAAAATCTTCAACTTAACCTCAACTTAACCTCACCTAACCTCAACTTAACCTCAACTTACCCTAACCTAGCCTAATCAAGTCTGTCACAGTCTCGTATCGCTGATTCCGAGCCATACCGGTTCGAACGAGCAGTTTTCGGCTGCAGGAAAAGCTAGGTTGCAAAAAATTTAGGTCCGGACTAGGTCAGTTTATGGTGAGGTTAGGTTATGTTGAGGTTAGGGTGAGGTCAAGATCGAGCTTGGGGTCGCCTTCGTCCCCGCGACGGGAACAGACCTCGGCTGAAACCACTCTCGTCCCCGCGAAAAAATCATACATCTGGCCAGAATTTCCCGTCCCCGTCCCCGCGAAAATTTCGGACCGCGGCGCTGACGCGCCGCCTTCGTCCCCGCGCAAAAATCAGACCTCATAGGGAGTTTTCGGGGGTCCTGTGTCGCATCAAGGAGATCCGTTCGCTTACACCCCGCATACCGGACTCTCCTCCATACGTTGAGGACCCCGTTCTTTCCGAAAAGCTCGATGATCTGGAGGAGCGGATGATCAAGTATGCGTGGCCTAAACTCAGGCAACGCTTCCACAAGCGAGACGACGACTTCAACAAGCTCCTTCGAGACGTCGTCTACGAGGACGGCAACGTACACGCCGAGGCGGACCGCAGCAACCCGCCCGATGATCACACCCTCGCAGTTCGTCAGCGTCTCCTCGAGGATTTGCGAAACTCAGATACGCGCGAAAAGCTCACCAAACTTGCGGAGGCGTTGAACTTGATGAAGGTTCTCCGGAAGGTCGTGACGCCGACACAAAGGGTCACGGTACCTGTGCGGGTAGCGATGCACCTTCTGAAGACATTATACGACGAAGGTGTCGTCGACGTGTTGAACCTGTGCACGCTTTACCTTAGCCGTAAGGATTTCACCGATATGGTCACCCGATACCGCAATGCTCATTTGTCTTTGGTAGGTCCCAGCTACGACTTGGCGCGTTGGATCAATAAACTTATCACTCCGCACCGTAACTTCACCTCCGTGTCTCGACTCGCCATGTCGACTTCTCTCGCATCGCTTATCGACTCAAAGGTCGAGGTCGTTGCCGTCGATCCCCAACCGCCCGTCTCCATCTCTGTCAACATCACACAGGATACGATTCGGCAAGCTGCACAGGAGTCCGGGTGGAAGAAAGATGAGGAGAAGAATAGCACGGGGAAGTCGATCGGTGATGTCGTCTTGGAACAGGTCTTCCTCGACCTTCCAAACAACCTTCGGTTGCCGAGACAGGGTACGCGGACTTCACTCTCTTCCTTACTTTTCCTTGTAGTGAGTCTGGAGTCCTCACTATCGGATTAGATGTGCATCCTACGCAGATACAGCCCAAGTATGAGTCTGTATACTCTCACTGTGAGTGTACGCTCCTTGCGAGCCTCCACGGACAGGCCGGCCTCTACGCGTACTTCGGTGTCTCGAAACTGTCATGCGCTCTGTGTGGCGAGTGTTTTGCGGCGTACAGGTCAGTGACGAAGTTGAAGATCAACACTCGCGGCTCCAACAGTCAACTCATCGCCCCATGGGTGTGCCCTAAGTTCTCTGAGAAGAACATTGAGATGCAGGGGAGGATGAGGGCATCAATCCTTCAAAAGATCTCCAACGGCCTGGAGGCCCTGCAGTCTGCAAAGAAGGCTCGGCAGAGATTTCAGAGGTCGGTGGCCTCCGATGACAACTATGTTGAACCGGAGATAAAGGATGACGAATGTATGTTGTCTCGTATGCTTTCGTCGCTGTGTCAATCTTTGATATGTTTTGCAGTGACCCTCGCCAACCTAATAATGGAGGAAGTCATGAATGCGTAGGAGCAGTCTGGTGTCTGAAAATTGCAATTAGCGCAACACCTTTTCTTCTTCTCATTGTTCTTTCCCTGATTGATGGTCACTTTTGTTTGTGAGTAGGGCTGCAATGGATGGTGTCGTGCATGAGCCTGAGGGTCCTGTATTGTAGTGCTTTGATCTCGTCGTTCGACACCGACCGATCATTGTTCTCATTGTTGATTCTTTTTTGGCAAGGCTCTGTGGACTCGTACGACCCGGATCCCATTAAAGACGGTCTTGATCAGACTGACGGTTCAGTCCACTCCCGGTTTACTTGCCTGTGATGCGTGCACTAAAGGGTTCTATGAGATGAAAGCTCCAATACGAATACGAATCGTTGCTGATGAAGACGTCTTTTTGACGTTTGTGGGTGCACATATGTCCACATGTATGTAGCTGCAAAATGCGTGCTGCGATGATATGAGCTCGATGGATCAGTATCAGAACATCATCATGGCTGTGGTATGTGACGGCGTGGGTGTGGCACCATGGTGAGTTCCAGTTTGAAAGCATTGTTATGCCCGAACTCTTCGTTCGTCTGTTCCGCTCTGCACGCGAGACTGACGGTTGTCACCAAATCTTCTCACTCTTTCTGATTTGGACATACAACCCAGCAGATGCGCCCAATGTCCGTGACCTGGCCTTTGTGGTCGAAATAAGCACAGTTAATATCCTCACAAAACATATCTCAGCTTCTCTTGTGCCACGACGACGGCCAAACGATGGCCCTGATTCATTGCATACGCATGAGCGGAATCTGCCAACGGCCCTTTAATCATGTGTGCCTAGGTTTCGTTAGTGTTAACACGGCTTACATTCTGCTCCGGCACAATCCAATGGGATTTGCCTCTGAGCGCAAAGAACAATATCATGCACTGTAATTACGCCAGAGTCCGACGTCCTGGATTTCTTACCATATGCATCTAACAGTAATAATCATGTTCAAAATATAACATGTGAACTCACAATCGCTTCTCTATTGATCCTACAACAATTCCTCGGCAGATCCTAGACCCCCACCATCATCGTTCTTTTCTAAAGCCCTTCTTCCATCTCGTACATTCGCCCTGACCCCGACTTCTAAGGCTTAGAGCAAACGGACCAATTGGTCCGACTCCTACGCCCGTTTATTGTAGCATTAGAGCACACAGGACAAGCCGGGAGGCTCTCATTCCTGACCATCCCACACATATCCCGAGAACACGTTCAACCACCACCTCAACTCCCCACCGCCACCGCCACCTGTCCCACCACCAGCTGCGGTAGGGGAGACGCCAATTTTCCCTTGCACTTCGTCTCTACAGAATTTCCCATCAAGCTCTGCTTCGCCAATCATCTCCGTCACCAAACCTACAGGTACATTCTCAGCCCAGGCGACCTCCAGGGACGTGCGTGGTCCTTTCTCCGTGATCATGGAGGACAGACGCTCGATGAATATGGAGGGCGAGTAGGTTGGGGTGTGGAGGACGCTGAGACCGGTGGAGTGGAAGGTCCGCATGTGGATGGATGGGGTTGTATGTTGAGGAAGGTGAGGAATGACCTGGAGAAAAGTCGACGGTGGCACGAGAGCTATGTATGTAGCGTAATATTTCCAAACAACGAAGTACCGGTACGATAAGATTCAAGAAGAGTCAGCGCTGAACGATCATAGGTATGGAGATGGATAAAATTTGCCGTACCGATACCGCGAGCACGATTCCAGCTTCCCCATACTTCGTCGAGACCGATGATTCCTCTCTCGCCCATGATACCCGTCGCGCCACCTTTACCTCCGGTACCTTGCAAAACGCCAGAGAGCTCCCTCGCCAATTCCTCGTGCCATCTCTTTTCATCGCGAATCATGTCGAGCGTGACTGGTGTATTCTGCATTTGCAAGCCTAGCTGAGCGAGTGAAGAGCGAATGAATGTAGCCTCTTCTGGCTCCGTGGACGGTATTAGCGTTGCCGACGAGGAGAAGGAGGTCGTTTGCTCAGGTGAGATCCCATCCGTCGTAGACGTGGAGGATAGTGCAGATGAAGAATATGGGTTCGAGGCGAGTGATGATGTGGCTGTCAGTCTCTCGTTAAGGTCGCCGGCCAATTTGACCATGTCGCGGGCCTTGATCATCAACGCTTCTAAATCCTGCAGTGCGTCGTCCATGTCGGTCTGGCGAGCCTTGGCGGATGTCTCGACCGTACGGAGTAGACCATCTGAGAAATTCCCCGAAACGACGAGTCAGGATCTCTGCTAGCATCAGAGGAAATGATCCACGTACGGATTCCCGAGCGTTCTGCCCCATTCGTACTCGTCGATGCCGCGCCAGCGTCTTTCGTCTGAAAACGAGCCAAAGGATCTTAACGATTTATATTATTATTCAAGCGAAGTGATCAGCACAAACCTCCCACGCTTTCCCCAGCAGACTGCGCTTCAGGACCGCGTATAGAACCTTGTCTCCTCCTTTCCTAAAGCTCAACTTTAACATCTTACTATCTTCACCCTCCTGCAACTGCCCTGCTGGAGATACAGGTCTCGACACAGGGGCGGACTTCAGGAAGAGACTGGAACCAGGCACCAACACTGTTTTCGGCAGTGCGGTGCCACAGATCTCGCATTCTCGCAAAGACGGGTGATTGAGGAAAGTGCAGGCTGGGCAGGCGATCTCGCTGGTCGCGGGCGCAGACACTGGCGCAGGTGTGGGTGTGGGAGAGACGGGGACAGAAGCAGAATGGAGGAGAGTGGCGGCGACAGAAAAAGGACGTGGGCTTGCTGCCGCAGAAACGCCCCCTGACGTTGTATTGGACGGAATTGGAGAGGATGCGGAGACGGAGGCGGAGAAAGAGCTTGATGATTTAGCGCGAGGAACACCACAGAGTGTACATTTGGCCGTGGTTGGGCTCTGGCCAGGAGGATTGCGAAAATTGCAGACTTCACAGATCCAGCTGTCTCCTGCAAAACCGGAGTCGATGATGGGGTCTGTTCTAGAAGCGTCCGGAGGGCTGATGTGGAGTGTGACCTTCGACGAAGAGGTAAAGAGCCCTGCATAGTATTCGGTTCGAGACACCAGGGAGAGATCAAAGGCAAAAGACCGGGAGTGAGGTTTCAGGGCATCGATGTAGAATATGCGATGGCTTGTAACGTATACTGTGCCGTTCTGGTGATTCGGAGATTTCTGGGTGCTAAGAAGTCATTATTGAGGATGACGGAAAAGGTACACCGAGAGACAAGGAAAGAGACACAAATGGAATTTGTAAAGTTCTAGTGAGGAGGCCAGGAACATTGATGCGCTGATGCCTGCGATGCTTTTTTCTGGTAAAAGCGAAAGATGTGCAGCGCCCAACTTTATGATAGACAAGAAATAGACGGTATCCGTGACGAAAGAGGGATACTGCACGACGTCCCGTGCCTGCAGCATCAAGCCGTAACATTCAGGACAGCACGGGGCGCTTTGGGGGATTTGGACATAAGGCAAAGAATGATGCCGACATAGTGGCATCAGGGACTTCCGCTGGGAAGAATCAAGTACACCAGCACAGAGGCCAGACTCGAGAAGAGTGAAGGCAAAGGGATAGGAAGAAGATATATTGAGATGCACTTACCCGTCATAGATGCCTACACCGTCTTGACTAGCAAGACCGTCCTCATCATCGTAGAGCAAAGCGGGAACAGGTATAGTACCGTCGACAGGCCTTGTATACCTTTGAATACTCATCGGGGTCGTGGTGCGCGATGTTAGAACACGGAACCAATGTATAAGGTCCGGTAGGGAGAGTGGCACAGATGCGTGCGCCCAGTGGATTGACGCCTGGGAGTAAGAGTTGGATTGCAGCCGTGTCAAGCGATAAATAGTTGAAAGTAATTCGGGTAGGAGTATTTGGGCACCATACCTATGAGCCTCCTTCACAGGAACGAATGTTGTCGTCCAATAGAAAGGATGAGTGAACGGTAAAACGGGTCGCTCGAAGTTCCCCACAGGCCCCACTATTGATGTGGAATTTAGGAGACCTCCAGTGATATTCTCAACGCCAAGGAAGCGTCCACTACAACTGTGTACACCAACAAAATAAGCAAGGTTATCGCAGTCAATAATGCAAGAGGGAGATGGCGGTCGATGAATAAGATGTTGACCAACGGAGCGGCCGTCTTTGAGCTGTGTGGCACAATTGACGTAAACTTGCATTGTGGCACCAAACACACCTTCCTCTTGACCACCATCACCGCCGCGAACACTATCACGAGGCATGGTCTCTTCTTGCTCCTGACAATACGGGATGCTCGACATATTTCTCGTGTAAAACTCAATACAATCAATTCTTCGCTTGACCACGAAAATAAGCAATCATGACTGCCAACATTTTGAGCGGTACTTCTTTCTGTAGGCTTGGGACTTTCCCAACACACGCCCTCCCCGCCGATGCATCGTCTTTCCTATGTTAAATCAACGGTCCATCTCTAACCTCTGTTTTATTGCAGCAAATCTCGACCAATCAGATGCCCGGCCTTTCTTGCTCCCACTTTAGCCGAGGAAAGGGTATGACTGGCAAGCGCTCTCACCGAGACTTTTGCGAGATCGTAAATAGCCTTGACCGGAACCACGAACTTGTGCGTGGGCATTCTCCGTCCTCCTTTCGTCGGCCGTGTCCAGCATGGGTCTTTTAAAGTTCCTGCCCCACCATTCCACATCGTTTCCTCTTCTCCCACCGTCTCCTCCTGCTTCTCCCCGCTGGCTTTCTTACCAGACCGTCTGTCGTCCTCCACAAGCGATCGTCGCTCTTTCGCTGCTGCATTTCTCTGCTCCTGACGATGAGGTATGCTCAGGACGCACCTCTATAAGTATTCGATAAATCAGCCGTTCCTGTTTGCTGACAGACGTGTGAACACTCGCAGGCAATCCTCTTCACGCAATGCATTTCTTGTTCTCTTCACTTTCTTGTGGTCGACTCTCTCTCCGGTGACAATGGCGGGACAGGTCAACGTTACTGTCGATGATTCAGATTTCTCGATAAATTACCAACCTCCAGCGATGTGGTGGGCCAGCACAAACTCGACGGCTTGTTCATACTGTCTCACGCCTTTGAACTCGAGCTCGGCATTCCAGAGCACTTGGCACCACGGTCTCCACATCATACCCGTCACTGATAGCGATGATACACCACCACCACCACCACCACCACCACCTCCCCCTCCATCGAGCGACGATGATGACGACGACGACGGTGATGACGGCGATGACGGCGATAGTGATAGTGGTAAGGGAAAGGGTAAGGGAGGGAAATCGAGAAGAGAGGAAACTGCGCGAGTTGTCTCTATATTCACTCGAGTGGAGGACGTAAACACAAGGGGCGAAGTTGAATATCTCGAGGACCCCAGCTCTATATCTAGCCCTTTCGACGTGCAAAAATTCGACGCCGACGATCCCCAATTTATTGACTTGCCCGTCTTCGTTGAACTCAACTTTACCGGTTAATAAATTATTTTTATTCACTGCGAGACTTGACGTACTGACATGTTTCAATACACAGGATCCGCTATTTATCTCTATTGTCTTCTCCCATTAGGCCTCCCTCCCAACAGCAACAGCACTCCGACTCTCACAAATCTTACCTATACTCTCGATGATCAGCCTTCAGGCAACTTCTTCCACGACGGCACGGCGTCACAATCTGGCCAGATGATGCCAAACTCTACCGTCTTCTCGATGACTGGTCTATCGCAATCACCACACACGTTGCGAGTGGATATTGGTCCAGATTCGGTCATGCTCTTCGACTACTTCGTGGTCACCCAATCGGATGGGAACGACGCAGGTTCTTCCATCGGCGCACCTTCTACGGCGACTCAGCCAACGCCAAGCCCTTCTGAACCTACCGAAGCCAGAGCGTAAGTTCTTTCAACGCACTTTCTTCGGTGTTGTATTCTCTCGTCTGACTCTATTCTCTATTCATTCGTCATCGAACTCCAACCATCGCTTCGTCTTAATTTCATGCGTCTTCTATCACCAACCAATCGTCTTTCTATCTCCCCAGCGCCTCCTCCAAACCAAAGAACGTCGCCACTTTCGGTGGTGCCGTTGGTGGTTCTGTCGGCGTCCTTTGCGTCATCGCTATCTGCCTCGCCGCGAGTCTCATCCGCCGCCGACAACGAGCCGCAAAGCGTGATCGACAACGGCGCGCTCGTGCAAGTTATGCTTCATCTGATGCCGAGTCGTACCATAGCGGCAGTGGAGGTAACGCATTACCCGACGAGGGCCCGCAGATGCAAGGACCCAGTGGTTTCGTGCCGAGATATTTCCCCGGGACGGTACCCGCTCCTCCACCTCCCTATGCAGCAGCTGAACCACGACCGTTTTCTCCGTCGGAGACGACACCACTTTCCTATGATGACATATCGCCACACCTGGACGGAGATGAGCCATACGAGGACGTACCTCCGTCATTTGTTGTGGCGATTGCTTCACCAGAGCCTCCTTTGCTGGCGGTACGTTTCAAGCATAGTTCTTGTTCACCGACATGTGACTAGAGCTTACACTGCTATCCCGTGCATGCAGAATATCGTTCGGAGAAATATAGTCCGAAGTCTGACCTCGACAGAGGAGTTGGGGCAGCAAGAAACGGAGGAGGGTGCTTTGCCGAGGCAAGATGAGCAGGAGACTGGCGAGATGCAAATTCTGCCACCACCGCTCACACCCCTACCACGGTCACGGCCGCCTAGTTTCCGCACGACAGAGGGCTCGCTTGCTCCTCGTCCTAATCAACCGGATCCGCTCGATAATGTGAACATCCTTGAGACTGCCGGGGACGAGGAGGAATACGATATCAACGGCAACATCATTCTTCGTCGGTGATAGTTCGCAGGTTCGTGCCACTTGGACTTTCTTCCTTTTTGTTTCTCTATTTCTACAGTACTATGTTATTTCGTTCGGGCGAGACGTGTATCTTCTCTACCTGAATATACCACTCCTTCGCCACCATTTGTCTGTGACGACCCAGCCCTCCTAATCGACGGACTGGTACCTATCCCGCGCTCGTACGGACTTTCCACTCCACCTTTGCGCCCTTTTTGCCCGTCCTTGTTCGCTCATCAGCCTCCGTACCTCATGCTCCTGCCGCTTTCCCTCTCCTCTTCATGATACCACTGTCATTTCTCTCTCCTTTCCCTGGTCACTCGCTTTCATCCTCTTCCTTGGAGCCGGAACCCTGTCCTTCCCACAGTATACTCGGTATATTACAGGGTTTTAAGGTTGACTCCCACGCCCCGCACAATCCCGCTCTCATGCTAGCTCTTCATTCCCATACCCCAATCTATTCTCGCTTTTACCCCGTTTTTCTTTCTCTCTCGTCTCGCTTGTCTTATGTTTTTATTCCCGAAACTGACGGGATGATCGTTCTTCTCCCTTTACCCAGAGCATTCTAGGTAGATTCAAGAGCGATTTCGAGAGCGAGGGTGGAGAAGATTCCATGGCAGTTGCAGCAGCCTCATCGTCATGAGTATTATGTTCAGTTTGTGACTTATTTTGCATTCATGTTCCATGTTCATGCTCGTGTCATACCTAGAGCGATTCGTCTTTCCGTCGGGTACTATTTCTAGGCCTCTCCGTGAGATCCGACTGTCTCTCGACCTGAACGCCCTCACCTTCGTCTCTCATCTTGTCCGGGGTAATCTCTGTATATATGCAGGTCCTGAGCCTCGATTTTCAACTCTCTTTCCACCGTGACTGTGCATACGCCCGCGCATACCTTGTCACTACATCGCTTGTTTGCTGAGTCCGAGTCTTCGAGTCAGGCTGTGAGGCTGTGGGCGCACGGGTACACTATCATCCCTACCTTGGCTTCGTGACTGCGTCTCGTGCGCCCTTCCCCGCGCGCCCTAATCCCTCCGTTACGGGTTTCGTGCACGGTCGTGGAGGCTCGTGTGGCGAAGGAGCGATTGACATACGTACAACCTCACTGGTACGTTGTGCGAGTTCCGCTTGCGTTGTGGCACTACGCTGCGCTATTTCACGACGGGAAGTCGGGTGGGGCGGGGACTCGCTCACGGTGGCGTGTGGGATTGTTCGTTGCGGACCTTCTTGAGGGCAGGTGATACAAGAGTGGCGTGGTATCAAGCTGAGGTAGAAGCTGCCCGTCATATTAGTCTCATGGTACTGTTTTTGGAGCGCGGTAGTTGGTGGATTATCTGAGTTGTAGACTGACACGGCGTGCCATTGGAGATGAGCATGATGGCTAAGAAGTCGTCAATTCGATAATAATAAGAGTTGCACGAAGCTCCTATCGATTTGAAGTTCTCTCCTACTCTGCCCTACGGTAGCTAAGGACGAAGTCACGGTTCCTCCAAAATATTAGGGCACGATCTTCGCCTGTTGAGCGTAACAAATCTCACCGAAAACGCGAAATATTAGGGAAGAGGAGAAGACTCTGTAGGACTTCGTATGTCGATGGCCTTTCAAGTTGCTCCGAGTTGCGAGTTGCTACACTAATTGGTCAAGTGGCACAAAAAACTTTCCGACTGAGAGAAGTCGCTGAGTGCAAAGTTGACGTTGATCGGTGGCATGTTGCAACAATATATTGTAACTAGGAAATGGTTATAGAGACCTCAAATACTCATTGAAACGCAATTCTCGCTGAGCACGGCTGAGAATGAAGAAGACAAAAGATATGGTCAAGATTATATTAGGTCACGCGTCATTCCCATCGGCTCTGACCGTCAAGCGAAAGGGAAAGCGTTTCGGAGGCTCGTACATGGGACCACTGTATGGGATACCGTTGTCTTCAAAACCACACATCAGTGAGAAGGTCCTCCTTCTTGGACTGAAGCTCGCGGACATATTCGATGATCTTCTCCAGTGGCTAGGGAGACTGTTCCAAGAAAGATATACGAAGCTCCGTGCGAGTATAGGTGCCATTACGCGTCATCTCCTCAACAACGGCCTTCCAGCGCTCTTCGCAGGTCGTGAGATGCATGACACAAACCAGAACCGAGTCCGGAAGATGCTGAGATAGGAGGTAGAGCGCAACTCTTTCCGCTTCGTCCCATGTTTTCACGGCAGCGAGTTCTGCTTGGGTAGCCGGGTTAGCAGTCGAGGGACGAGGAGACGAACCGTCGAAGTGAGCCCACTTGTTCTTTGCGTTAACGGCGGTGCGGAAACGCTCGAAGAAGATAGCCCAGATGATGCCATTAGGCTCAAGCTTCGGAACATTCGAGGGAAGAGTATCGGATGATGTGCTGGTGGTGGACATTATCATGATTATGCAGAGTCAAAAGGATTCGGAGATACGCAAGGTAAAGGCAGGGCCCAATAACCTGTAAAATGGACAAGTTTCTTGCACTAAAGGAGCCCGTCGAGGGTTAGAACTCAGACTTGGCACGAAACGGGCAAAGTCTATTCTATTCACCTAAAGGAACCCGACAAGGGTTAGAACTAAAGGTAAAGTAAGCAAAGGCTCGAAACGGACGATCATAAGGTATACAGCTCACCTCAGACCTGGCACGAAACGGGCAAAGTCTGAAGTGCGCGATACGAGGGTGCGCGAGTAAGTATAAGCAAGTATTGTACGACGAACAAGCGGACACAGCTCCGAGCTCTATCATAAGGAAGGATGTAGAACGCTAAACGTAAAAAACGTACGAAGCGCAGCTTGTGGTTCCAACACAGCTTACATCAAACGGGAAAAGGGAAGAACATAACCCCACACTTGCACATGTACCCGCGAGAGGCCAAGGGTGAAATGCTCCAAATGCCTCGAATACTTCGCTACGAGCCCATTAACCGCTCTTGGAGTGTCTCCAACGACGACCAAGTGCCAGGTACGACCCCTTCGAGCGTGGTCTTCGAGTTCTTTCCAGGTCCGTCGTAGGCCATCGTCGGGAGTACGATGGTCGTCTGCTATAGTCGTCTGCACGGCAAAGATGTTCCCCTCGGTATCGCCGAGAACGCCATCGATACCCGGAAAATTCATGACGGACGGCATCCAGTAGAAGGAGTCACGCGCACTGGTGCTCTTAAGCCCGGCCGCTGTGCCAGGGACGAGCTTGGGCGACGGTCGCATCTTCATCTGCAGTGCATCGGCTCTAAAGATATCAAGATCCACACCGGCTGTATACAGGTGTTTATGCACGCGAATTTCGAAACCCCAGGCGGCAGCGGTCCGTGTCAGAGAATTAGAACTGAACGCTTTGAAAAGGTCGAGGCATTTCTGGTTGGTAAATTCGGTGCAATGTGCTGCGAAGAGATTGTCGAGGAACTTCGTCGGGATGAAGGAGATAGCTCGTGACGAGGTGAGGGCCGTGTTGTCGTATGAGCGGCAAGGGCGGACGAACCTGACGCTAAAACCTTCGCTGCCTAGTACACCCTCGTTAGATGCGAAGAGGCTGACGAGCGATGGAGAAGAGCATAACTGGATTGCTGCTCCGTTGGCATCAGCTTCCAATTCTTCTTCGACTGTCCAGCCGCGTCCACAGGCGGCAGCAATCACGATGTCGATGATCGAGCGAGTAGATGGTCCCCACCTGGACACGAGGGGGAAAGTAGAAGATGGGTCCAAGCAAAACTCCTTTCTGTGGAGAGATCTCTTGAGCAAGGATATCCCAGGACGAGCATCGATTCGGCTTACAGGATGGCAGCAATCTCAAGTATCGTGGGCAGCTCTGAGTAGAGCCGCCCGCCCTCGGCCTGCTTCAACCATTCCTTCCATGTCGAGGGTTTCGGTGACGACGCCTGGATGACAAGCTTGGCGTCACTTTGGAAGCCTAAACACGGCTGGGAGACGTTGGAATTGCTGTCGGCCAGGGCCCAGCACTGGAGGATTCGCGGTTCGTCGAGATCAACCACAGAACGGGCCAAAGCGCCTTGTTCGTCGAAGAGGAAATAACGATGATCGTCGAATTGGACCGCCGTCGGAAGGCAGCGCTGAAGACGATAGAGAAGAAGGTATAGGAGGAATATGGTTTTTCCTAGAAAGGACAGGGAACAGAAGTGGACATTGGAGTTGAAGTGAAAATGACAATACTACGAACCGATCCCTGGGTGACCCGTCACGACGAACGCGTTTTTGAACTGACTATCGCTCTCAATTGCCATCCGAAGCAAGTCGTACTCAGGACGAACAATGAGAACACTCGCGTGTGACTTCTTCAAATGGAGGAGACGATAGATGGCATCCAAATCCTCATAGCAAGTGTAGTCGAAATGATCGTCAACTTGAACAGGGAAGTTAAAGACGTCGTCGGGATCGGTGTTGATGGGCAGGCCGATGTCGGCTATAGAAACTCTGCCTTCGTGGTGAGGCCACACATGACCCCAAGCTTTGTCATAGAACTGGTCGAGGGACAGAAAGGGAGCCATGATGAGTGCAGACTTCGGGATTGTCGAGT
Organism: Stereum hirsutum FP-91666 SS1; assembly: GCF_000264905.1. Lineage (NCBI taxonomy): Eukaryota > Fungi > Basidiomycota > Agaricomycetes > Russulales > Stereaceae > Stereum > Stereum hirsutum. Next base: position 623,500 of record NW_006763141.1, on the reverse strand, counting down.
CGCAGACTCCAGAGAGAGCACCGACCTTAGGGGGGGTGCCGGCATATGCCGGCAGATCATGTGACGTCCTTTGTCCATTGACCTCCCGGGCCAGCCCGGGCCTCGCAGATTGCTCGCAGAACCAGCGCAGTACAAAGCGCGAATCTCGGACAAGTTACCTATTATAATACAGAAAAACGGCACCATTTCACGGAAACTACGCCCGAGGCCCAATGATCTTGCGCGTGTGTACATAGAGACTTGTCTCCCAAACAAAGATGCGGCTTGGCGTTCTTTGTACGGTAGCGGAACATGCGCAGTACTTATGAACAAACCTTCTGATTATTTGTGCCATATAGTGGTGGGACTCAGAAGTTAAGGAAGGGACATACATGCAAACGATGACATACACAAAAAGAGGACACTGATATCCTGAAGAGGCTGCGGTTACAACATACTAATGAGTACAAATCTAACGAAACTGTTGTGATATAGTCATGGAACATACAAACAAGCGAAAGAGAGAAGGGGCAGCGAAAAGAGACACGAAGGAGAGCAAAAAAATCAGATAGCATACATTGGCCTCACATCCAAAACCTCATCCTCGTCTTCTTCTGGCTCTCTCACCATCAATGGCATCGCTCTCGTTCTCGTCGGCTCAAACCTCGCATCAATCACCAAAGAATTTCTCGCACCGCCCCTCGAACCCATTGATCCCGAAAACTCTCGAGACACAGGTTTCCTATGAGATGCTCTTGACGCTTTCGAACCGGACCTATCCACTCCACCCGCGACCGTCATGTCACCCGGGCCCCTGCTCACTCGCTGAGACCCTGTCCTCGCAGTGGGCCTACTCGAATCCGTCCTCCTCATCGTATCTAGACCACCACCTCCCGGAGCAGTCGAAACCCTTTGTCGCGGTATAGTCGGGTTCGCTCCCACAGGCGACGGCCCAAAAGCAGCATGGTAATTATTCCACGGGTCCGCAGCGTTCGCGTTCGAGTTCATGTAGTTGGCGTGAGGTGAAGTAGAAGAGGATGTCCAAGCGACACTGGCGCTAAGAGGTCTCGGCGAACCGATCATCTCCTTGCCGATCCTACTCCCACCTTTCTTCCGACTGGTACTTGATCCCGACCTCGAGCCTACCGTATTGACGTTCCTCGTGCCATTCTCAGCCCGTTTCGAAGGAGGCTGTGGTGGCAGAGGAGCACTGGCTTGCGTTGAGGACGTCGCGTCGTCGAGTACGCAAGAGCCGCCTTTGGGAAACGTGAGATCCTTCATGAACGCGAGGAAGGAGCGTTTCTTCCGTAGACCCTTCGGCTTTGACTTCGGGAGCGTGTTCGTGGTCGTGGGATTCTTAACTTCGGCATTCGCACTACTGGAACTGGGCCCAGCATCGTTCGGATGACCATGAATAAGAGGAGCTGTGGGATGGGATTTCGACGAGGTGGCATCCAGCAGGTCCGAGTTCGGGAGTGGTGGGGGTGTGTGGCTCTTAGCAAGCATACGGCGTATGAATGACTGTTTATGTTTCACGGTCTTCCTTCTCCCTTCCTCTCCTCCCTCAACCGCTGTGTCAGGGCCTCGGCTTTCATCAACAGGCAATGGCGGCAAGGTCGGCGAAGTCAGCGTTGGAGACCTCGCGCGCGCCTGTGCCCTCGACCCCGATAGCCCGGGTGGAGGGAAGATTCTGCGTAGCAAAGGCGAACCTGGACGCTCCACCACACCGACGACATCGACCTCTCCCTCAACTCCTGCGCTAAGCTCCGACCCAGAAGCGTCGAACTTGGCAGCCTTGAATGACTTAAACGTAGGCGTAGGTGATTGCGATTGTGGCGACGATGCTCGGATTGGGATTGATAGGGGTAGCGAAAAACGAAACGCACCCGTCTTGGGGCTGGGACTGGAGTAGGGATGCGTTGGTGAGAAAGGCGTGGTGTCAATGAGGTTGCTCGTAGTAACAATGTCGGCGGAGATGGAGTCACTCGTGGCAGGGATGCTGGGCGCAGAGGTAAGAGTACCAGAACCGCTAAAGTCGGTGTTAGCTTTATGAGCAGGGTGCGTGCACTGGATTTGGTGTTCGGTGGGAACAAGGGGAACAGGGAAGGTCGAAGACACGTACGTCTTCTCATCATCGATCGAGTCTAACCAGCGAGCCTGACTTTGCGGTCTCGGTTCTTGTGCTGCCACTCCCGTCAATCCCGTCCCATCGATAGTGATGCCGAAGTCCACGTCGGTACCACGAGTAACAGGCGCTGCAACAGCGACTCCCGCTTCTTCGCCTCCTTCACCGCCAGAATTGCACGCGTTCTCATCATCACCGATGTCTGCCTCGCACGCCGAACCAGGACGAACTGACGGATGGCGAGCCACGGCACCTCCACACGCCTCACAAGCACACATCACGACTCCATCCCTCATAAAAAATGGATATACCTCGTCCACCTTCACCGCTTTGTCAAGGTCAAGCGACGCATACCCAAGTCCCTCCAAACCATCCGACTCCTTCGTCACTGTCCACCAATGTTCGGATCCAGTCGACGTCGAGCTACTGCTACTGCTAGTAGATTCCGAAGACGCTAGTTGATGATGATGACTAGAGTTAGGTGTTAGGCTGGGAACAGAAGCCGGTCTCGGTCTCGGTACGCGTCCTCTCGCATCCGTCATTGGGACGGCCAACATCTCGATATTCGGGAGCGAAGCTTGACGCGTCAGATTAGAAAGAGAACTTGACGTAGAGGAAGACACTGGTATCCATGTGGGCGTTGCGGACGATGCCTTTGTATGTTCGTGCGGGTAGGCTTCATACGTAGAAGTTGCAGTCCCATGGCAAGAATACGCAGACGAAGACGAGGCTGGAACGTAGCGTGTCGAATCGTCCTCGGGTCTCGTCACGACGATACTGGGCACCTCGACTCCGTTGAACATCGTCGACCGAGTCTGGCTCTGCATCCTGACGCGCATCCCGACGAAGACTCTATCCTCCCCTTCCTCCTCAACCATACATTCCTCGTCTCCTTCGAATTCGAACCCATCCCGGTAACTATAATAAACCTCCCGTGGCGGTGGCGTCAAAACTCGATCGAGCGGGTTCAGCGTGTCAAATGAGTCAGATGGGATCCCGAGTGAGGTATAGAACGACTGATGCAGCGTCATGTTGCCGTCCGTTGACATCGACAGGCCAGAGATACCCACTCCGACTTGAAAATCGTCGTCAGCATCTAACGGATGTTCCATAGCGTCCAGTTCCTTCGATACGGCCACCAGTTGAGCGAGTGCGTCAAATGTAGACTCCGATCGTGGAGGTGTTTTGCCCACTAGATCGTGACTAGCTATAGCCAAGGAAGAAGTAGTGGTCGTGCTAGATGAAGTAGATTCTTTGAATGCAGGGATCCCGTTCGAGAGATCGGCCTCCGAGATTGGGGATGTAGATGTGGCGGTAGAATGTGCTGATTGCCTAGTCTGCGTCGGAGGCTCTATGAGCGATGATGATGGCACGATGAAAAGCTCTCCGAGTCCTCCAAGAACCGAATCTGACAAGTCCTCCGACATACCACTGATCTCCTTCGAGACAGTATCAAGCTCGTCTATAGACCCCGAAGGCGCAGACAGCACCAGTTCATGGGCGTGATTGGGACTAGGCGGAGGGTAGTGAGTGTATGAGGTTGTGGTCGATAAATATGTGGTTGCCGAGGGCTGAAAGGTGTCGATGTTGGTGATGCGCCGTGCCGAAGAAGACTGTGGTAGAGCCAGCAAATCGAGAGATACACCGGTGTTAGTAGGTACCAGGGGCCATGGACTCGCTATGGAGGTCGAGGTCGAGGCGAGGGAGAGTTGCACGAGATGAGCTTCAGGATTATCAAAGTCAAATTGACGTTGAACCAATTCCTCTTCCTCATCTTCCTCTTCAGAAGAGGCATTCTGGTCCTGGTCCTGGTCGAGAGTCGCGTCGCATTCCGGCAGAAAAGAAGTCGACAGCTCTATGGGCGAGGTGAAGACTGGAATATCGAGCCCAAGAGGAGGAAGACATGAAAGGCTCGAGTGTGGTTGTTCGTCCTCGCCTGCAGCTGCAGTTGCAGCCGCGCTCATGATACCGTCAACCCACCCATCGTTCACCTGTCCCTGATGCCCCTCTGTCCTCGAGTCCGCCAAACCGACGTCGTAAAATGACGAGAAAGATGTCGGTAGCTGCTCATCGTGTGCCCGTGCCTGATCAAGAGACGTCCAGAGACCTGAATCTCTCCGCGCCTGCTGTCGAAACTGAGCATCAGCAACAGACTGCCCGACTCCAAGGAGATCAAGGTCGGCACTAGCAAAATCAGCAAAGAACGAAGCTTCCGAAAAGGTGTTCATAGCGTCCAGAGGCGAACAAGGCAGAACGAGGCCCAGGCTAGGAGGAGGCGAGCCGACCGTGAGATCGGTGTCCCCAAAAACACCAGACGCAGCAGCAGCAATATTACGGGGATGTGGCTGAATCTCAGCCGTCGTGCTCTCCAGCGCCCAAAAAGAACAGCCCGATCCGTCCTCCAAAGGATCCAAGTCAATCTCCGGAAGAACAAAACCAAAGTTCGGGCGAGTCGTACTCGGTGGAGGTGTCGGATATGCTGACGCCGTTTGTGCCTCGTCAGTGGGGGCAACTTTAGGCGAATCGTTACCGAATTCGACTTGAAGAGCAGCAAGATCAAAAGGGGGTGGAGATAGTGATCTGGCGCCACCACCACTGCTGACAAAAGATGTCGCTTTGCGTAGAAGGAGGGATGCTCGAGAGCGTGGGCGGGCAGGTGGGACAGGGGAATCGGGAGTGAGGGCGGGGGTGGGAACCGGTGTGGTAGTGTTTATGGTGGACGCCATGTTCCGAGTCCCAGTACGCGATGGATTGAACAATGGCAGTGATTCTGAAGCGTTGCTAAAAAGGTGGAGATGGTAGTCTGTATGTTGTAATGCTGAAGAGAAGCGTTCGACGAGTGGTGCTTGGGAACCCGGTAAGAAACCACTTTTGACGAGCACTGGCAATGAGTAGAACTCTAAGAATCTGCGAAGGATCAAGTCTATGTTAGTAAAGAAATAAACGAAGGTGAGTATGGGTTCTTGTAGCGAGCAAGGTTTAAACTGGTATCCTTACCTCACGAACTCAAGCCTCGTCGATGTTCAAGTAGAAGAGTTGTGGCGGGGTGTTGAGAAAGTGCGCCTGAAGTTTGAAATTCCCCACAACATGGCGGTGTTGACGCGTGTTGATTTTGTCGAAGACGCCACCGTTCGATTGTGGCCCTGTCTGTCCCTCTCCAGTCCTCAATATTTCTCCTAGCTTTTTGCATCAGCAATGACTGGACTCATACATACGATCTCTACATTTTTTTGGCGGAGACAGGATGCGAAATAATTCTAGCGCTCACCAGCGACGCCAAGTAAGTAACCTCTCTTCAAGTTCAGACTCGTAGTTACCGCGGAAGACGGACGTCAACAAGATCTTCAGGATCTTCTGAGTCATGACCTATGAGGGGACATCTACCGTATAGCGCTCTGGGTCCCGAACAAGAGTCAGGGTGGCTCAAAGAACATTTTTGAGTTCACCTTACACCACATTCGGTATCTGACACAGCAAACGGTCTACAACGCTGAGGGCTCTCTGGATACGAATTTAAGAGAATTACATGACTTGATCAATTGATACACATCGTCTGCGCCACTCCATGCCGAGCCGTATGCATGGCCACGGGCAGTGCATAATTCTGACACCATACACTAGAACGGCGATTCCCAGGCATAGTATCCTTTCTCAAGCCCATCCAGAATAGGCCTGAGCATGCTCTTATGTGCTTGTCGAAGAGCAGTAGGTGTCATCATGCTTTTTGCTGTCATCTTGAAGTCGATGATGCGCCAGCCGTGGGTGCGGTGAGTGAACGGCGAGGAGATACTCGCAAGGCCAGGAGGGTGTTGCGGCGCTTCTAGAATGTTTGCATGTCGGATATCCTGCGAATTGAGGATAGCAAGGTACCCTATCTCTGCGATGAGGGTGTGCAAGTCTTCCCTATGAGACGTTGATTAACCATTATATATAAATCGCAGCGCACCGAGAAGCTGAAGTTGCGTAACGTACCGTACATCCGCAGGGATGGGTTTTCCGATGGGCAGACGGCAGCCCAAGCGTTCTAAAACGAGAACAAATATTTTGTTTCGAGTGGAACGCGGCTTCAGGATATCAGGATGCGGGAGGTCGTCCACTCAGGCGTCCGGGGACTCGAATTCTTCGTGCGCGAGTAATGTGCGGCCATCTGGTAGTCGAACCGCGCAGCCTACAGGAAGATCTGCTTCGAACAAACCATAACACCTCGGTATCGCTACACCTTGAAGACGCTCCATCTCCTCGTAGAACCACGACTCGCGGTAGATATCGGCGCATCGATGCGAGCGAGGAAATTTGAAGACGAGTTCGGGGAGTTTATTGTTAGGGTCTGAGAGAACGGGATCACTGAGGATATAAACCAGGCCGGTTCGGCCGCTGCCAAGGTACTCAGCGACTGAAGTCCGGAGTGTAATATCATGGGGTGGAGGGAGAGATGATGGAGGGCGAGTAGGAGCAGCGGATAAGAATAAAATTGGAGTCGCCTCATTATGCGGTGTTCGAGGGCGTATTAGATCGACAGGGAGGTTGAGACGGTGAAGGTCGATCGGTATGCTCAGTCCCAACGAATCACGCACGACATCCAGTAAAACTAATTTTTCTATGGCGTTTTGAATCTGGTAAATATTCTTTCATCATTACCGTTCCAGAGAGAGCATATATGCTAACTCACCAGGTTTTCCGCTGTGACGGGAGGCGATGACATTATGATAATATTGGTACTACAAGGAAGTCTGAGAAAATAAGGTCGGAGAAAGACACGAAGAACGACGCCACACGCAGAGTGAAGTTTCTTTAGCTAGCTAAGATACTATCAGTGAGTACGTCAAAAGCGAGCTGGGGTGAGCGGCGGTATTGTGGTTCTGGTTGAGTTGAGTTGTGGCGTATGCATGGAACGGCTGCACCCGAATTGAGTTCAGTTTGACCCGGCATTTTCCGACAGGCAACGTCTCAAAGCAGAAGACAACAACAACCATCTTCCTATCTTCCCGATCTTTTGTCTCTGATTCTGAAATTGTCCGATCCGAGTCTTGCCATTCATCGAGCAGGAAACCTAGAAATTGGACCGGTCGACATCCTAGTCTGACAACTTTCACAGCTGCAGGCATCATACGTCTTGAATATTCGCGAACCTTCACCAGAGCTGTATATCCGAGTCTAACCTGGATAGGAGTCAACCCACCCTTCCAATTCATTCCTGCTATGACTGCTCCGTCTCCAAGCCTTCTTGGCGTGCCGCCCGAAATTCTTGATGAGGTCATTGACGCCATCGACTCTCCAGCCGCTCTTCTTTCCCTCTCGTGCTCTACGAAGAATCTGGCTCGTCTCATCATTCCCAACCATCTTTCCTTCCGCTTCGTACGGGCGCCGTTCTCAGGAGAGAACTCCATATGGGAATACTTCGCATATAAGGCCCCCCAAGCTGCCAAAGTCCGAATTCTATTCGTCCTCCAAGAGGGACTCCCTCCATTGACTCCGATAATCGGTTACAACGTCTCCAGGCGCATACCATCACTCCCAGACAGTGCTATTCACCACTCGTTTACACGGTCGGACCTGGAGTCTGATTTAGAACAGGAGAAATTGATTGTTTCTGCCGTGCGCAACATGAAATGTCTGCGGGAGTTTGCATGGCACCGCGAAGCGCCGCCTAGCTTACGCGGCAGACATGGCCTATGGAGCACTTTGAAGGAGCTTGGGACAGTTCGAAGACTAGATGTTCTCGATTGTGCGGAGAGAGGAGATGGCATCTTGCAGTCACCTTCGGTGAGAGGACCTCGGTTGTGTGTACTCGCAAACCCTGGCTGACATTATTATTTATGTACCAAAGTTCCTCGATATGTCTGGATTGAGGGAATTCAAAATGTTCTCCGACGCGTTAGACACTGTGAACCCCATGCCGGAAGAACCTGACTTGGACCCTCTCATGCACATGCTAGTGAATAATTGCCCCGAACTCGAGGTGCGATAATTCCTTCCGATCCGTTATTCTTGCGAGCGCCCCATCTTACATTCTCCTCTTTTCAGTTGTTGTCTCTTTCAATACAGACCTACCGCTATCTAGGAGTCGCAAGCATCACACACTCTTTACCGTCCTCCTCCTGGCCCAATCTTCACACTCTCCAGCTCACCAACGGAATCGGTTGTAGCGCTGCTTGCATGGCGTCATTCCTCAAAGCACACCAGGTATTAGAAGAAGTTGTTATCGGGCGAATGCTTCCCGGATACCAAGGAGGAGATTTCACCTCACTGTTGCAGTCTGATGATGGTGGGAGAGTCCTTCCTCGTCTCAAACGACTTTCTTGTTCCTCCATGCAAGCGGCTGCGATTCTACCGCACGTCAAGGGAACCCTGGAATTTCTCTCAGGCATAGAAGTCAATGAAACCGTCGTTCTGTTTGAGTTTTTCGACCCCGACCTCGACCCCGACTGGGAGCCTGAGCACGAGGGCCAAGACGATGATATATGGGACTGCGCTATTCTGTCCCCTTGGCGCTCTGCTTTTCTCGACGCCCTATGTGACTGTCGCTCCCTCAGGAGCATTTCCGTAGGACACCATGCCCGGATCGAAGACATGTTCTTACTCGCATCGGCCGTACCGTGGATTCAGAGATTTGACTATCTCGATTCCACCCATTCAACAGACATAAACGTGGAAAAAGTGTGTAGTTTCACTTACTCAGGCAGAGCCGAGCTTACGCTAAAGGACGACCCCTCTGTTCGCCCGATAGTGGTGTTCGCTTTATTTGAAGTTTCCGGAGCTGACCACCCTGGAAGCTCGTAATCTCGTACACTTCGCCGACCTCGAACATGTTTACGCCAACAACAATGCCACTCTTCAAAAGCTCTCACGCGCGATAAAGAAGCTTCTAGTAGTCATCTCATGGGATATGAAGGCTGTTATTATCAGAGGTACAGAGGAAGAGGGGGTCAAATGGGTGGTTAGGAAGCTGAACGACACTAACGACTGTTCTCTGAAGGAGGGCGAGATCGTTTATGGGCTTTGAGGGCCTACTATTCAACAGAGTCAAAAATCCATCATACAGAACGCGTTATGTTTCTAGTACTCGACTTCGTCGCTGTGCTTTAACCGATAAATTTCAGTCCCGCCGGTGGCCACAGTACGATGACCTTCCCCTCTCACAACCGAGCCGCGTATTATAGTTTGTCTACCCCTGCTATGTGTGTGGCCTGTCTCGTTGTCATTATCTCGGTGGTTTCGTCTGTGTTCGGGATCTCTTACCATATATGTGGAATTGTGGGACGATGGATACAACTCTATATCGCTTACAAGTACAAGTCCCGATGAAATTCTTCGTGGGCACGATTTATAGGAGGGGAATAATGTTATTGAGATCTCGTGCCCGTCACTCCGTTCAAAAGAGGCGAAATCATCATCAAGAATGCTACTAGTATAGAATGTGAAAGAGCAATAAGAATACAATCAGGTATACTGAGTACATGTAAGACTACATCCCTCGCCACTCGAGATAAGAGTTCAGTGGAAAATCAAGAGAAATATCTATGCATCAACCTTCGTCCATTCATCCCCATCTACCGAACTCCTACTCTCTGAAGGCCCCTCGGGATCACTATCCTTCGTCTGCCCGTATACAAGCACCGCATCATGATCCCCGTCTGCCTTCTCCGATGACTGCCTATCGGAAGGCGAGATTGAGGAAGAAGCAAGAGGTGCAGGATCCGACTCGACCGGTGATGGTGAAGGCTTCACATCGACAGGGGTGGCGGACGATGAGGCGTCAGAGTCGGAGGCGATGTGGGGTGAAGACGGTGTCGATGTTAGGGAAGTAGACGGAGAAGTAGTGTCGGATTCTGCAGACTTCGGTGAAGGTTCGAAGTCTGAACGAATTTCGTTGACGGAGTCAGAGACGTCGACGTCCTGGGCCGAGGAGATCTGTAGTCCACCATCCTCGACGTCTCTGATAGAATCAATGTCAGACGAAGTCGAACCGGACATGCCGTCGTCGGGAGTGGCAGCATCGGAAGGGTCGACGAGGGAGAAGGTGGTGGTGGCAGACTGCGATTCCCCCGTCGATGCAGATGCAGGGAGCAACTCGGCTTCCGACTTCTTCAGATCGTGGAGGGTAGTACTGGAAGTCGTTGCCTCAGGCGTGACGTCGACAGCGGCAGATCTAACCTCAGCTTCCTCCTCAGCTTCCTCGGCCTCCTTCATCTCCTCGATTTCTTTCTCAACTTCCTCTGCACGCTCGACCTCTGCCTTCACCTCGACCTTTTTTCTTCTCCCCTCCTCCGCCCGCCTCATCTCCCCAACCCTCCTCTCAATCCTCTCCAACTCCATCTCAACTTCCCTGACCGCCTCCCTCCGCCTCCCCCTCACACTCTCGTCCCCCTCACTCTCCACCTCATCCAACTGAGCCAACAACCCGTTCAGTGAATGTTCGTATGCGCGGAGCGGGGTGTTGGTCGGTGTGAACGCGAGCTCCAGTCCGTCTTCGCCGTCTTGTGTGGCGGTGGCGACAAAGTCGAGCGAAGAAGGGAATGTGAAGGAGTCACGAAGTTCGTAGAACGAGGACTCGATTTTGTCGATGGAGAGGATGGACATTGTGGAGTGGTTGGAGAGAGTAGAGTGGGTGGATTCGGCGGGAGAGGGAGGTTCTGGAAATGAGAGTGTAGATGTGGCGGGGGCGTTGGTGTTCATAGGCGGGATGGAGATCGAGATGGGTGGACGGGGTGGAGAGGAAGATGCATTGTGATTATTATCCTATAAGTGCACGAAAATCGTTAGAATATTGAGCATTTCACCGTTGACCTTCTGAAATGAGACTTACTCTGGGTGCTGACTCCTGAACGTCAGGTAACTTCGACTCAGAGTTAGCCTCAGGCTTCTGATGCTTGGCTGGGCCAGCGAGACTTGTCAATAGGCTCTTAACGACCTCTTCCATCTCTTTGTCCAGCTTGCCTGATGACAAGCCCTCCTGCAGGCGGGTGGCGAGCTTGCTTGGGGAGGAAGGCCTGTCCACGGGCGAAGCTGAGGCAGGTGCCGGCGTAGATGATTTATCGGGAGATGGGGACGAGGGTGCTTGGTGCGAAGCTTTCTGCTTGACACCAACTGCCTGAGCAGAATTATCGCCAGGAACAACGGTCTGAAGAACGAGCTCAAAATCAGAACAACGAATAGAAGACTCTCGGGTAAGAGAAACGTACAGCAGTCGTCGGAGGAGCAGCCTTCTTCTCAGTCTGATTCGATGCCGCTGAAGCAGGCCTGAGACCAAACATCTCTGCGAAGATCTTGAACGCGGCAGCTTCAGCCGACTTGTCCTCCTGAATATTCGACGTGGTTGTAGGCTTCGCCTTCGTAGGGGTGGGTGCTGGAACAGGCGCCGTGGCGTGAGCGGGAGGGCTAGCAGACTCGACCGGGAACACTTTCTTCGCATCGTCCAGCGAGACGCCGAAAAGGTGGGAAAGGAGGTTCGCGTTTGCGTCCTCGTCAGGCTGCGGCGAGGAGTGAGGGACTGCGGAACGCGATTTGAGTTGAGTCTCGGAAGCAGGAGTTGGAGGGACGAAGGCTGGAGATAATGTAGTGGGTGAAATAGAGACGCGTTCTGCTGAAGCAGGAGCTGGCTGTATGCCCATTGAAACGTCAGAAAGCAATATTGGGACAGAATACGAAGATAAACGTACCTTGCGCACGGGTGTGCCACCATAGAAGAAATCGTAGAATGCCCTCAGAGCCTCTTGCTCTTCGCGACGATCAGGTGTTTGCGGCTGCTGGCCGCAAGCTGCAAGTCTTGGGACGTCAACCTCAGCCTGGGGCATTCCAAGCATCCGCCTCTTCAAGGACTCGATCTTCTCCGACCTCTCCCTCTCCATCTGGAGAGCTTTCGCCATCTTGTGTATTTCCTCGATCTCCTTCACACGTGCTTGGCGCGCAACTTCCTCTTCGTAGGCCCTCTGCCTGGCAGCGGCTTGGAGGGCTCGCTGGCGTTCGATTCTGGCTTCTTCCGCGCGAGCGCGAGCCTGAGCCTGGAGATACTCGGCCTCAGCAGCGCGAGCTTCGGCTAGAGCCTCATAGTAACGTTGACGAGAAACATAGAGTTCTGAAGAAGAGGAGGAAACATCATCGACGAAGGGAAGGATGCTCTGAGTGTGGCGAGGGTGGGTGTGGCGAGGATGGTCATGACGCAGAGAAAAGTCCTCAGAAGGATACGACGAGGATAGAGTCTTCAGCGAGAGAGTATGAGGAGCCTGAGCAAGTGGTACAAAGGAAAACATTGTCGTCGAAGTTGTTTCGATGGTTTGAGATGAGACGTTAGGCTTTGGGATATGTCTGTGGATATGCGTGAGCAGTGGTAACTTACGGACCTGATGTGAAGAGGCGGGATGCTTTATATGTGGACGGGTATTAGCTAGCGCTTCCACGCTGAGCAGACTGCGCCATTGAATGTCGCATCTTCTTGAGGATGCGGACGTTCTCGAGGATAATCTCGAATATTCGTCGAACAGTATGAGTGACCGGAAGAAGGCTGGAGAAACTGCTAGAACGAGGCGAACCCGGAATAGATTGGAAAGGACTGAGCCAGCGGCGCCGATTAGATTTTCGATATCGGCGCCACCCAACTGCGCCACATCAAGTAACAAGCTCTCTCCTCCAACTTGCCTCCATCCTCCACCCTTCGTTGCCCATGTCCAGTGGTATACGCCGCCAATTACTTTGACATTTTTTGGTGCAATGTCTCATACTATCCGATAGATGAAACGCTCAACGATACTCTAAAAATCTTCATCTCCTAGCCAACCATCTTGTGTTCAACATCCCATTCAATCCTTGTGTTGGCATTAGATATCTATAGAACGACAAACAGCGCCGATGGCGGCGTTAACACTCTATAAGTCTTGCTATCTGCATCTGTTTAACCTCCTCGTTTTCTCTACGCTTCGTCATCATGGCTCTGGTAGCCTTCACCTTCGGCTCTCTGGGAGACATCATCGCTGTCATTGACCTCCTCAACGAAGTTCGCAAAGCTCTCTCTGATAGCACAGGTTCATCGGCCGAATATCAAGCTCTCCTCATCTCTCTCGACATATTCCATGATACCCTCGAGGCCGTCCGAGATACTTTCTCAACCGCATCGCCTTCATTGCGAAATCACACCCCACTCCTTCCCTCACTCCAGAACGCGCATCGACAAGCGCTGAGCGTGAGTCGTGCGCTGCTCAAAGATATACATGCACGTATTGCGAAGTATCAAGCGAGTCTGAGGAAAGGTGGCTCGGGTAGTATGATGCGAGATTCGTGGCGGAAGATCGGGTGGGCATTGTTTCAAAAGCCTGAGTTAGAGGAGATGAAGATGAAGATGATGGCTCAAGTAGAAACTCTCAATATTCTGCTGTCTCTTGCGCTCAGGTCGGTGGCTCTCTGTACCCTGTGTCTCTGTGGGAATCAGAGCTTAACATGTTCAATCTTTTATTCCAGGCATGACGTTCGACAACAGCACGCTGCGGTCTTGGAAATGGACCGTTCTGTCCAACAGCTGCCAATCCTCATTCAGTGCGTACTATCTATTATCCACGAATCGCCATACCTTCGAAGATTGGAGCACTAACCTCTCGTTCACCCAGGGAGACCATCGCCGAGCAGCGCACAGTCCTATTCGAGATCAAACACTGTGTGAACGAGCTCCCGAACACTCTCGGTTGCACCTGGGAAGGCGGCATGGCACATAGTCAGAGACCTGTGGTCCTCAGAGACGCTCTCGGCCAGACGCTGAACCTTCCTCTAGAATTTTGCGAATCCTACGACGTACGCGATCTCTATCAAATACTCTATTTCTTTCTCTGATGTCCTACTTGCTTCACTTGACGCCCATTCATAGCTCCTCGATGGCATCCTCAAAGTGTACTACCGGAAGAGAGCCGGCGGTCGTTTCGTAGAGCGCGGGGACTACGAGCTCACGATACCCGGTGATGAAATGACCGACGGCCCCGAATCTGCATCCACCTCCCTCGTCCAATGCCAAAAGGAACGCCAACACGAACGCGCCTATGTCAGCCATAGGGACGATAGGGAATGGAGGGATCTAGTCAAAGCTGGGATCTCAATCGACATGAACGTCATCGTCCGTGAAAAGGTCGATGTCGCGGGACTGGAGGATATGCATAGCTGGGAACGAGCACGCCAGAGGTGTCCTAATTGCTCGTTTGACAACTCGAAGCCTCCTAATGGTTCAGGTCCTCGACGGAGTCCACGTTCTCGCTGGACGGACGGGGCACAGGGGATTAAATGGTACTGTGTCCATTAGTCTCGTATACCTGTGAAGAACGAGCTCACTCATTCTGCCTTACATAGCGAGTTCTGCCAAGTCTGGTTTCACATCAACAGTCTCCTACCTTCCAACGATCCAGAGCTCGAAGCGTCCATTTCAGCAACGGGACAGAACACGGAAGGTGAAACAGAGGAGCTCGTCTCGTCCCAAACTCAGAAACAACGGGGGGTTCGTCCACTTCGGACGACTTCGCTGGACGAAGTGCGCTTTCTACGTCGCCTGCGGGTAGTGAAGTCGTTGCCTAGACCTTCAGCGACTCCAAATAGAAGAAGGTTTCCGAATCCTACGTTTGCTGGGATTTATTACATGAGGGCTGTAGGCGAAGGTTTCTAGATCCGGTTGGTGTCGTTCTTGAGTGTACTTGGGACACCGTGGGTGGCAATCAAGCGGGTACTGGGGAGTCCGGACTTGGAGGGCTTCTCCTAAGTGAGGATAGAGTAGTGTGCTCGTACAGTATAGTAGCGTCCATCAATACACTTTATTCCTGGTTCTGCGAGCGTAGACACTCCCGCCTGGGTTGAGAGCAAATTTTTCACTGTACTCGTGATGGCAGAGAGAAAATATAAACTAAATCGTGACCAAACCCTATTCATCAGTACCTGCAGAACACCCTTACCAAATCAGAACGATCCTCCGGATAGAGTCGCATGGACAATCGCTCCCTCCAAACCACCAGTGACCGTCAAACCTGCGGTCGGAAAGTTAGCACTACCCATAGTAGAACATATTTCGAGATAAATAGAAGAACCAACCAGAAAAGTCCATCGTACTATAAAGTACAAGAGCGTCAAAACGAAGAACACAAAAACAGATGAAGCACAAGCGAGTACTGACCCAGGACAGCTCGAAGTACTCCCGCAGTTCACTTCGACGCGGTGCGCGTCGCTTGCGACGGAGATGGTGTTCGTTCCAGAAAAGACGACATTCTGCACAATTCATCAAACAAATGTATCCGTTAGCATCACTTCTGGATTTGTTCTGGATTATATCCCATCGCACAATACAGAATGGTCGGATATCTGCCATGGTTTTTCGTACCGTAACTCGAACAGTCACATACCTCGACAATAACGCCCGTACCGGGCGTCGCCAACGTACTCGGATAACTCTGATCGATTATGACTCCGAACTGCGTGATTCCGGAAAGCTTGTTGTTAGTGAAGGTGATGCCGTTGACGGTCGAGCCTGTGGCGGTGGCGTCAGTCTTGATGCGTAGACCGTTCACACTGTTTGCAGAATCAAACACCCAATCGTATTCAGTCAGTTTCGAAGCAAGAAAAATGTCGATAAAGAGGATGAGAGAAATGAACATGATGTTGAAGAAACATACTTGTTTGTCACCGTGTTCCCAGAGATCGTAACATCTGAGACAGTCACGTCACTCGAGATGGATCCCTGCATCAGCATATTCAGATCATGCAGAAGAAAAGGGAGGAGGACTAGAAGATCACGCACGATTGAGATTCCATGACCACCAGAGCACGAATTGTTCTCGAAAACGATGGTCGTTCCCCGATTGATAGCAAGGCAATCATCTATGTATTGTTGTATGTAATGTTCGCCACGGTGAGAGCTGTGAAACCTTGCAGAGGGACATAGTCCACCTTACCTTGGTTAATTACAGTGGAGTCTTGAATGATCACATCATTCGCAGCAACTGTGCAGATGGTGAGTATCGAACGTGAGATGGCTCGAGGTGCGACAGGCGAATACAGTACCATCAAACCCGTCGGTGTTGGCGCCGGCAGGCTTGCCTCCAGAGGCACTGTTTGCAGCGGCACCGGCGGCTAGGGAGTACCACAAGTTACAGTGCCACAATCAGCGTCGACTGCAATCCACGGGCGTAAAATAACTCAACAGTTATCCACCGTGATCGACGTCAAGGTCAATCCAGTACCGGAGACGGCGACTGCTCGCGTGGGTGAGTTTTGAATCTTCACGTTCTCAAATGTTCCTCCCTGAATGCAACGATATAGTTAATCACAGGTCAAATTCCTAGGAATCGAATGTCTCGCGTTACATTAGGGTCGGGCTAATGGTGATATAGCTTACCATGTTGAGCTGGATCATTGGCGCTGGTTTCTGAATACCGCCGTTGCCCCCAAGCCCATCCTATGCGTAATCGTACCGTGAGCTTCTGACTATTATTATGCGAGCTGAAAGCTTGCGGTGAAAATCACACATACCCAGTATGAAGGTCCATTACCATTAAGGACATGGTTGTCTGAGAGACGAAATCTCTATCGTGAACAACCAAATAGTCGCCGAAGATAAAAGAGCCGATACTTACTCCCATTGACTAGTCGTTTACCGGCGCACAAGGGTGTCAGAAGATGCTCTCGATGAAGAAGCGAGAACAGTACCACTCACATGTAACATCGTTCCCCGAGATAACCATAAGCGGGCCGGCCCACGCCTTGAAGCAGGGAGTTCAGGTAAAAGGTATGGTTAACGAAGTTGGGCGGTACAAAAGCCGAAAAAGTCTAGGTTACCTCGAAAGCAAATGTGAGCTCCCCTGTGAGGTTGATTACAGCCCCATCGGGAGCACTCAGCGCGAATTGCTCTGTGGTTGCAGGAGATGTATCAGACCCGACATAGAGATCGAGGGTAAAGGTAGAGACGTGCCGCCAGCTGGAACCGTGAAGCCTCCGATCTGATGTACAGGCGTAAGTGTCGTCTCCGAACAACGATGAAGAGCACACATACATTAATGGTCGTGCATTCTTCCGCATCTGGAATGTCGGCCAAAGACTCAATCGTTCCAGTGCAGCGCTTTCCGATCTTGCGTGGCCCATTCGAAAATGTTGCATTGTTGGGAAACGCGAAAGCCAGCTGCCACAGAGAGACCACGCTGAAAATGAGATGAAGCCTGACAACCATAGTGACCTTTTGTTTTCAAGATATTCTGGAGGGAAGGGCTAGGTGAGCTTACGGACGCGGCGGTTTAAGTAATTGAAGGATCTTTTATCGAAGGAAGTTGGCTGATGAGAGAAATTACAGTGAACATGTGCCTCGGAGCATGTCATCACGACGTAGCAACCCATCGCATTCATAGACGAGGATAAATCTCGCGTTGAGAAACCACTGCCACCTGGGGAACCGCACGGGAGATAAAGAATGGTGTACGGATTGCTATGGGTAATGGTCGTCTGATATTAGCAGCGATGGAGCACTATGTATCAGCTGTTGTACCTTCCGTATGTCACTGCTCAAAATGGTACCGAGAGTGTGAGTGCTTGGGTATAAGAACGGAAGAAGTCAATTGTACGGAGACGTACTGCAAGCGGCTGCGGTCCGCGTGTACAAAGGAATGGGCATGCGAACGGTAATTTGAACAGCGATACACTTCACCAGCGGCATTTCGACGGTCCGCTCTGATGTAGCAAGCATGGAATGCTTGTTGGAGTCACAGCCAGCGAGAGCATATACACACCAATGTGAGTCAAATGGCAAGACTCGGAGCGTTATAGTAGTCAACGAACAAGCAAGACGGGCCGTGATCCAGATGGACACTTGTGAACGTCTGGTCCACCTACTACGGTGTTTTATCTCGTTTCGATGGACAAGGAACCACGCTACTCCGTCAGATTGCTCATTACCAACCATTTTAAAAGCTGCCGCCTCAAAAAGGATTTCTGATAGAGCTTTCGGTGACAAATAGCTGCATATTGCAGTTGAGCTATCGCCATGAATTCCATGGCATGCCACGACCAACCCAGATGTCGCGCTACACAGTATGTCCTAAACATTTCGGCAGCTCTGGCATAGATTTTCAGAGAGTACATTATTTGTTGGCGTCGTAAAGAACGAATTTCCAACCTGGGGAAAAACAAACTCGTCAGTTGGACCGTGGTCGATTTTACAGCAA
The DNA here is from genome assembly GCF_000264905.1 of Stereum hirsutum FP-91666 SS1. Lineage (NCBI taxonomy): Eukaryota > Fungi > Basidiomycota > Agaricomycetes > Russulales > Stereaceae > Stereum > Stereum hirsutum. Next base: position 605,227 of record NW_006763141.1, on the reverse strand, counting down.
TGGAAAGAAACGTGCTACATCGGTTTATGAACGCAGCTGCTCCTCAGACACCCCTCATTCCGTCCACGATATCCAGGTATCGCGATCCGTCTGGATACGGGAACTCGACCACCTCTTCTTGCATGGCCTGGCACATAGATGCAGGTGTGTACCGAAGATCACAGCCTCTGAGCCGGAGTCTTTTGAGAGGAGCACCGAGGGCCTTGCGCCGTCGGGCCCAGTCCAAAAATCCCGTGAAGTCTGTAGCGGAGATTTTCGCCCCTCCAAGATTCACGCTCTCGAGTTTTGGGAGAAAGGTACCTGAACAAAGTGACGAAGAAGTGAGAGGCAGCATACGCATGAAGCGGATGGATTATGCTCACCGTCGTCGAGTCCACACGCTGACGGCTGGTGGTCATCTCTTGAAGACAAAGACCGCAAAAATGTGGCTGACGATTGACCAGTGATCTGAACATGCCTCATTTCGCAGCATGGTTTCAAGAGATGGTTCCAATGATGAGTGTCCAACCCTTCCTCTGCGCACGAGAGGTTCATCATGATGAAAATTCGCCGCAATTCCCGAAAATCGACCAGTCGTTCAATGCTGAGCAGAACGGATGGATCACATAGCCCGTGTGGCTGTCCTCTGGCTATCATGAATGACATAAGTGGATCGCGGGGCTGATGGTACTGCAGTGGGGATATAGGCCTGTCCCAAGCTAGTAGAGTGAGGACACTACACATGCTGCTCATGGACAAATCGATTGTTTGACAGCCTGGCCGTAGGAGTGAAGAAAATGCAGTGACAGTGTCTCTCGCCTTGTCGTAATGGTTATCTAGGTCGTCCGTCCTTATGGAGACTCGCGTAGAAGGAGGGATTACGATCAGAGTCGCAAGCAGCGAGCATGATAAAACGCTGCCTTCAACGTGAAGCCGCTCAAGGCGATCCAAAGATATTGGAGGCTTCGACACCGAACTCGACGTAGGTAGGGCCGAATTGGTCAGCAATAATTCTACTAATTGAGGATTATGACGGAGGACGCTCGACATTTGTTCCATGGACGGCGATGCTCCAGCGGGATCACGGATTTGTAAGACAGTGAGTCCCGTGAAGACATGAGAAGTCCAAGGGACAAGTACCGGTCCAGATATCGAGAGTTGTCGAAGTCGAGGCGACTGGTTAAGAAATATATTGGAGGGAAGAGTCCAAGGCCTGTCGGCTCCGCGTATGGCCCCTAACGAGAGCGAAAACTCCTCTAAGATGGGAGCAGATTTCGATGTGAGGGCAGTGCTCAGGAACTGGAGGGAAGTCCTGCACGCCATGCCGTATAAAGAAAGCACCTTCGCGCGCTGAAGCTCCGCAAGTGCAGACGCAATGTAGAAAGTATCCGGGTGGCTATCGTAGAACTGCCTGTCGCAAAAGGTGTAGTCGATCAAAAGAGGGGCTCCTCGAGAGCGGACAAGTGACACCGGGATCCATTTCGGGAGGGAGAATGGAATTCTTCCCCATAAAGTAGCGGTCGACAGAGCGACTTCCCTCCACATATGGCAAACGTGACTGACTACACCAAAGTAGGATCCGACGGTCCGTCAGTTTGCGTGCTAGTATTAGGTGCTAACGCCCATTCCATACGCACCTTTGACCCATCCAAGATTGGTCTTCGCAATATCAACTCCTGCAAGATCTTCGTAGTCATCTGCGTTACATCCCAAGTATTCATCCTCGTCCATCGCGATCAGGGTGAATACCTCGCTCAGAATCTCGGTCGGTATGCGGAAAAATGGACAAAGCGCGTTCTGTCGAGGTCGGACGGTGGCTAAAGAATCAAACGCTCTCCGTGCCTCCGAATCTGGTTCGCGATGAGCTACTTGAAGAGCCTGTGAGTCGACCTCAGTCATGATCTCCCCATAGCGCTGGTTCAGTTGACTTCGAGGAAACGCGTGCCATACTTGATTCGAGCTGTCGCTATTGTTCCGCAACCCAGAGGTAAATCCATGAGCTCCACGTATCCCCCAAGAGCTAATTTTGATGAGAGCACAAATAAACGACGAACCATTGGGCATTGTGATCCGTCATCTGGATGAGAACAAGGTCATATCTCGATGGGTCAACTCTTGAAAATAGCCACATATGCATAGTAACTCACATAACTCACATTCGCAACGATTCAGAACGCCCAGAAGTATTCGATATAGTAGTGAGATGGAGCGTAATTGTGTATAACTATTGCACATTCGAGTGCGTCGCTGGAGAGAAATAGTAGAGGTTGAGTTGCTGGCACGAGGTGCCGAATTTGAAACACCGCGCCTATGTTGGTTACGCGCCACACGTCTGGAGCAATGGAGCGCCACATAGGAATGCGGTTTTGTTTGAAGTTTCTCTTCTGAATGTTCACGGAGACATCGGCTTGTACGAATGGAACCGCGCCCTCCCACAAAGGTCTCCCTTTGGTCTCACTCCACAGATGTCATCAGTACGCATCTATAAACACTCATGCGCCAAAGTGATACTCGTACACGCTTTCTCAAGACATGAATTCGTAAGTCGTGCCATAGCAAGATCAAGACAAGGTTCAATATGTATGTATGCTGAACCGAAGAATGTGTACGTATTCCTCTGCGTCAACGAATACCGGCGTTTCACTGACCACGTCACCCATACAATGTCCTTTTCTACGATGGCCACTCTTCTTTATGCAACACGAGCCGGAAGTATCAAAGACAGAGGCTCTCACTCCGACAACTTCACGCTCTCGATGTTCCAATAGCTCTCCGCGTACTCCATGATCGCCCTGTCGGAGCTGAATTTGCCCATCTATACAATACGCCAAAAGAGGATCAGCATTACCATCTCGGAGAGAGAAGGACCAGTAAACACGTACCTTAGCCGTCGTCCTGATACTCTTCTTGGTCCACTCCGTACGGTCCGCATACGCCTCGTCGACCATCTCCAACGCGCGAATGTCTACCGTGACAAATGACGTCAGAGATAATACTCTCATCGCACTTTGAATACTATGGACAGTAGCTTACAGGAGTCAAAGTCCTCAGTGAGGATGTAGTAGTCGCCCTGGCGAATGGTGTTGAGGAGCCTTACACAAAGAATCATGCGTCAGAATTCATGTTGACCCGAATACTGGGGGATACACTTACGGTTCGTAGACGCCACCGTCTCCGAAAGCGCCGGAAGAGACAGTGTTGAGGACGTGAGCCAAAGCAGGGGACTTCTCCTCAACAGGGACGGGGTGGTAGGTATGCTGGTAGCGAAGATCCTCGACATCGGGGGTCAAGTGACCGAAGAAGACTAGAAATAGTCAAATGATCAGTATACCAGTCTATACGACCGAATATAACGCCACAATACTCACAAACGTTGTCCTCTCCAACCTCTTCAGCGATCTCGATGTTTGCTCCATCTATTTCATGTACGAAAATGTATGAGTATCTCGGCCACTTCTTGCTAGACGACAGAGACACCCACCGACGGTTCCGACCAACAGCCCACCATTCAAACAGAACTTCATGTTCGACGTTCCAGACGCCTCGGTACCAGCAGTCGAGATATGCTGGCTGATGTCTGAGGCAGGGATGAGCACCTCCGCGAGTGAGACGGAGTAGTCCGGAAGGAAGAAGAGCGAAAGGTATTCGTTGGTGTCCGGGTCCTTGTTGATGTGCTTGGCGACGTTGACGATGAGACGGATGGTCTGTTCGGTGTGGGGTATCAGTACGGAGCGTGCAGGGAGGCAAGAAAAGCGAAGCTTACGAGCTTAGCAATGTAGTCTAGCAAACAAACCATATTCGTCAAACGATGTTGTAGCAATGACAAGAGAAAAGCGACTTACAGCCAGGCGCAGCCTTTCCAGCGAAGAAAACAACCTTCTTGACGACCTTCTTCCTCTCCTCGGGCGTCATGCTCTTGATGAGCAGGTATCTCTACGAATGTAGAATATATCGTCAGTAAATGTGCTACATGAAATGAGGAATGTACGCACGTGGATAACACCAAGGATATTCAAAGTTTGACGCTAAGTGGTCAAAAAAGATGTCTGCTCAATATCTCACAGCATCGTGCCAAAAGCAGAAGCGGCGTACCTTATACTCATGCAACCTCTTAATCTGCACATCGAACATTGCATCCGTATCAACCTTTACGCCCATCTGCTTCTCCACAAAATGAGCCAGCCGCTCCTTATTCTGTCTCTTCACGACCGCCCACTTCTTCTGGAACGCCGTATCGTCGACATGCTTCAACAAGCCCTCGAGCTTGAACAGGTCCTTCAGCCAGACGTTACGCTCGAGTCCGAGCGTCTCGGTGATGAGCGCAGAAAGATCGGGGTTGCACTGGTCGAGCCAGCGACGGGGGGTGATTCCGTTGGTAACGTTGCTGAACCTACGTCCGTCCACACGCCACATGCGCGTACTATCAGTTTGTGGCCCATAGAATGAAAAAGAGATGATCGCACCTGCTCTTTCCGTAGAACTCTACGAAGTCAGGGAAGATCATCGATTGCACGAGCTGACTGTGCAATTCTGCGACACCGTTGACCTTGCGTGAACCGATGACGGCGAGGTTGGCCATGCGAACTTGCTGTGGGAAGCCCTCTATGTTGAGCGAGAATTATCGTCAAATATTCGCAAACGTGAGGTGTAACAGATGATGGGCCCAGCACGGACCTTCGATGAGCGACATCCGGGCAAGCTTTTCACGGTCGCCTGGGTACTTCTGTGCGACCGCTGTACGTCAAGGCCCTCATCAGCACGCACTCGAGCAGAAATTGTAGCAAAATACGTACACTTCAGGAAGAGCCTGTTAACCGTCGAACGATGGTCAGCTTATAGTAACAAAAATACGACCAGATAGCTGTCCTTACATGTTCTAAAATCATGTCCAAGTTAGTAAATCTCATTGAAAACACGAAAAGTTAAATGAGGAACTTACGACATCAAAGATGATCTGCATATGCCTCGGCAGGAGGTGTTGCATGAGCGGGACGGCCCATTTCTAGACCATGTATGGATTGTTAGCTCCATCTCTCGAACATTTATCGCACGCCGTACCTCGAGCGCTTCCTGCATCCGGGGCAACAATTGGTCAGTAATGTAAAGGAAATGCTGATATTCGCAAGACTTACGGGGAGAACGGTGTGGTTAGTGAAGAAGAACGTCTGGGTTACGATGGTCCAGGCTTGGTCCCACGGGACGTCCTCCTCGTCGACAAGCATGCGCATCAACTCAACAATGGCGAGGGTAGGGTGGGTCTACACGGATCGTATAAGCTTCTGTCTCATCTATGACCGGCGAGAAGAAGGAGACAAGTGCTTACGTCGTTCAACTGGATAGCGTTGTCTGAAAAGCAAGTTCAATAACCCCTGACCAAAATGTGCAGATACCATGCAAGGGTAGAAGACACGACTCACATTCCGCAAACTCGGTGATAGGTTTATCAAGGTGCTTGAACCTCCTCATCATATCCGCCAGACTTGCCGCAGTCCAGAAGTACTGCTGCTTCAACCGAAGCTCCTTTCCGACTGTTCAGACCACGATAGTCAGCACAGTCACCTCGACAATAAGCACAATGCGGCAGCGGAGATGTTCATATCACTGAGATAGAAATGGAGAAGGGAGGGACGAACAGGTAGTGTGGTCGTTCGGGTATAGAACGGCTGTGATGGCTGCCGCAGTGTTCGACGTCTCAACGGCACGTTCGTAGTCACCGGCTACATAATGAAAAATAAGTCAAAGAAACTCAGCAGCGAAAGGAGATGAACTATGATGGTGAGAGGCGTGACTGACCGTTGAAGCTCTGCAAGTCAAAGCCACGCTTGGGCTTGGACTCCCAAAGGCGGAGGTTGCTATTCGCGAGTTCATTCAACGCTTTTACGATCATCATACAAACGGCTTGTACTCACTTCGTGTTCTTGGTGTGGTATCCTGGGATCATCCTTGAAATAGTAAGCGAGATAGGTCAGTATTCTACCTGCATGAACCATAATCACGGACGAAAGACGTACACATCGTATGCCACAGCAAGCACTTCTTGTCCACCGCTCCAAACAGCCCTACCAGAGCCGTCCGTGTATCTATCCGCGCTTCCGTAAAACCTGATCTCGTAGGTGACGTCCAGACGGGGCAGCTCCCATGGGTTTTGGTATTCGAGCCAGGGGTCAGGAGCCTCGAGTTGCGTTCCATCCTCGGCCTGATGACGCGCCACGCAAACCAGCAATGAGTACATGTCAAACGACTATCGCCCACTCCGTCCAGATAAAATCAGGCAATAAATAAAGAGTTGAAACGCACCTTGATGAGCTGCTGGAAGATACCGTACTTGTATCTCAACCCATATCCCCATACCGGTAACTCCTGGCTAGCAGAAGAGTCGAGGTAGCAAGCGGCTAGACGGCCAAGGCCACCATTCCCGAGACCGGCGTCACGTTCTTGGACAAGGATGTCTTCGATGTTGAACCCAAGGGCGTTGAGCGAGTCGGTATACTCCGGGACGACGCCTTCGATCAGATACCAGGGAGAAACGTGAGTTAATTGGTTTGGTCGGATAGAAGGGCGGAACTGACCAAGGTTCAAAAGAGCGTTTGAGAGCGTGCGGCCCATGAGGAACTCAAGGGAGAGATAGTACGCCCTTTTAGGGGCCTTGCGGGTGTAATGCAACTGGGTAGAGTTCCAGTTGACCTATGGGCACAAACCATTATTGTTCAGCATGATAGTTAGAACTTTCAATCAGAAATGCAAAAGGCGCGGGATGTGTGTCTCAACACAACACAGCCTGAAAAGTCAAGTGCTACATGGGCCACAACTAGGGGAGTTCACGCGCCACGCCACGTTACGGCTGGTTCCGGGAATTTCCCGAAAGACAGGGGCTTCCAATCGCAGAAATACGACTTACGATCAAGTTGTCTCGGACAGAGAGAGCAGCAGCCTGCACGACGATCAGTGTTGGTATACTCCGACAGATATTACGGACGAAAGACAAACTTGGTATGCGCCGAAATCCTACAAAGCACAAATGATAGGTCAGAATTATCGGAATAAATGCGCCGGGCATGATAGGGCATCGGACATACGTCGACATTGTATGGCGCCCTCGCGATGGAGGTCTGAACATGGTTGACGATGGATTTTGTGATGGTGGGGACGTCTATTATAACAAGTGTTCAATAATGGTCACTATGGATCAGAGTATGGAGGAAGCATGTAAAGGATGCTTGGAGGCGGGGATGGGGAATGTGGGGCGCGTGAACCGAATCCGCGGAATGAGGACGTACCTGTGTAGACATCCCGCAACGCATCCTTCCAAGCTTTCTCGTCACCCTTCGGCCACTTCTCCTGACCCTTCTCGTCGACTTCGGGGAAATCACCTGAAGTCCAGAGAAATCAGTAAGATCAGTCCTTGTAGCCCTGGCAGAGACGAAGGGACGCACCGGTCAAAGATCGTACGTGCCTACGACCCTTGCGCCCACCCGCCGGGGGTTTCCCGATGCTACTCGTATCAATACTAGAAGTCATCGCTCAGTGTCGGCGCTGATGATGCTAGTCGTCGTCGTCTCCGGTGGCTCACGTAGAGGTCGGGGAGGAGGACGAGATAGGAGAAATGGGGCGCGAGAGCGGTATTTAAAGACGGGGAAAGGCGGGATTTCCGATATGTCCTCACAGTCACCGTGAGGGCTCGGAGGAATGGGTTCGTCGGCTTTGACTGACGTCACGGACAAATCAGTCCTCTGTGTGCTCAAAGCGTACAATTGACTGTGAACTATGCAGTCAGCTGGGCTGGTACAGCTGGCCTCAGCTTCTCGGTCAGATGCACGGTCGAGTGCTTGAAAAGTTTTCGACCCCGCAGAACGATGGGGGGCGAGTTGCGGTCGAGAGCGTATCTTCCCAAGTTCTGGACTTGGCGGGCGCAATGCGCCAGCGACAATGACTGGGTGAAGGTCCGGTGAGTATTTTGACGAGGTTATAGCCTGCATTTTTTCCTCTTATAGAGACCCATAGCCTCACATCCACCATGCGACCAAAGTTAGTATCTTCTGCGCCTTCTGAATCTGATGCCTCCCACTCCACAACGTCCCTTTCATAGTGCCAGTTAGCTATTCTGCTGTATCATCTGAGTACTTATGCCATGCTTCCATCTCTCTCTTCCCCGGCCGGTAAGACGCCTACTTTTCCATAGGAAAGATATCTGGGGTGAGGTGATAGTCGAGGCGAAGTTCATCACAGTGGACAGCTTGGTTGGCAGTAAATTGGCAGTAAATCACCGAAAGGTTGTTTCAAATCGGGCATCGACGGGCAGGGACGGACTTTGGCAACTTGAGCACACGTGGGTCGCTTTTCCAAATCGGGCCACAGCGATAGCGGTTGATGCGTGAGAACTTTCTCCCAACGGGGACACATCGCGACACAATGCGACACACTGCGGCTATGGTTCTCAAGTAGAGTCCTGCGATATATACGTTATCCATCGGTGGGTCATGATTCCCCCCCGAGTAAACAGATATTCTATCCTTCTACCTATGCACGTCGCTGCAACAAGTCTGAATGTTTTCTTTATCATTATAAAAGTTGTAAATGGCCTGACTAACGAGACGTATATAGCGAGGGAGCAAGTATTGATGTAATGTAGTGTATCCCGACTAAGAACGTTGTGACGAGCAGAGCAAAGCAAGATAAGAACGGTCATATGCATACGTACCTATAAAAACGAAACGTGAGTCCATCACCCCAACTCGCCTCAAAGTCCTAAAAACCTCGGCAGGATCATCTCCAACACCTGCATCCTCTCGTCCACATACTCCCAATGCAAGTCCATACAATCCCGACACACCTTCTCCACCCTATTCTCCAGCATAATCAACAACGCCCTCATCATCCACCCACCCACATCCGCAGTATCCCACTCCGCCGTTGTCCCACCCGCGAAAGATCCTGGTATACCTCCCAAGGGATTTGTACATGCGTTCTTGTCGACCACCTGCATGGCCTGGGCCCAATAATTATCGAGGTTCATAGCGCATGATTGATGTTCGCACGCAGCGCCGAAAGAGGCTTTGTCGAGCGTTTGTTTGTGAAATGCGGAGAGACGCGGAGTGGCTTGGAGGATGCGGAGTTGGTCGACCCGGGAGAGGTGAGATCGGAGGGTGGGAGAGAGGGTGCTGTGATGCATCTCTATACAGAGGGAGTAGAATATTGAGGGAAGGATCTCGGGAAGGTCGCATTCGCGTGCTAGTGATATTGCGTCTTGAAGACCAGAACGAGTGATCAAACGAGGAACGAAAGGACAGGGCGGAAGACATGGTTAGTCTATACGGTTTCGTGCACATATGACTGAGAGAGGAAGGGGTCACATACCTATCCTCTCATGCGAAAATGCGCGTTCGTCCATCTTTCGTATCGAAGGCGGCCACAGACGAAACACATGCTTCACGGCCGTCTTCCTCAATTCCGCCATCTCATACTTCGACGAAATCCTCAGCACGCTCGCAATGGTCTCATACGGAATATTGTACCGCGCCCAGAACTGACTGGAATCATCCGCATCCGCCGCCGAGTCCAATTGATAGTTACTTTGTTAGTTCACCCGTCAATTCCTGCCACTCATGCTTTGACAACACAATGCCCACATTTGAGCAGGGGAAAGAAGCAGGGGGGGTTGCTCACCGAGGGTTATCCAAATACTGTAGAACGGCCATCCAATCCTGTGCCTTGTCCGACAGATGAACGACAGGACAGCCTTCGAACATCTCCTGCGCGTCAACGCCGGCATAAGTGGGCTCCATACTAGTGGTACTCGAATTCGGATTTGGAGGTAACGCCATTAAGAACATATCCTCGAATATCTCCGACGACAACAGCCACATCCTGGGAAGCTTGAAGATATGGTTGTCGACAACAATGATAAGGTCTCCGTCGTCGTGCCAGTATGGTTTGTATGTTGGTCGTACGAGTCCGACGTGAGGCTGCAGCTGGGAGAGCGAAATCCTGCGCTGCAAAACTTGTGATTCAAGTTGTCGACGTTTGGAAGATGATAGGGCGTCGCCGTTGGGTGATATAGAGTATGGGATGCTAGGCTGAGAGTGTGGCTGAGACGACGAGGCTCGAGTAGATTCGGAGTCGGACTCTCGTCGACGTTTCAATGGTGGATACATCGGAGGCGCGTCTGGCATGTCGATGTCCATCATGTTGGAGCAAAATTTGAGCAGAAAACGTCAAGATGGGAGGAGAAGACACGTAGAAGTGGATACAAGGGCAACGGAGGAGACGTAGAACTGTCGTAGTGGTGGCTCAAAGCCAAGTTGCGGTTCAAGACACGCAGTTTCCCAAAAGACGCGTCAAAGGCCAATTTACGCGCTTTCACGTGATAGGAAACAACAAGTTGGTGCCATGGTGTGGCGGTGGCCCACGCACAGGTCTCGTGGCCCTCCTCCTGACTTCGTTCTCACCAACCACGACAGGCTTCCTCCTTCTCTACCACCTTCGTTTCTCTGTCCTGGACGACAAAAATTCTATCTCTCGTACACAATGGCTCCAAAAACTTACTGGTGGATCTCCGCTTGGTTTTTGTTGTCCGCACCCGTAATTTTCTGGGATGCGGGATACTGTTTCATGCGGTGAGCACACCATATTTATGGTAGAGGGTATACAGCCGGCTCATCGACCTTCCCATCGACCGACCAGTCCACGGTCCATGAAAGGCGGAGACCTGCACTGGATCTGGTCTCCCTACGCACTCTACCAAGAAGTCGACTACGTACGTACCTTCACCCATACTTCTGTCTCCAAAGCGTAGCCAAGTCTCAACTCGACCCCTCAATCAGGTCTACGGCGTCCAAGCCCTCGAAAAAGGCGATGGCTTCACAAACGCCCAATCCTTCCTCAACCTCGTCGAAACTTTCATGAACCTCTACTACGTCTATCTCGCCCACGTCGCACAATGGCCAGCCGCTCCCGTCGTAGGCTTCGCTGCCGTCGTGATGACGCTCTCGAAGACCGTCCTCTATTGGTTGCAGGAATATTTCTGTGGGGGGTGTTCGGTGGGACATAACAACATGGTCGACCTGATCACGTTGTGGATTATACCGAATGGGTAAGCGTGTCTGTTCTTTGGTCGATGGGGTCGGTGAGAGCGGCGAGCGCAAAATAGCTGACTAGCGGCGTTCGTTCGTTCGTTCGTTCATTTGTAGGATTTGGTTGATAGTTCCGAGTGCTATCATCTATACCTTCGGGAAGGACATCACCGCGTCTTTCTCCGTGTCTGACCGTGTGGCGAAACAGACGAAGACGAAGTGATCGAGTCTGTATCGAGAGCTTCCATTCGAACTCAAGGTCTCTCATTCCGGGTCATGAGGCCTTGAGGCCTAGGGCGAATTGGGCCCGGTCATAATGTATACGAATCTCTATGGTTGTTTGCTCTGCTTTGTTTATCGTTCTGAATGTTCTTCCCCCGTCTAACAGTGTTGCTGCTCACAAGTCTCGCTTCCAGTTTCGCATACTCATGCATGGTCAGATTCCGGTGGTTTACATCGTAACAGTGTCATCTATCTATAAATATACCCGCGCCCACGCGTGTGCCCAGCCCATACTCTCCTCAACTCCGAAACCGTCTCTTCCACGAACTCGTCTTCTCCTCTGCACTCGCCAAACAGTCACCCACATCCAAGATGAAGAACCAGTCAGCACAACACCCTGTTACAGCAACGCGCAAATCCATCAATAAACACGAAGGAATGGACTCACTATCCCCGCCTTTCCCTTCTTCCGCACCCGCACCCGTTTCGTCCTTCGACTCGGAACCAGGCCCCTGCAAAGGACTCTGCCCAAAATACTTGTCAAGTGAATCCGCCGATACCTTCCTCAAAAGCCTCGCCACCGATACTGGAAGAAAGCCCTTCCGTTTCTCCCCCTGCGAACGGCCTCGTTCGTGCGGTTTCGGAGGCGGTCCAGGACGTATGATGGGTTTTTTCTTCTCCGGTGGTGTTTCTGGCGGCGACTTGATCGTCCGTTTGCCCGCGAGCGTCAGAAGTAGGGCGTGTTTCTTCTCGTCAGTGGGGGAACGCGGCTCTGGAGCGGAGTCGGGGTGCGAGGATGGGGTAGCGAGGAATGATGCACCGCCGAGGTAGTCCGGCGTTTGTGATGATTCATGCCCGTCTGTGTATGCCGAAAAGGCGGCCCAGGAGTACAGGTGCGCCAGTCCGTCCAGTCCATCATCGTCGCGGTCGAAAGATATCGGAGGGAGAGTGCTGCCGTTGTCGCGACTTTGTTCGTATCCGCGATCGTCTGCAGCACGAACGCGTGGTGACGACGACGCTGTCGGCTGAACATTGTCTAAGGAGAATGGGGCGAATTCGAAGGAAGAGAATACATTCCGAGGCGTTTGTGGCGGCGGCGAAGCCGCCACAGAGGGTTCTGAATACGAGGAGCCCGAGTCGCTCTCCTCCTTCGAGTCAGAGCCGGAGCTATAATTGAGCCAGTCGTCGCCAGAGTTACAATAACGGTTGAGACCGCGGGGACGAGTGGGTGGAGGAAGAGTGCGGCTACGGACGGCGGAAGGTTTGCGAGTTGAAGGTTTACGAGATGTGGTGCTCTGGGGATTGAGTGGAGAGGAGGGTGACCGTGGGTTAGTCCATCTGGCTTGAGCGACTGCGATGGTGGCGGGTGTGGCGGCGACGGCAGGGCTGCTTCTCTTCTTCCTCGGATGATGAGTTTCCTGGATGGTGCTTGCTCGATGCGGCGCAGGACGAGCAGATGTGCGCGTGGGCTGCATAAAGTTATACGCAAACTCAGAAAGTAGCCTTCCGAGACTTCTGGCAACCGTTCTCACTCACCAGCGAACCGTACTGGCCATACTGGTCCACAACAGTATGGCGGCCCGAGTGCTTGGCTCTGTCGGCCCCTGTCCATGTCGAACGGTGTGGATCGCGGTCTGGACGACGAGAAGGAGAAGAGTACGAGGATGCGTGTGATGATTGAGATTGTTCTGGACGAGCAGACGTGGTGGCCCAGGCACGGATATCTGACCGTGACAGTCTGCTCCCATAGACCGCGTCTTTGCCTTGTTCGCGTTCGTGAGAGGCGGTGAGCCGAGAGGGTGACATTTCCGGTTCGTCGAAATTTTACTAAACAAGATGTTCCAGTCTTGATGGTTCCCATCAGCCCTTCGTTCACACTATGATACAGGAGATGACATACCGAAGCTCTGAATATCCAACAACTAGAGGGGACGCGTCGAGGGGCGTGGACAGTGAATGCACGCGGGGGGTGGGGCGGTTGAAATCTACGGGCGACGTGCGCACCGTCCGGTCTACTTATACTGACGGGTTGGAATTAGGGTGGAAATCGACGGAGAGTTTGCGTCTATATATGGTATTGCTATTTACCATCTCCGTCCTCCGCTCCCGCTTCTTCGCATAAGGAGCGAGCATCTCAGGATTCGCCTTCGCCGATGAGTGTTCCCATCGCTCCGTCGACGCTCAGCGCCTAGCGTTGGCACGTCCATGCGTCTCGCTAGATCGGGCTTCATTCAAAAAATAATGAATTGTATTCTCTTGTCGCCTTGAGCCGCGCACACGGTGGGTTTATTTTCTAGTGGGTGACGTTAGGACTACCTTCGAGCGCCAACGTTGCAATGTTGTGTCGAACACGTTCATTGCCTATTCCGGATGAAAGGGCAATGAGATGGCGGGGAGTTTGGGCGGAGGGAACAGGCCATTTACATACACGCGGTTCGCATCTCAAACCCTAAAGTCAACGAACCACGATGAACTGACAAGTGACCATCAACCGCGCGACTAGCGAAAAATGGGCCTTTAGGGATGTTCAATTTCCGCTGGTCGTGCGAGGTTTGGCGGCACGATGATTCCATCTTACGAAATGTACGCTGGCGAGTTGCTATCGACGTCAATGTGCGCCTCGATGGAGCTCGAGGACGTACTATTCTGCGGGATGTACGTCGTCTGGCGCTTCGTCCACAGCGACGAATGGTAAGCTGCTGTGGAGCTCTGTAGGGTTGTCTTCTGGAACGACTTGACATCTTCCGAGTTTCATCGATTTTCATATACCTGATGATGACGATGCGGCAAGAAGGAATTCGTCAAAATCAGACAGAAGAATAGGTGCTTACGCATTTGGCTATCGTCGCGACATACACGGCCAGGCTTGAGTGTCAAGGATTCGCTGGACGCGGCCAATACTTATAGCGACCCTGAGAGACAGAGTCAAAGCGTCATACCATACGTCGCTAACGATGAGCACTGCGTCATTTACTTCCCCCGCATTTGTTGTGTGGCCATGTAGTGCCGTTGTGGATCCAGCGAGGCGACGGGTGCTATGATTTGCAACGTTTTCCTCGGAAATGTGGTCATCTAGGCTGTGGTATAAGAAGGTGATTCAACCTAAGCATGCGAGAATTAACGATTAATGAAACGCGTAGTGCAGAGAGCTTGTGCCCATGACGGATCTTTTCACTCAGTCTTCTTTCCTTGAGGCATGCATGGACAGAGGCAGCATGCATTGCGACACGCCCATGAGCTCGAGACGGTCTGTGTTGGGTACTCGGGAGCGTGAATCCTCACAAAGGATTGGCATATTCCAGTAAGTTTCCCAATAGCTACGATTGCTACCTCGAAGCACATCATTTACCCATACCTAAAGATTCCATGTCAACGATACACACCTACTGGCAGTGCTTCAGCTTCATCGCTGATCCCCCGATCTCTAGCTAGGAGCCTGGACGGGTCTGCATCAGAGGACACTTTCTGGAACCTTGTGCTTTGAGCTCACGCTGACCCCAATATGTCGACTGTTTCTACGTCTTTCACTCATCTATCCTGCAAGGTTCAGCTGAGTCCAAACTTTGTTCTCCAGGACCTAGGGTGAGCTACTACGAGCTCGTTTGACCATCAGCTTTCGAGTCGATGTACATACCTTTTATCACTCTTTTGAAGGGGATGAAAGTGAATTGCTGTTAAAAAGTCGCCTGTCCTTCCTGGATTGAACGACGAGGCTAAACAGTTTCTTACCAGATGTATCGGATGAGTAGAAATTTACGGCGGGTATTCCAGTAGCTGTTGGACCAGTATCAAGTCTAGAAAATGGAATGAACGAGAAGTGGCTGATATAAGTACCTGCCATGTTGCATCTAGTGTAGGCACTTTACGATCGATATTCTTCCTGTATGTTATTAGAGGTATCTTTGAAAAGTTACAATAGACCGTATCTGCGAGTGAATTTTTGACCTCGCTTAACCTCGCTAAAGCCCAATGGGACGCGACGATTGGTCCGATCACCGTTTTAAAGTCGGTTTAAACGGTTGCAGATACGGTCTAATGTGATTGATGATCCGAAACTTACAACTGGAGCGATTTCACGAAGAATGAAGAGAAGAATGGAAACGCCAATGTTGCTCGCCACGAAACCATGAGCTCGAGACGGTATGTGCTGGGTTTTCAGAAGAGCAGAATCCTTGCACAGGATTCACATACTGTGGTAAGTATCCCGATAGTAACTAATTGCTACCTCGAAGCACATCCTTTACCCATACCCCAAGATTCCATGTCAACGATTCACACCTACAGTACTTCATCGCTGATCTGCTGAGCCTGTACCAGCCTGGGACACTTTCTGCCAGTATTTGTGCTTTGAACTAGGGTGGACTACTACGACTCGGAGCTCCCTTGACCATCAGCTTTCGACATGTAACTTTTGACTTGATGTACATACCTTTTATCATTCCCTCAGAGAGACGAAGGTGAGTTACTGTTGAAAACGCCTGTCCTTCCTGGAGAGAATAGGCTGGAAGTCACCAACAGTAGCTGATCTACTTGCCTGTTGCATCTGGCGATCGTGTAAGTAAGCATTACACGATGGATACAATTTCTATCATGGTTAGTAGTTTAAAATTAAAGGTATGTTCTCTGAGTTACACTATAAGTGAGAGTCTGAGGCTTACAACTTGAGCACTCTCACGAAGAGACGTTAATTTTGTTCGCCAGTGGCGTTTGACCAATTTACCGGAACCGCTGCGGAGTTCAAACTTTCAAGCACCGTGTGTCAGTGCCTTGTGTCCAAATCTCGCGTCGTGCTCTTCTCTTCCTCTCACTAATTAGTAACATCCATCCAAATCCAAACTAACAACATCAATCTGCTCCAAATGTCAAACAAGGATATGCGGTACGTCTCTCTATTTGTATTGGTAGACGTCAGTAGTCTCAAGAACCTGAAACTGAACTTGAAACCTCTCTGCGCTGTGGCCCGTGTTGAACAGCGACGAGGCGTGGCAAACCTTCACTCATAATCGCCTAAGGCTCTACGAGGGTGTTGAAAATATTCGAAATCCGCATGTTCTTCGGGAAGCATGTTCTGGCCTTGAGTTGGAAGCACAGAAAGCACTCCGGTTTCTGGCAGCCATCCGATCTCGACAGAATGCTCTTCTTCCAATTTCTTGTGTTCCGCCCGAGATACTTAGAAAGATATTCACGCTGGTAGCCATGGACGAGGATCAATATTTGCAAAATCGTGAGGACTACTATGAACTTGAAAATCCGCCAGATTCAGATGTTCTACAGTCACACAGTCTTGGCTGGGTCAAAGGTATGTACAATATCGACGCTTGGTACAATCATGTGATCTGATGGTGTCTTTCCTCGATGAAGTCAGTCATGTTTGCCAAAGATGGAGGGAAGTCGCCGTCTCAACCGCAACACTTTGGGGAAGGATTCCGTTTTCCCTCCCAGCGTGGGTTTCAGAATCGCTCGTTCGCTCTCAAGGAGCTCCCTTGATCATTGCCTACGCCTTCCCCGACGAGAACTCCTCCGCCAGTGCTTCTAGCATCCTTCGCATTGAATCCACGCTCGCAGAGCTCCAGCGCGTAAAGGAACTCTCCCTCAGTGGCCCAGCTTCGAAGACAACCCTCAAGTCCCTAGGTTCTATCCTCACATCGAAGGGTGCTCCCTTGCTAGAAGAGTTCAGACTCTCATTGTCCAACTCACACACAGCTACCGAACCTTTCACTCTCCCGTCCAAAATATTCTTGTCGGAATCGCCTCGCCTGCGACACGTATCGATATCTGGACCGGTGGTCATTCCTTGGAACTCACACATCTTCACCGGCCTCACTTTCATAGAAATTCGCAATCCTTCAGGAAAAGCACCGTCCATGGAAAAGATATCGACCATCCTCGGTCGCAACCGCCAGCTCGTTGAATTAGCGGTGACCGGCTCTGCTCTTCCCTCGTCCAGTCCGACGTCGAGATCTTCGCATGCCCCGGTCCCCTTAGACAACCTCGAGCGCCTCTGTCTCGAAGGGAGCATATCGTCGTGTTCTCGGCTCACATCTCTTATTACCGTTCCCGCTTCTACGCGCGTGTCCATAACGATCTGGAACAAGCAGAACCAGTCTCTATCCGCGGAAGACGGCTTGAGTAGTTTCTCGTCTCTTTCCCGTCCAGAGGCTCGAACAGCTAGCTTGGAGATTACGTCGTGCCGATCGCTCACCTTGTCCGCTTGGGAGACCGTGGAAAATCCGAGATGGTGCAACGATTATTACAGGCGCCAGAGTCGAGCATTGTCGTTCGACATGCATACATTCCACGAGCATGAATTGTGCCGACTCTCCTTCCTGCTCAGTTTCAAACACCTGGTTGGTCTCGAGGCATTACATGCTCTTCGTTTGGAACTTACGTGCACTTCGGCTGTCCTCGACGCTCATCATTGGCGCCAACTCCTCGCGCCGTGCCGAGAGTTGAGGGCATTGCACATCTCTGGAGAAGCGTCGACTACGTTCATGGAGGCCTTGTCTCTCAAAGACAGTCATGAGTCCGGGTCTGAACCAGGCAATGGTGAGTGCGGTTTCTCGGTCATGCTTGGACTTTGTGTATTAACGACTTTTAATTCTTTCATGACTAGCTTCATTCCTACCGAAGATCAAGAGCTTGTTCGTGCGCAATACGGAGCTCTCCGACAAAGATCTCGTGGACTTGACAAGATGGGCGCACGAGCGTAAGGCCCTCGGTACTCCTCTTGAGGAACTTGATATACGTGATTATTGCGACATCAGTGACACGACGTCATCCACGCGCCTGGCCTTGCAGGAAGAAGTTGACAGCTTTGACTACGATTATCGGTTGAAACGTGAAGATGAGGAGAAGGCGCGAAGGGAGAAGGCGCGAAGGGGACGATCGGACAGGGGAGTGTTATAGCGAAGGTAAGACATCTATGTTATTCGCTGCTCTGAGCACCGTGGTTTGAACCGAAGCTAAACTCAGTTTATCTTTTGCCCTCGACCCCATCCCAGGATAGTATCTTCGGCGGTGG
Organism: Stereum hirsutum FP-91666 SS1; assembly: GCF_000264905.1. Classification (NCBI taxonomy): domain Eukaryota; kingdom Fungi; phylum Basidiomycota; class Agaricomycetes; order Russulales; family Stereaceae; genus Stereum; species Stereum hirsutum. Next base: position 586,936 of record NW_006763141.1, on the reverse strand, counting down.
AAGTTTGAGTTTGCGTCTTCTGTGATGCTCAGGACATGAAGCCTAGGAGGGCTTTTGGGTGTAAGGTGGCGCACCAAGCGAAGTGTCGCCGAGATTCGACCTATGTTACTGTGTATGGATCCGTTTTCGTCTATTGACTCATAAATCTATCTCTCAGATCGCCATTATAATATTGACAACCGTCCAGATGGACATGTCAACGGTCAGGCATGATGGTCAGACACCGCTGTTGAATGTAAAGTCTAGCTGAAACGCATCCTGCTCTTCTCGTTCTTTGCGTGTCCTGGGTCTCTCGAGGCACAGCGGATAAGTATCCAGGCTGTTCCCGATATGTTATCATCGCGATCTACGTCCTCTCACCGCATATTTTCTACAGTTCAGCCAAGACGGCCCGTCAGGGACCATCCTCCGTCTCCCCAGAACCTCGGTAATACGCCACCGCGTATGTTGACATCCAGCGGCGGATCTTCCAACACGACTATTCCTTTAGGGCAAACGAGAATAGCAGAATATACATCATGCCGCCTTCTTCAATCTACCCATGGCCCTTCCAGTATACATTCTTCCTCGTAAGTAGATACTCCCCCGTCATGCGCTCACGTCGTCTGACACGGAAGGATGCCCCAAAGCACTTCATTTATAGCGACACGGTACTCCGTAACGCATATATGCGACCGAGAGACATTCTTATGTCTTGCATCTCTTCTCCTATCCGTTCATCTGTTGTGTAGGGCCTCCTCAACGCTTTTTCCTGAGCACAACACGTCGGTATAGCGCAGTAAGCTCTAAAGCAATATGGGCGCTGGTCCGACCGTCAATCTCTCGGGAAGGGATGTTGGGTATCGTCAATTTCTGGATCCTGAGAAGAAGTGGTATAACAATAGAAGGCGAGCCGATTTTCCTCGCGCATCAATGTCAGCTCAAGCTCAAAGATACTAACGTTAATCTGTATGATAGGCTCATGGCCTTGAATGGATGGCTTCTCCTGCTGTACGTATCTCTTTGCTAGCGGCTGTACCCGCGACGATTAGATTCTGGAAGTTGGACTGATCCCTTCGTTCGTTTTGCGTATCGGTAGCCTCATCACTTCATCCACGAACGGTTATGATGGAAGTATGATGAACGCTTTGGAGTCGGAGGAGCAGTGGAACGATTTCTTCGGAAAGCCAGAGGGCTCAAAGCTCGGTCTCTTTAACGCTATTCAGGCAAGTCTTCGAAACCTATCTCCTTTTCACGCTTGTACGGAACATTAAATAGCTCGATGTTCCAGAATATAGGCTCTCTCGCCGGTTACCCGTTTGCTCCATACCTTGCTGATGGAGTTGGCCGTCGTGGGTCGGTGTTCTTCGGGGCTCTCATCATGTGCATTGCCGTCGCGATTCAGACTGCTGCACAGTCTATTGGGATGTTCATTGGCGCCAGGTCAGTGCAATACTTCGCATACAGTCCTGCTCTTCGTTAAACGACCCTCCATAGGTTCTTGATAGGATTCGGTTTGACTTTCGCCGGTGGGTACTGCTGCATTACGGATGCCTTCTTGTATCGCTGTCCTTACTCGAACTTTGCAATCTAGCAAACGCGGCCCCGATGCTTGTCACAGAGCTTTCATACCCTCAATACCGTGCCCCTTTGACTTCCATGTACAACTCTCTCTGGATCGCTGGCGCTGTTATGTGAGCTATGTCTGTCCAACTCCGCCCTTAACTGAAGCTTACTCCGCCTTGCTTAGCTCTGCCTGGGTCACGTTTGGAACGTACGTCTCCCTAGCGTGATAATCTCTCAGAATGTGTCACTCAATAATCCGTGCATACAGGCAATTCATAGCCGGAACCTGGTCCTGGCGTATCCCTTCCCTGATACAAGGCCTTCCGTCCATAATCCAGATATGCCTCGTCCTCTTCGCCCCCGAGAGTCCGAGGTGGTTGGTCAGCAAGGGGAGAGATACCGAGGCTATTGCGACGTTAGCTTATTATCACGCGGACGGGAACGAGTGAGTCCATGATAGATCTTCATAGATGCCGGTTGCCTCTAACTACTACGTCAACAGCAAGGACCCACTCGTCGTATACGAGTACGAGGAGATTAAAGCGGCAATCGAGTACGACAGATCTGGTATGTCTGTCTATGAGTCTCCCTTTCATTGTTCAACAAGTAATACCTTGACTCGGTGTATTTGTATTCGCGTGATGTAGTAGCACGAAATGTGGGATACAGATCCCTGTTCGCCACGCCCGGAAACAGACGTCGCATGCGAATCATCATCGCCTTAGCTTTCTTCAGTCAATGGAGTGGAAATGGTCCGTCTTCATCTATCACTCTTTGGCTACTCATCAAGAAGTTATGTGGCTGAATCGATTAGACAGGTCTCATTTCTTACTACTTGAGTAGAGTCTTTGACACAATTGGCATCACCAGCCCAGTCATACAAGTCCGTGCTCTTTTCTCACCTCACGCTAGAATATATCTGAGCCTCTTCTCTTGATCTAGCTCTTAATCAACGCCATCCTGTCCATGTGGAGCTTCTTCTGGGCAAGCTTTGGGGCCTTCACGGTCGAGCGTTTCGGCCGTCGATTCCTTTTCCTAACATCGGTAACGGGAATGACCATCTTCTTCATGCTGCAGACTGTTTGTTCTGCGCTGTATGCAGAGCATGGTTCGACCGCTGCCTCTCATAGCGTCATTGCCATGATATTCCTGTTCAACGCATTCTACGCGTATGTCCCTCTCCTTTCATACTAGACGAATTCATGCAACAGGACTGACTTTTAATGCGTACGTTCTGGTGAAATGCAGCGTCGCGTTCAGCCCCATTATTGTCTCGTACACGGTCGAAATTCTGCCTTACTCCATCCGTGCGAAAGGGTTCAACGTATTCAACTTTACGATCTCACTTGCCCTCATATTCAACCAATACGTCAACCCCATCGCCCTCAATAAGCTTGGCTGGAAGTACTACGTATGTCTTATACCCTCTTACCCCGACTCTCTTTCGCTTATCCCATATGATCGCGTGTCATGCGATGAAGATATTTTATGTATGCTGGCTGGCGTTCGAGGGAGTGTATTGCTATCTCTTCGTCGTCGAGACAAAGGGTCTTTCACTCGAGGAAACATCAGCGTTGTTCGACGGTGAAGATGCGACGGAGAATATTGCGAAGCATGCCGTCGAGCAGAGCATACACGAGCCTCATGCTGAAGAGGGTGACGACAGTACTGACGGGAGAAGCGAGAAGGGGTCTAGGAAGATGAGAGAGGACATCACAGAAGAAAAGGTGTGATTGGGAAGGTGTGGGGTCGAGTTGATAGCAATCTCTTATTGACAGAGCGGCTATCTGCGATGTCATCGTGAACTTTTGCATGGTGTAAAACCTAGCCAGATCAGGGTATTGCGTTCATAGAAAAACAATACTGCATCGCTTGTCTGCTTAATCCTCAAGGTCCGTCAGCTGAATCAGCTTCACCGTAGCTTCGGACCGGGGCTTGATGTTGCACTCGAACGGAAACGGATACCTGCCATGAACATAGTGCATTAGCCTTTGGCAGTTGATAGATGGGGTATCGAAGCCTACGCGACCAGCCCATCAACATAGTCATCGACGGGATCGATCTCGTCTCCTTTCTCGTTGACAGTTTTCGAGATGTCGAAGGAAGCAAGAATGGACACCACAGCTATCCACACTATAGGTGCGGTTCGTTCAAAGTTCGTCAACCAACCTGTCGAACGGTTGTTGTCAAAGTACAGAGATTGCAGGTGCCTACCAGATTCAAGCGCAAGGTGCATTCCGGGACAGATGCGTCTCCCAAACCCGAAAGCTGCTTCCGGCTTGTCCAATCGGGGATCGAGGAAACGTTCGGGCTTGAAACTCAGAGGATCCGCGTATACGGATTCATCGTGAAGAATTGCCCTGTTTGGTGCACGGAGCGATCAGAATTACCGCGTCCACAGATTGAGAACTCGAACCCGTACCATACGTTAGGGATAACTGTGGCTCCAGCGGGCAGAAAATAATCATTGTAGACATCGTCGACCATGAGTCGATGGTACACAGCAGTGGGAGTAACGTTCCGCCACCTATTTATAACCAACCGATGTTCAGTCATGAAGAAACACCTCAACTTAAACGCAAACGCATACCTCAACACCTCGTTCACCAGCGCGTCAACGTATGGAAGTGATTGTCGGTCATTCCAGTCTGGTAAGCGCTCATGGCCAACTACTAGGTCGATCTCAGCTTGTGCCTTTCTCTGAGCATCAGGATTAAGCGTCATAGCGAGAAAGAAGTCTTCGAGTGCACAGACAGTCTACGTTTTGATTGAACAGCCCATATCAGACGTCGCGCATGAAAAAGACTGGGATTATTGATAACCATGCATACCGTGTCGGCACCCCCTAACACCATGAAAACGTAAGTGAGAGCCTAATGATAGGACTAAAGATTGTGAGGAACAACACCTACCAAGATACCTGGCAGATATTCCCAGTCAGCACTCAGAATGGCCGTCGTTGTTGATATTCACAGTACATACATGTTAGAGGGAAGCTGCTTCGCAACAACCCTGTCCTGCTCCGTCGCCGACTGATCTTCAAGTCGCGTCAACAGCGCAGAAGCTACTGAAGGTGATACCTTCCCCTCTGCCTGCATGACCATCGATGATTAAAGATCACTAAAACATTAAACCGGTAGGATGTGAGAATACATACCATGGCCTTCTTTGTCACCTGCATCGGATCCTCAAGCATTGCCGTCGAAGCGTGACGCGCTTCCTTCGTCCGTGCATTCAGCTAGTATATAGCCCGTCTGCTCAACCTTTCCTCCCAGTAGTACCCGAAGCTGAATGTATTGCCTACCTCTGCTCCCGGAAACCATGATGGCATGTTCTTCACTGAGTCCAATACGAATTAACCGTACGAAACATCCCTAGAACTGGAGCGAGAACATACGTATAGGAAAGAAATCGTACATCGCAGCTTGGGGCATAGTCCCTAATAGAACTGCCCCTAGCCCCTTCTCGGCCGTCTCGACATGAGGGTCACCTTCAGATTTGACTTCGATGCCAAAGGCGATGGCGAGGATGATCGCACCTGCCATGCTGTTCTCGTTCATGACACAAACCGCACCATTGAGTAGACCGAAAATTGGACAAAAAGAGGCAGTGAGAGGAAGTGAACACGCACTGTCTGAGAGATGCAACAAAATTCTCCGGTTTCTCCATTAAGCTACGCAAAAGTCGATGGACAGATTTGCTCTCCAGCGGCCGGTATTCCTGCGTCGCATGAGTAAGTATATGTATTTTATCAACAGCGAGGCTTTTTAGTAGGCAGGGCATACGCACGATGACGGCGTCAGGAGACAGATACGGATGGAAACCTTTCCTCAACGCTCTAAATCGGTCTCCATACCGGCTAAACACCAGTGCCCAGTCAAACCCGAGCCTGCGTCGCCGCAAACTAGAGTTAGCTTAATGCATGCCTCAATGCGGCTCAAGAAACTCACAAATCTATCAGCATCGTATAAGAAGGGCGATCCGAATAAATTGCGCCCCGTTTCTCAAACAGCTCAGTCGCTGCTTTCGCAGAATTGACCACGATAATATGACTGCCTAACACATCCAGATGCACAAGGTCGCTTCCTGTCCAAAATTCCAAATATCATCAGTCAGTATTGCTTCTTCTTTGTTCCTCCGGATCCGTCACGTGTCGAGACTGACAACAGGAAGGGACTCACCCAAGTCTTTTCCCATACGCTCATAAGCCAACCACGTATGTCTGTTAGGCACGTGAAGGAGACTGCCTATGATGGGCAGGCGAGGTGGACCAGGCGGGTATCGAGCTCTCGCCATAAGGCTAGTATACCTTTTATAGGCGCACGAAACAAGGATAGCACAAACAAACGGGGCGACAAGACTAGTCGTGTAGAATCCTTCGAACATGATGGATACAACGAAGATCAGACGGCGAGTAGTCAGGGGAAAGAAACCTTCACGGTTTTTTTCCATCATGGACGCACTCATCGATTTATATAGCTTTCACCACGATAGCGATCAGCAGAAGACTGACAGTAAGCTTTTTCTCCAAAGCAATCTTATATGCGGCCGAGGAGACGGAGATTGAACTTAGCTGATACAAAAACGTCCAATGAGCATGCACACCCACAGGAGTGAGAAGAGGAAGCTAGACCTAGTATGTACGAAGCAAACCTAAGCTCACTGCGGTTTCAAAATGACCGAATGACGTCGGTCATAGTGAGAAGAACGCAAGTAGAGATACACAGCCCCGGTTTGTTGTCTTGTATTAGAACAACCTCGGAACTCAAATCTAAACCACCACGGCATGGCTCGAAGCAAGGCAAATAAACAATATTTGATATTTGATTGCTTCAATCATCCAGTTCGTCGCTTGTCAGCTGAATCAAGTTGTGAGCAGCTCCTGATCGGGGTCTAATGTTACACTTGAACGGGATTGGATACCTATCGAAGTGTGACCCGCCCGAAAAGTGGCACACCAGTCAGCAGTTACGACATTGACCCCAAAGACGGAGTGCCTACTCACGCGACAATACCTTCAACACAATCATCAACCGGTTCGATTTCTTTCCCGTTCTCGTCTCTAGCTTTCGAGATGTCGAAGGAAGCAAGAACGGACGCCACAGCCATCCATACTGACGGTGCCACCCATGATTTGGTCGCAACACGAAGTACATCTTTAGTGCATCGTACAGGGGTAAAGGCGAACAGAGAGCATACCAGATTCGCGCGCTAAATACATCCCAGGGCAAATCCTTCTCCCAAAGCCGAATACCATTTCGGGGAAGTCCACCTTCGAGTCGAGGAAACGTTCTGGTTTGAAAGCGAGAGGATCGGGAAACACGATCTCGTCGTGTAGAATAGCCCTGTACGACGGATGAGCGAAGTTTTGACTTGAGCTAAATATAGCGCACCAAATGTTGCCCACAACTGTCGATCCAGCCGGCAAAAAGTAGTCCTCGTAGATGTCATTCGCCGTCAGACGATGGTACACGCCCAGGGGTGTGATGTTGCGCCACCTATCGAGCAGTATCTCTCACCATAGTACCAGCCAGCAGTGTGCATCAATACATACCGTAAGACTTCCTTCACTAAGGCATCAACATAAGGCAATGACTGCTGGTCGCTCCAGTCGGGCAAACGATCGTGCCCCACGACTAAGTCGATTTCATCCTGGGCTTTCCTTTGAACCTCGGGATAGAGTGTCATCGCAAGGAAGAAGTATGCCAATGCACAGACTGTCTACAACCGCAAGGCATTTCAGCTGAATATCTGATGGTCGATAATGGTGTGGCCCTACGGACCGTATCGGCGCCACCTGAAATAAATTTCAACGATGCATAAAAATGAGTATCAACGCGATAAGGCAAGTATGAAAAGAGCAGAGCGATGTATACCAAGGTACCTAGGGAGAGTTCAGTAATCTTTGCCTTCACCATCTTGAGTTCTGAATAATGACTAACATATTTGAGGGAAGCTGTTTGGCCACGAGCTCCTCCACCTCCGTCTGTGGTTCGGTCTCGAGCTGTGTCATCATCGCGGACGCGACCGAAGACGATGCCTTCCCTGCTGCCTGAGTTGACAGCGCTCGTAAATTAGAAGCCATATAAGCGAGTAACGAGAAGAAGGGCAAACCATGGCGTCCTTCGTAGCCTGCATCGGACCATCAACCATCGCCTTCGAGAAACGACGTAGTCCCTTGGCCTCTTCCTTGAACTATCCATAAAGATTCCTTGAGACACAAGTATACCAAACAAGGGAGGATTGCTTACACCAGCACCAGGAAACCACGAAGGCATGTTCTTCACTATCAACAATCATCGTCAAATTGTGGCACGAAAGCCGACGTAAGACAAGTGAAAATAATTCACGTACGCATAGGGAAGAAGTCAAACATCGCCGCCTGCGCCGTACTCCCCGCAGAAATAGCCTCGAGCCCTCTTTCCGCCGTCTTTACGTGTGGATCGTTTTCAGCTTCGACTTTGATCCCGAAACCAATGGAGAGGATGATCGCTCCCGCCATGCTGTTATCCGCGCCACAAGTCACTACTGAGTACGCCACCTTACGCCACCCAACTAATCGGTTCGATGCTCACTGTCTGAGATGTCCAACAAACTCCTCTGGTCTGTCCGCAAGGTTACGAAGAAGTTGATGGATGGACTTGCTTTCCAATGGTCGATATTGCTAACGTCAACGACACCATATCAACATTGACAGTTCGAGTCTAGCCCAACAGCTAAGAGAAAGACTCGAAGGGGACTGACCGTGACAGCTTCCGGGGATAGATAAGTATGGAACCCCTTCCGGAACGCCCTAAATCTGTCTCCGTACGGACAGAAGACGAGCGTCCAGTCGAAGCCGATCCTAGGTGGACCCATAAGGTCGTCGAGTGGACATGGGAACTCAGCAACGGGTGCGATATATTGTGAAGAATGAAATGGGCTCACAGGTCTGTTAGAGCCGTAAACGAAGGTCTACATGAATCATGATATAAGTGTCCTCATCACCAACGCAAGTGGGGGTATGAATAGTAAGAAAAAACGCACCGATCCGAATATATCGCCGACCTCTTCTCAAACAGCTCATTCGCGGCCTTCGCAGAATTGACCACGACTATATGACTCCCGAGCACATCGAGGTGTATCAAGTCGCTCCCTACGTTCCCATCAGTCAATCCCCCAATCCTCAAAAAACCTGATGTAATATGCCATGAAGATCCCTGCTCACCGTACTGCTTTCCCATCCGCTCATACGCCAACCATTCATGATCCTTCGGAACGTGTAGAAGACTTCCAACGAAAGGGAGACGAGGTGGACCGGGTGGGTATCGTTTCCCGGCTCTTGCGTCGTTAGACCTTCGATACACGTACCGGACCAGGATAGCACAGAGAAGGAGAACGACGAGACTCTGGGTGGATAGGCCTTCGAACATGACGGTGAGTGTTCCCAAGCAGTATCACAGGTCAACAGTATATGTAGCGTTCTCGAGTTCCTCTCTTATATCAGTCAACGCAGATCGCTCGATAGTCGTTTGAAGGTCTTATCCAATCTGGCTTTGAAGTCTCCACGATACCCACGAGAGGTCTTGAATGACGCATGTAGGTTGATTTGACGCTGGGAAACCCACCGTCCGCAAGAAGCAATTCTCGAGCAGAAGTTTGATAGGGGCGTTGTAAGAAAACCTTATGTTAAAAGTCAGAGGCACTTGGTGCAACCGTTCATGTAACCTGTGGTGAACGTCAATCAGCAGTGGCGGATGACACGAGCGATAAAAACTCACCTATTGTCCCATGAGTTCCGACAGGGTATTTACGAGACAAGATGGAGGCAGACGAAGTACTCTTGCACGGACGCAAACACGGCAAACTCGAGCTGGCTAAGATATCATATGTACGGGAAGCGTACTGTGGGGCCACGAGGATACAAGGAGACTATAAGATTTGAACTAAGGGGGCGAAGTAAGGTTCCATGAAAGGCTCAAATAAAACACGCAGACTCGTACAGGCCGACCACCAACTTCGGCAGAAAGAAAGAAAAAAAATAGCGGCGAAAGCGACGGAAGACATGGAACGGACTGAGTCAGAACTAATGCGAGGACAAGTGCAGCAAAAAGATAATCATAGGGACAGAGCAGAATGAATGAATGAATCACGACCGAGTCGGAGCTAACGGTACAGGATAACAAAAACGCAGGGAACGTACAATATTAGTTTCAGATACCACGAGCGCACAAAGAATAGTGCAAGTGCAATCATTAGCCCAGAGGATCACGCAAGAGAATTAAGTACCGAACAATCGCTGCACAGGCGGCACAACGGCCGTCAGGACCCTCACCGCGACATGATACGGCAAGGTCACCACATCCTGCACAACCTCCACGAAGGCCCTCTGTGGCGTGGGTTTGGCCGGCTTCTTCTTCCGCCCACGAGTCTGTACATGCGCCTGGATACCAGGTTCATCGTCTTCCGCGAGGGGCGTAGGGGATGTGACTAGCTGGTCCACGAACTTTGGATCCTCATCGTAATCGGTTTCGGAGAACGTCTCGCCGAGGAGACCTTCTGACGCATCCTCCTGGATGGTCTCGAGTGTTTGGAGAGAATTGATACGGTGAACGGGTGACTTCGGGTTGGGTGGGGAGACGGATGGGGTTTTGGTGGTCTTCACGGAGGGAGAGTGTAACGCGACCGGAACGGTAGCGAAGTTGAGGGTTATGATGGACCAGCAGATATACGTGAGACGGAGGAGGAATGACAGGAGGGACGAAGATCCAGCTTTGTCCGGGAAGGGTGCATATTGTGCGGCTGGCACTGTGTGGCTCATCCTGTCGGCTCGTTTGGTGTGTGAGACCCTCGAAACAGTCTTTTCCAAGGCGCTGAGCCGAGCCTCTTGCGAGTTGCGAGAGGATTCGATTTTTCGATCCTGTCGGCGAACGGTACGCTCTACATCGTCTAGTGCGGTATTGAGATCGTCGTACGCCTCCTCGACTTTGTCGCGTGCGGCCATAGACTCCTTGAGAGTAGCCAACTCTTCTTCAAGATGCTCCATATGTGAGACGAGTGAATCGAGCTTGGTGTCGGCGACTAGTTGCGTGGCAGGTGAAGGGTAGTGTATTGCGTCATGCAGTGAGTCGGTACGCTCACGAAGGCGAGCAAGGAAGTGTGACCAGGGCCGAACACCGGTGGCGAGGACGTATAGGGTCGTACTGAACCACGATAACGTACCGGCGCCGCTGAGGGTTGTAAGAACGTAGCGAAGAAGAGCAGCTCCGAGAAATGGGGACACGATGGAGAAGGCAAGATATATGAGCTCGTGCCGATAGAGTTCGGTGGCCGCGAGGCGCACTTGACGGTCAATTGCTGCGTTGGAAGGGCTATAGGGAAGTGTGGACGGGTGAGGACGACGTGCCCGAGCAGAGTGGTAAAGCTCCCATGGCACTGGTTATATAAAAATAAGAGTTATGATGATGTCCTAAGAATAGATGAAGGAAGCCAACCTTGAATGAGTTGGTGGAGGTAGATGATGAGGAGAAGGATGAGAAACAAGTTCTTCAGATGGTCGTTGCCCGTGAGCCAGTTTCCAATGGGTGCTGCTAATGCGACGACAACAGATAGGTCCAAGTCGGTCCACGACGACTTCGTGCCGTGTGCGACTGGAGGTGATGAGTTGGGTAAGACCGCTTCCGCCCTAATACTGCTCGAACTCCTTCGCCTCGTCCTCGACACCGGGCGCTCCTGTGGCGGGCTGTCGCTCTCGTCGCCACTCATCTCACTAGAAGGATCCTCGCCAATGGATGAAAACGAGTCAAGGTGTGGCGGCGTGGAGTCTGCTTCGCCTGTACATTGCAGTTTGGAGGGAAAATGTTGAGTGCTGCCAGTAAGTGAGGCCGATGCGTCGCGACTTTCACCCTTGAGGATTCCGGCTGAGGCTTTTGTAGGCGTCCGTTTGGTCAAGCTCATCGTCGACGGCGAGCTACAGATGATGAATGACGGTGTTCATGGAGGAAGACCCTTCGCCTCAGTCTGAGTACAGTCGGTGGTCGCGCGAGCAGAAACGATGACGACGAAGAACGCGCGGAAGCGAGACGCGTCGATGAGCCACGTGTAAGGCACGTGGTGGAGGGTCTATTTTCGGCCTCCAACGAGGCGCACCCTTCCTCCTCGACTTTGCCCTTCAAAGCGCTCTCGAAGAACCGCCACAGAGCCAGACTCGCTCGAGCTATGCTATGCCTCGGGATCTAGCGAACGTCATAGAAAGATATGTCTTGCGTTATACGTTATGCAGTGGAAATCTGAGACTCTAGGCTAACGTCTTCTGGGAATTCGCTCCGACATGCGGCCTGCAAAAGTCTTTGTACTTACCCAATTCAGCCATCTCTCAGCCATTTCGGGACGGTCCTTTGCCTGCACCCGTGCCGCGCCTATACTCTGGAACCCCTTCTCACTTCACAGGGTCGCTAACGAGACGATTCTGACCTTGACTTTGTGTCTAATATGGTTACTCGCGTTTCTCGCTCACCATCTTACCCGGCTTCGACGCACACACCCCCAGTCGTCCTTCCCTCTTAACGGTCATATCCTCTTATATTCTCGCGCTGGCTACGCGTCTTCTTTTTTTCTTGCTCTTATTGCAACGCGCTCATTTTGCTTGCTGACGCTTACGCCCTCCTGCTCTTAGCAACCTATCTTCCTCCTCAGGAATCTTGGCTATCCACTATGCGCGCTGAGCTGCCTGTGTTGTCTTTCCTCCCTGTGCTGCTCTTCATGCTCGTTCTCCCGGGACAGCTCAAGTCGACGTCTATCCCCGCCATATCAATCTTTTCCTGGCTTATCATCTGTAATATCATTCACGGAACCAATTCCATCCTATGGGCGGGAAACGTCGACATACACGTTCCAGTCTGGTGCGACATCGGTCGGTCTCTGCACATTCTAAAGTATAATTACCTCGCTCATTGTTTCCCTCGCAGTCACCAAAGTTATTCTGGGTGGAATGGTCGCCGTTCCCGGCGCGTTTTTGTGTATCGCACGGCGACTCGACTTCGCCTCGTCCAAGCAAACGACGATATCGAAAACTCGACACACTATTTTTGAAGCGCTTATTTGTATCGCTCTCCCCATCGTGTACATGGCGTTGCGTACGTGCTTGTTCTGTGCTCAATGTGATAGAACCGTGATGGTAAGATGGGCGCTGACTGTGAATTGATCCCATAGATCCGCTTGTACAGGACCGTCGGTTCATCATAGTCCAGGATTTTGGATGCCGCGCTGCCATTTATAACTCATTGCTTGCATTGCTACTCATACGAGTACCTCCTTTCTTGCTATCTCTCATTGCAATAATCTACTGTTGTAAGTAGAATGCCAATGCTGTCTGTCAAAGCCACAGTACCTGACCTTCCTTCGCCCCGTTATACAGTGTCTGCATCATGGAACATCTATCGCAACCAGCGCAATCGCACACCCCTCCTCCCTTCTGCTCCCCTAATGACGGCATCCCTTTTCATTCGCCGCACCGTCTTCATCTCACTCGGCATGATCTATATCACTACGATCTACCTCTACATCATCACTCAGACGACCCAGACCAGCCTTGACACTATTCCCCCAATTTCTCAAGTCCGCGCTCATGCGTCTGAGATCGATGTCCCAAATCTTGACCCTATAAGCTTAGTGGAAATCGAACTAGTATGGTGGGCGATACCTATATTGTCGTTGGCCATGTGTATGCTCTCAGCACTTGGGGAGGAGACTAGGAAGGGCTATAAGGGAATCATCAATTGGTTCTCTCGGCGATTCGTCGGGAGAAACATTCTACCCATACAGTACGTTCCCATGTTCATCCTCACTCCGCAACCTATCACTGAGCACCGATGCTTTTCTTAGCTCCAAATTCGGAAACGCATCTTACGGCGAGCCCACGACCCCCATACACCTACTTCGCTCCGGCTGGGACAGCGACCTCAATACTAAATCCTCCTTCGCTTCTCTCACAACCGCATCCACAATCAAGAAGAAACCGGTTTCGTACATCTCCACCGCAGACTCTGTCCTCCCTCCTTCCGACCCTCACCGCACCGGACAGACTAGCCCCAGTTCCCCTGTATCTCCAGAACTCGAAGCGTCCTTCACAGAGTCTACACTGCACTACCTCGAAACGAACACCGCAAAGCAACTCAGACTGCCTTCTCCCCCACCTACGAACCTCACCCACTCTCCATCCCCGTTCGGTCACAACGAATCATTATGCAATGCCATCGGCGTAGACTACCCTTCGCTCTTGATCCCGCCCTCACATCTGACTGATGTACCCGAAGGAGCTTCGCCCGCCACCTCCATTATCTCAACAGTCGCATGGCCCGAGCCACCCCGTCAAATCCCATCACCTTCCTCTGCTACTTCTCCATTCCAACACGAACAACCTCCTTCACCATCGCTCTCACACCCTTACTCCGCAGCTACCCCAGTCATCATCACCTCTGACTTCGAAGAAGATCATGCACGCAGAGCACCAAGCCCCGCAGGAACCTCCGTCACAGAGTTCCTCGACTCGTATGCTTATTTGCAGCATGAGAGCGACGCGCCGTTTAGTAATATTGGACCGAGCGTCATGAACGTTCCTATTAGACCGATGAAAGAGGTGCAGGATTTGAGGAGGGTGGGGTCAGCGACTTCGATCAAGAAGGGTATTCAGAGAGCAAGGTCGCCGCTGACGGTAGGTAATAAGGGCCACAGTCACGGACAGAGCTCGGAGGGAGAGGTCATTTATATGACTGTGGTCAAGGAGACTTCGGATTCGTAGGTATGGTGCACTGGTGCTAGACGCTCTCATCGTTGAACTTCTTGGCCGTTTGAAACGCGCCGTTTCCTTTCCTTGATCGCGATTCCAGTTTACGACTGCACTGGTATACTAGGACTTCTCTCCGGTTTAATGGTGGTGTTCTTGAATGTCCTCTCGCTTTTTGCAACGACCATATACCTTCGACCTTCGTCACATCGTACATTGGATGCTGTTTCGTACGCACATATCTACCCCGCTGTATTATCTTCTCGCTATCGTCAGATCGCTCTGTCTCTTCTCTGTCTTAAATATCTGACCCAACTTCCAGCCCACTCTCCAAACCGTGTATCTATGTAGCTAGCACCCCGTATAGATCGTTTTCGCTTTTACTGCCCATAATAAGAAACAAATCAGAATTATAATGTTCCTAGAGCGAGCAATTTTTTCTTTGTACGACGAGGTCGGTCAACTTGGTCTCCACCACGCCGCTCACTGAGTGCCTCGTGGCATGCGCTTCCTTATTGTTTTTCGCAACGGGAGGACGAAACACGTGGGAAGAAGGGAAGTGCAAGACAATAAAGCAAGCTCGGCGACTGCCCGGTACGAACAGCCATATAATTACAGTGGCAACGTCGACATCCTTGCTTCGTCCCTCTTTGCTCTCTCCCATCTTCATGTCCTCGTCATTCTCGCCGCCATTCGAGTGCATAGCGACGCACCGCTCCGCAACATTTCACAGCGACAATGTACACATACATGACCACAACGCCCACGAATCCCGAAACGCCATACTCCCACTCCAATTGGAACGCTTTTAGGTGCGCTCCCAAACTACTTCAAGTTGTTACTCAGATGGGATGAAAGGGCACGCTCCATGCAACGGATGGGCCTGACGACTCGGATGCTTACTTTGCGAGACCCTCGCGCTTATCTGCGCGAAGTGAGCAAAGTAATCATCGCGCGTTTCTCCCAATCCTGGAACAATGTCCTCTACATTCTATACCCAGCCCTTTTGCAACGAGCATTTGCCGTCTATCTTCCGTCGACTCTTGGTAGCCGACCCTACGATTCTACGCTTTTCTCAGACTGGCGTTCCACGTTCTTCTTCGAATGTACCTTGTCCACATGGGCCTCAGACTATCTCAGGTTTTCGCGCCGGAGTGTACTATTGGGTATGGTGAGTTCTCTATGTTATGTCCTCCCTACCCACTCTCAGTTTCTCGTGATGTTTGTCTTGCCTTGGATAGTCGCTTTGAACCATCTTTTAGACTTCTGTATGTCACCCCCTTTGACTTCCATCACGATGTTTACCCCATCGGCCTTCCGGCGCCGTGTCCATTACTTACTCGCAACGTGCAAAGGCCGTCACGCGTCTACCCTATTTTTGCAGGCCCTGTCCTCGGTCCGTGTATCCTATACATGGGCAAAAATCCCACCGCTTTTTGCGAGAATTCGCACTTCCGGATGCATTTACCGCTGGAATTTCATATTCTGACGTGATCCCGAACGGCCCAATAGGGCAATTTCCAAGGTGTGTCCCAAACTGGGTCGAGTTCCTCGGCTCGTTTGAGTAGCTTCAAAGAGACTTCTTGACGACCCCTCTTACGCAACCGAAGCTAGGGCACCCTATGAAGTGCCGGTCCATGAGAAAAGTACGGACTCGACATTTGAATAGCCGAGAACCTTCGAACTTTGACAAAATACAAGGGAGTTGGACGCTTTCGTGCAGAAGGCACAATCTCTGCGCGATTTCGCTCATAAGACTGGCGCTCCGCTGCATGCCTCTTGGTTTTTTCTTCCTTCTTCACTGCCTTCCCGCGAGTCTGCCCCCTTTCGACCCGCTGCGAGGCTATCTGTCCCGCCCCCACGCGCGCGACAGATCATCCCGCTCGACGCAATCTCCTTAGCTGGCACTTGAGAGCGTCAACTCGACATCAACACACAACTCCACAACCCGACACCAATCACACCGCACCGCACAGCCTATCCAGGATGTCATCTTCAACCCTCGCACCGTTTGAGCCTCCGAACCATGTTTTCTCTGCCTTTTCTTTTATCGCGTTCGTCATGTGCGCAGTGCCCGCTTACTGGCACCTGGAAGGTGAGCATTTTTTGGACATTATCGACGCGCCATCAATTTTGACACGGACGGACGCGTTTTGTAGCTTGGAACACGGGCACCCTCCTGTACATGTTTTGGACGGGAGTTCCGGTCCTCAACATGTTCATCAACTCCATCGTTTGGGATGGGAACGCGTTGAACTCGGCGCCAGTATGGTGTGATATCTGTACGTCCTTTTTCCCGACGCCCTGATGGCGACTTTTCTCCATCGGCTAACGAGCTTTGCGCGGGTCGATAAGCCTCCCGCATCATCATCGGTTCGAATGTCGGTATCGTTTTGTCGTCCCTTTGCATCAACAGGCGTCTTTACAAGATCGCGTCGGCCAAGAGCGTGGTGAACACGGCGGAGGACAAGCGCAGGGCGATCATTATT
Organism: Stereum hirsutum FP-91666 SS1; assembly: GCF_000264905.1. Taxonomy (NCBI): domain Eukaryota; kingdom Fungi; phylum Basidiomycota; class Agaricomycetes; order Russulales; family Stereaceae; genus Stereum; species Stereum hirsutum. Next base: position 570,139 of record NW_006763141.1, on the reverse strand, counting down.
GATCTCGCGATAGGTCTTGGTATACCGCTCATTCAGCAGGTCATGTGTAAGTTTTCAAGATGTGCTGCTCGAGCGTGATGTGGACACGTCGCTGATTGTTGGTACAGACGTTATCGTCGAGGGTCACCGCTTCAACATCGTCGAGGACGTCGGCTGCTGGCCGGCCCCCTACGTGACCCCTGTCGCGATTGCCCTTATCTTCACTTGGCCGGTTGTCATCGGAATGATCTCCATTACTTACTCCGGTGCGTGTTTTCTCTCGCTCAAGTTAGGCTTGTTCTGACATCGGTATTGTTTTCAGCCAAGACGGTCCTGCTGCTCTATAGGCATCGCCGGAACTTCAAGAGTCTTATTCAGGCCAGCCACAACCTGAACAGCTCTCGTTACATTCGCCTGATGTGTCTCGGCGGCATCGAGATACTCACTCTTCCATTTGCCGCCTGGGCCCTCGCAGTCAACATCCAGGACGGAGTCTTCCCCTGGATCTCCTGGGCGGACACGCACTCTGATTTCGGCCGCGTCGTACTCATTCCCGCCGTACTGTGGAGGTCCGACTCCCTCAGCGTGATGAACTTCGAGATATACCGGTGGTTCCTCGTCCTGGCCGCGTTCGTGTTCTTCTCGTTCTTCGGGTTCGCGGATGAGGCGAGAAAACACTACCGCTTGGTCTACACTTCCGTCGCGAGCAGGCTCGGGTACTCCACCGCTTCGATGTCGTCTACAGGGTCTTCTTCTGGGTACGTCACATTCCAGAACGTAGAATGCACATCACATATCACATCCTCGTGTTCGGGCGTTTGCGCAGCATGTGTACTGATCTGCGTCTCCATTCTTGCAGCAATTACAGTTTTTCGAAGTCCAGGGACGATCATTTGTCCGGTGGCAAGAAATCCGTACTCCCCGCTTTCCTCAAGACCAGCTACCCCCTACCCAAGAGCGCTCAGAGGAAAAACGACCCACTCGGCGAGACCCTCGACAGCAGCTTCGACCTCGGCACTGGGGACCTCAACATCGACACCTCTGGGAATTCATCGAACTTCGGCATGGCTGTCACGGGCCGTCGTGGGGATGTTGACCCTGAGAAGGGGGATCAGAAGCCATGGTCGCCAACAGATACGACGGCATCGTCCTCGATGTCGCACCTTGAGCACTTGAGGGACGAGTACGAGAAGGAGCTCCCGCAGAGGCCACAGGCTGCGTTCGACTCCTCTAGACTGCCGACGAGGTCGACAAGAGAATCGCGTCCGTTGTCAACGCATACGATCTAAGATCCGTTTTTTTTTCTTTTCATTCTCCGTCTGAACTATTCTTCCCACTCCTTTAATTTTCTTTTTCAACCTTATCTTTGGGCGGATTTGTCTCTCCTTTTTATTGTTCATTATACTTTCCCGATCACCACAAAAGCGATATCCTTCGATTCCACCCGTCGCTGGTTAATCAACGCTTCATCTCACCACAAATTTGACTGGCTTGACATTCCCCACTGTAGTTTTAGCAACCCTTTTTACCCCCCACCGCGCCACCAATCCGCAATTTATAGCGGCATACCCCTTCGCGTCGGCATCCTTTGCGCTTGGTTGAACCTCGTCTTTGTTGTGTTTGTGCTATCGATGTTCCCATTAGTATCTGTTTGGTTAGCTCTCGGATCTCGGAATAACTGTAGCCACATATCGTCTCTCCTCCTCTCGCACGTACTGTGTATCTCTGCCTCCCTCATCTCTACTCGCTTTCTCCCTGATGGTTACAGAGATATACTCGTACCCTACTAAACTCACATTTCACATAGAATGTTGATACGACTTGACAGAATATATACGACTAGAAAATATGAGCCGATTGGCAACTTTACTAGACCTGATCTTGTGATGCGCATGGTGGATGTCAGTGAGGCGTGTTCAGCTGGGATGCGATACTTTGTTTGACAAGGTGTGGCACCGTGAGACTGTTTTCTGACAATTTTTACACAACAATTGTGGCGTGAGTTGGTCGTTCGGAACGCACCCAACACCCAAACTCCTCTCCCTTCGCTCATTCCAAGTTCCTCCTGCTGAGGACGCAATATGAGCCAGCGACGCACACTAGGACTCCCTCACTGTAAGTAGTACGTGACAACTACATACCAGACCGCCGGCTGTGAAAATTTACTTCCGACTTTGTTGAACCTCCTTCTGCCCTAAAGTACCTCCTTTACCGCTTCAAGTTACTGCACAGATTTACCTCCGTCAGGATTTTCTTCCGCTTGAATCTCGTGCTTAGATCTCCTTCCGTCAGCCATCACTTGTTCACTACGACGACTCGGCATGATGAATGTCACCAACGACGCCTTGACTCTCCGCTCCGACGCCCCCACCACCGATCCTGGCCTTTCCACGTCTAATTCCTCGACCATCTAGTGCATCTTCCTTCACTCTTCTCAAGTCTTCCCGGCGCTTGCCCCCAATGCCATGGCGTATCGACTACACGCACGCGGGTGCCACATCACCTTGCCCTCTAACGAACTTCTGAGCTTTCACAGGTGCCCGTCCAGAATTCTGAATGGACGTGCCTGCTCCCACTGAACGCTCAGTGTTTTCAGGAGTGGGAGGGCAGAAGACCTTGTCGTATTGATAGCTGCAAACCCAAACAGATACCAGCTGGTGTCGTGATGCAGGCAGGAGTACTTTGTCCCGAAGAATAACTCGTCAGACGTCGTTATCCGCGGAGCATCTGACGAGCTGGCGTCAATTAGTTTCGCTGAAGCTCGTAGCTCCTTCAAACTAAGGGCATACCAGGGTATCACAGTACTGGCTCGCTCTTCTTATCTGGTCATGTTGCCGTCCGGGACGCTCATGGATAGTTCATGTGTTTCAACCATGAGCTCCTTTACCAATCATCAAGCCGATAGAAGAACATATAGCTCCACCAAGTTCTCATAAGCGTGCATTGTCTGTCTGGTGTGCTGGTTACTTTGTTCTTTCGCCTATGTCTTCTCCCAAGTACCTTGCCGCACTCGACATCGCCGCCTCTGCCTTGTCTGTCCTGCTGTTTCTCAAACTTTTCACTTTGCGTTCCTCTCGTAAGCATGCGTTTCCACCACCAGGGCCCAGACAACTGCCTATTATCGGAAACCTTCTCGATTTCCCCAGTCACGATCATGGAGAACGATTGGGCCGGCTCAGAAAGCAGTACGGTAGGTCTCTCTCGGATTACTCGTTATTTTTTTTTGTCCCGCAACTGAACGCCGGCTTCTCATCCAGGTGATCTCATGTCTCTGCGCATGATGGGTCAAACTATCATCGTGATCAACTCCGCCCGCATAGCGAGAGATCTTCTGGATAGACGAGCAAGGATATGGTCTGACCGCCCGGTGATCCCCCTTCTCCAGCTGTTCGTCGCATCTCAATGTCCCACCGGACCACATCCTCATTCTCCAAATGCATAGGATGCAGCTTTATGAGTGGAACACTACCTTCATACCAGAGTCGCCAGATCATCGAGCCCAACGACGCATTGCGGACCGATACCTTCGACCAAGTGCCCTCATCCCATATCGCCCAATGATACGCTGTAGAGTTGATGAGTTGCTCAGATCGTTGCTGCACGGACCTAATGAATTTAAAGGGCATTTGAGATAGTAGGTCGTCACTTCAAAGTATGATCTCACTGGGAATTGATCAAACTTTTGATGCTGAATGTAGCTTCATGACGGGCGTGATTATGTCAATTGCCTTTGGGTATAATCTGAAAGGCGAAAAGGATGTCTATGTTACAAAGACAGAGGCCTTCGCGGAAGCTATCATCGATAGTATGTCTCCAACTTCAAGTATCGTAAACGTTTTTCCAATACGTGCGTACCGTCCAGTGCTTTTATGACTTCCATGGTGAGCTAACTCCTGTTCCAAGTGAGACATTTGCCAACCTGGATACCTGGGATTGGCAAGATGCGTTACGTCGACGAAGTCAGGCGCCTAGGACTAGAAATCAGAGAGGAGCCATTCGACTTCGTCAAAAAGAGCATTGTACGTATTCTGTCCCTTTTCTGAGTCCCGAACCGTCTAGTTACCATCTGAACACTGCGTACGATGATCTAGTCGGATGGTACGGCTGAGCCTTCGCTGAGTCGCCATAGCTTCATGATGGCGGAGGAAGACGGGCAACTCTCTTCGAAAAAGAACCAGGAGCATACTAAGCATGTCGCTGCTTCCCTTTACGGAGGTTCATATTATTCTCCAGATCCCATTGCTTCGTTGTTCATAAGCTAAAGTGTTCGTCATTGACGCTGCCCTTTCTAGCTGGCGTTGACACGGTGAGATTGACAATCTCTCGTCGTATTGAACAATTCTCTGATCAAACGCACGACGCATCCAGACCGGCGTAGCTCTGACGAACCTTGTCCTGGCTCTTTTGCTTTACCCGGAGGTGCAGCGTAGTGCTCAAACACAACTCGACTCTGTGGTCGGTCGTGAACGACTTCCCAGTCTTGATGACCGAGGCAAACTCCCGTATATCGAAGCCACGTGTAAGGAGCTCCTTAGGTGGAGGTTGGTGACACAGATAGGTGTGTATGTTAAATCAATGAACAACTTCTACTTTTCTGAAACTCATTTTCCGGCTTCTAAACATAGGTATTGCGCACGCTACCAAAGACGATGATGTCTACGATGGATACTTCATCCCCAAAGGTAAGCACTTAAGTTTAGATTTTGCGTTATACCATCGGTAACATACGGGCCTCATAAAAATTGAATAGGATCCATCGTCTTCGCTAACCTATGGTAAGATCAGGACGATCCAACTCGAGTGCCGCCCCCACTCACTTCACTCGCAATATTCTTTCTACTCAGGGCTATGCTACACGATCCTGTCAGATATCCTGACCCTGAATCTTTTCGACCCGAGCGTTTTCTGACACCTTCGGGGGAGTACAACGATGACCCTCATATGGCCGTCGCTTTTGGCTTTGGGCGCCGGTGAGCATTCTTCCTTCACATTTCTGGTTCAGACCAGGGAACGTGGTTGATTGGTCCAAAGGATCTGTCCCGGTCGTCATCTCGTGGACGAGATTCTTTACACTTTCGTTTCCTCGTTTCTATCTGTCCTCACCGTCGAGAAAAAGAAGGACGAAGACGGGAACGAGATTCCAGTGTCCGGCAAACATGCTGTGGATGTGGCGCTCAGGTCTGTAGCTTATTAAAATTCGTTTATAACCCAAGCGGAATCCTCACACAAAGGGATCTATCCAGTCAGCCTCTTCCATTCGAATGCTCGATATTACCGCGGGACAACAGAGCCTCACAATTGATACAGTCAACGGGAGATGGGCAGGAGAACTAAATAAAGGGGATCAGGGTCTAAGTCCCAGGGTATCGACGGTGCCAGAACGGGCGAAGATGGTATATTATACCTCCTTTTGAATCAAAAGCCATGTAATAGCATCAATCCAACCTGAGCTCTTCATTCCGACCCTTACCCACCGCTTTGCATACCTGCTCTCCCCTTCATCTCCCTTTACAGCCGCTAGTACGTATGTATGTGGCGGCCTCGTATATTGCCTTCGCTCCAAATTCCTTCAACTTAGCGTCTCGATCAATGCTTCCGACTCCCTTTGAAGCTACGTTAGCGTCCTCTCCACATGAATTCTAACCATCGTCAGTGACACCCGCCTCACCCTGGAACTCCTTACATCCGAGTCCGAGTGTCAGTGCTAAGCTCGACTCATCTGGATTCTGAACCACGCCTCAAATCACACTAAACCGAGCTAAATGAGGAGCATAAAGCATAGCATGCATTGTCATATATGTAGAGCGTATTTTTGTGAGCCTAGCGTGGAGTTCGAACTACGGTTTTGTGGTGTTGTGTTATGGGTCGTCAAGCAAGAATAGACGGGTATGTACAGTACTTATGAAGAGCAGCAGGGAGAAAAAAATAGACAGAGTATGTACAGCAGGGTGCTTGAAGTTGTATGATGCGAAGAAATGGTTGATGGAATGTGTTTGATTGGGATGGTAGAGAGAAAAATTATTGGAGGGCTAACGAGGCGCACGGCGCCGAAACGAGTAATGATTTACGATGTGTAGTATAAGGTCCATCCGAAGAGAGCCAAGATGTGAGAAGAGATGACGAGATGATACGAGATGAATTGTGAGCGAGAAGTGTGAGGGGAAAGAGACCAATGTGGGTATATCTACAGGAATATGCAATGCAAAAAGCCAGAGCCAGAACCAGATGATGGACGTGGTATAGATACAGTAATGTACAAATGAGAGTCAGAGATGATGATGTGCAGGTATGCAGATAGATGTTCGGTGTGTATGCAAGATGTGAGACGTGAAGTGAGATATGAAGACGAGGAGAATGGAATATGCAGTGTGGAGTGGATGAGATGATGTATAAATGTGTATGTTGTATGCATGTGTAGATGTAAACAGTGCAATATGGACAGAGAACGACGAGGGTGAGTAGAATCTGAGCGAGAATTAAATGGAAGTTTAAAGTACTTCAGAAACAGTGCACAATGCGATGAGAACAGAGTGGATGATGCAACAAGGAGCAAGGAGATACGGAGAAAGGCAGTAGTCCATGAATATGAACATGCGAACGTAATTATATGGTTTTAGAATTGAAAGATCCCCGACGGGGCAGCGCAAGAAAAGAGACGAGTCTGGACAACGCAGCATGAGAGGCCTACCTTCTCGACACTCAGTACTCCATATCCCCGTTATCTTCACCCTCTCCACCCTCCTCTTCCTCCTTAGTTTTTCCCCCTGTACCCGCATCCATATCCGAGTCGCTCTCCTCAGGCGATGCGGACTTGGCCCTCGTAATCGTGCCACACCCATGCTCAGTATCCGACCCAGCCTCGGATTCCTGCCCTTGGTTTCGCCCCGCAGCAGACGGTTTTGCTGTTCCCGTCCGGCTGCCCGATCCAGTCGCCGGACTAGGACCCAACACAATCTCAGACCACGACCTACACACACCACCCCTCTCACCCCTCGAAGACCCAACCTCTCCCTGTGCCTTGAGTGCTCCGTATCTCGTCCCAGTCGGAATATTGCCACTCGACGAAGGCCTCCTCCCTAATGCCTCATCCAACTCATGGCCACGATAACGCTGCCCCACAAGTCCACCCGCACTCCTCGGCCTCATATCCATCTCCATGTCATGATCACGATCACGGTCATTGCAGTAGTCCGAGTTCACGGAAGGCGACACCGAACGAGGAGGACCTCCCGCATTGATACCAGCACCCACACCGGACCTCGGAGCCACACCAGACATTTGCGCCATAGCAGGCACAGGGCTGATGCTCGTCCTCGCCGTGTCCGCAGTCCGCGCCCCGTTCCCCAGGCCGTACGAGTACGAGTAGTTCGACGTCGTGCTCGAGAGGGTGTGCGATGACGACGGACGATGATGGTCGGGCTCGTAGTTGTACTGGAATCGGGACTGCGCCTGGGACTGGGATTGGCGTCCAGCCCCGGAGTGACGTCGTTCGCGTTCGAAGGAGAACGTCGGGGAGTACGATCTGCCTGGCCCTGAGAGGCCTGCGGACCTGTCAAGGGAGACTTCTTCGTAATCGTCTTCGAGCTTCACCCGCACGGCACCGGCGGGAACGATCGCGTTGGAAATAGAGGCGGAAGGGGGAGGTGGCAGCCTTCGAGTCTCGTTGACTTGGCTTGCTGTGAAGCGCGCGCTTGAGGTCGTGCCGCGAAGATGAGGAGCGGAGGAGCGATGGATGAGACCCAGTGGGGAGAGAGGCGAGGAATGATTGTATGGGTGATGATGGGAGTGAGAATGGGAGTAATGGTGGTAGTTGTAGCGCTCCGAGGAGGAAGACCGGTCATGCATTGCCAAGAGTTGACGAGGCGACGGGAGTACCTGAGAATGAGCATTCACGGTCGAAGACTCGCGGTGGGATGCTGAGGTCTGTGGGTACGACGCGTGAGGATGGGGTGCTAGATATTGAGGGTAGGTTCCGTGGTGATACTGAGAATGGGGAGGAGGAAGGTAGGGAAACCGAGTGATGTGAGGTGGTGCGGAGGTAGGTTCAGCCTGGTATACATTCGAATTCGGACCAGATGTGGTAGAGCAAACGGGATGATGAGGGCAGAGGTGAGTGTGAATAGGAGCGGGGTACTGCGACGATACGGGGGAGTACGAAGCGTAAGAGGTGGGCGATTGGGAGGTCGTCGGTGAATATCCCGGAGCCGACGATGAATGAGAGTGAGAATGAGAGATGACGGCCAGAGGGAGAGATTCAAGTTTACGCGGCCTGGGTAAGAGCGGTCTCATCGAAACTGATTGTGATAATGGTCGGTCGGATGATGTCGATGTCGAAGGGGTGGGGGAGGGGGCTGGGGAAATGAATTCGGGGGTCTCTGAAGCGTGGAGAGACTGAGCGTCAGTCGATCGAACAACCTTGACCGCGTTCTTTCCGTGGGACTCCTTCTTGTGTTTTGAAAGAGCGGAACGGGTCACCCAAAGGAAGGGGCATGCTTTGGAGAAGGGACAGGGGCGCTGGGTGAGGTGACGTGGCATGCTGCATACCGCAGTACGTGAGAAGCAGAGCACCGACGAGATTTGAAGGAGTAGGAAACGTACTGCGTTTTGTAATGATCCTCGAAGTTTGACTTCTGGGAGAACGTTTTGTCACATCCAACCCAAGGGCACACCAATTCCCTGCGTGTTGCGGAACGCTGAGTCAGCATCGTAGCCCAAGTACAAATGTGGGGGACCAAAGACGAGAGGGATGAGGGGTACTGAGAACGCACCTTGACTTGCGATCTGGATCATGCTTCGTGTTCCAATGGCGCTGGCAGTCTGCCTTACGACCAAATGTAGCATCACAATCCTGGCACTGAAAGGGCTTCAGGATATCTGACTGCAATTGAGAAGTGACGCATTAGCTCTCGAAGTGGACTTTGAGTCACACCGGAATGCGAAGGCAGGGTTGAGCTGTATCTACTGACCTTGGCCTTGGAAGACGTGTCTCCTGTCTTGACCTTCTTGCTCTTCAAAGTTCTGCTGATAGCCATGGGGGAAGGGGGGAGTGAGGAGTGAGATGTATGTGGTCTAGCGCACAGCGAAGGTCAAAGCGCGAGACGGGGGCAAACAACGCAAGACAAGGAGATCAATGAGTCACGGGAAATTACGCGTGTTGTACGCTAACGGAACTTGGCACAAAGACAACACGACTGGACAAAGGACGAGCCACACGGGAAAGCGATGGGAAGGAGCAGTGAAAGAGAGAAAGAGAGAGGTGAAACCGTTCGCAAACGCGGGGCCGGTTTATGACCGCGCTTGGTCCTCGCTAGGCGAAGTCCAAGGAAGCAGACGGTGCCCGAATAGGGAAAGCCTGAAGGAGCACAAATGTCAATTTGGTCATTTACGTAACTCGAGGCGGCGAGCTGAGCCAAATCAATTTGTGCAGGGTCGCACTTCGGATTTCGCGCGGCCAAGCGTTGCTTTGAAGGGTTACTCAACCAGGCTGTGCACCGATATCCGTGGAGGAAGCGCGACATCGCACGACCGGTGCTTCTTCCTCGTCGTTGAGCAAAGCCTTCCCCCGGTAAATAGCTGGCAGCGCAGGGGGGACAGAGAAGAAAGATGCTCAGAAGATATTCGGGATAACGAGAGGGTTCATGGAATGTTGTGACCGACGGCGATGTTGAAGCGAGCGGCGCGGTTTCAGCGTGGTTAGCGGGCGGAGGCTAACGGAAGCTTTCCATTGGGGATTGGTCAAGAACCCGTCAGTAAATGGAAATGCATACACGTGTTACCGTCAAAGCGTTTCAGCGCGGAGTGACCCCCAATCGCTACTTCTGGAATAGGCAAGACCTTCGGATCCTAACACGCGCAAACAGCGCATGCTGAGCTAAGCGAACACGCAACGCGCGTACGCGTCGCCCAAGACGCCACCATCGCGCTCATCGTTCCACACAAAATTACCTTCTGAGCACTCCTTTTACACGCCGCACATCGTCCGAAAATGTCATCTTCAATACCAGCTGAGAAGCCGAAACAGCCAAAGCTCGATGTCGAGGAATACCTTACTAGTGCACTCTCTGCAACCCCGGCAGAACTACACCCATTCTTTGAGTCTTTCCGAGATTTGCACTCAAGAAAGTGCGCTCGTTAATCGCGAATTGAAATGGTGGTTTGGGCTGATCACTCGAATATTTACATCACTGCAGGCTATGGCATCAGCTCACGGGCAAGCTCGCCCAATTCTTCGACCACCCACTCTCGCAGCCTTACCGAGTAGATGTCTTCGACCGATTCGTCAGGGATTTCGAGTCGCGGCTAAACGCGCTCCGCTTTGTGGAGATGGGGGTGAAGGTGTCAAGAGATATTGACAGTGCGTTACTATTTCGTCTTCTCTAAGCTACTCGGTTCTGCAGGGATCAGGGTTCGGTTGTGGCGCCCGCCCGAACCAAGCGGGGAATGTCTGGAGGACAGTGCTCCACTACTACCCCATACCCAGTAGCGTCATTCACTTTGCCAGTATAACTCACTACTTCTCCGCTGTCTTTGCTCGCAGACCCTGCCCAGCACATCGCCTTCCTGACCGACCTCCTCTCTCGAATCGACACCGACGCCTCGCCTGAGGCTCATGTCCTTCTCCTCGCCACACTCGCCCACGCCAAACTATCCTACGGTGATATTGAGGGAACCAAAACCGACATCGATGCTGCCTGGAAGATTCTTGATGAACTATCAGGTGTGGAGAATAGCGTGAATGCGGCGTATTACAGTGTGGCGGCGGATTACTACAAGGCAAGCCTCTACTTGACGGTATGATTGGAGCAGGGGCGTTGCTAACTAACAGATGTGACTGCTTGATTGAATCTGATAGGCAAAAGCAGAATATGCGCCGTACTACCGCAACTCCCTGCTCTACCTCGCATGCGTTGACATACAAGCGGATATGTCGGCGGAGGAGCGTCTTCTGCGTGCACACGATCTTGGGATCTCAGCATTCCTTGGGGACACGATCTACAACTTTGGAGAGTTGGTGAGTTTTCATCTTCCTTACTTGCTCCTCTTCTTTCGGTTTTTGGGGTTCCTGGCATGGTCGAAATCTCAATGCGCAAGTGCGATCTGGACGAGAATAATCTGTGTCGTCCCTTCTGCTTTGCACGATCAAGGCGAGGCGTATGTTTTTGCTTTGGTGACATCAAAGCTTGAATGCGTTAGTTTTCTTCCCCTCATTTGGGATGAAGCTCGGAGAAAAAGCAACTTGTATCGCACGTTTGTTTTCTGTGCCTCACTGCGACGATTCACATCCTTGGTCGTAGCCTCTGCGTATCCGGATGCTTTCATCCAACTGATTCCTTTCACTGCGATACCATTTGTTTGTCCTGTGTGGTGTATTCTGTTCAACCGCGCGTGAGACTCGCGGCAAGGTTCACCGCGTTTAATGTCGGTGATACTTACGCTTATGCTTACGTGCAAGCCCCGCCTCTGAATTGCCTCACCTTCTGTCGCGTACTTTGCGACTTATGTCGGATTTTAGATATGCCGCTACTGGCGGAGAGATCTATCCGCTGGCGTGGTTGCAATATGACGCTTCAACTCGGGCGTAATAAGCTTGTGGTTCATTATGCTTTTCGTGGTTGCTTTGCTACCTTTGGAAATTCGAATTTGAGTTGTGATAGCGTTTCCCAATTTACGATTGGTTTTGGCTTAGCTTTAGTCTTTCATTTTCGGTGCTATTAAACAGTCCTCGGAATTCGAGGAGAACCCCCGGAGTCGGTGTGGGCGAGCCCGCTCTGCCGTCACTTTCACTTTTGCTTTTATTTTAACGTCGATCACTCCCCAGATCGACCCTTCCCTCGAGGCCTTCCTTCATCCTCTTCTTCTGCTTCTGTTTCCCTCCCTGAGTTTCGTCAAGTCTCCTTTATCTTTCTGGCGTCTTCTTCTGCGTTTCGACTCGCTTCCCTCCCGTGCTTCTCTCCATTTCTGTGTTTTCCCGAGATCACACCCGTAAACTCTAACTGACCTTGCCACACCATTTTCTTTCTTCCCTGCATGTTCACGTTCACCTCCACGTCGACTATCTCGGTTGCGAATGCCTTTCTTGTGTCGGACGCTTCCGGATGGACAACCTCTCAATTCTCGATCGACCGTCGACTCTTTACCCTCAATTGTCAAATCGGACACGGCTACCCTCGGGTCGGGCATTTGCGTGTCGTGTCGTTCGCGCGTTGGGTCGTATCGTATCGGGTCGGACGGGCGTGTCATTCTCTTCTTGGTCCACACTGCCTCCTCGTCTCGCCTGGCCTCGACGTGTATCCTCATATCTATTCGAACCTGCCGGCCGACCTTCCACATTCAATCGACCACATTCAAAAACCTGGACCTATCGCGACTCGGTACCTTTTCGACGCTTGATTGGATTGGAATTGGATTGGATGCGAACGCGAACGCGAACGCCAACGCCTATCCATCGTCGCTCGCCGTTCCTGCACCGATCACTTTCTGTTGTTTTGCAATCGCTGAACCTTGAACCTTGAACTTTGTTCAAACGTTCGTCCGTCTCTCCATCCGTCCACTCGCTCGCTCGACTATCCTGCATTCGCGTCGCCTAAACCAAAACAACGAAATCAACCACCACGGACGGCTCCCACGACCTGAAAATCTCCGCTCACTGATACCTGGAACTGACCGCACCTGGATCAAATTTACCGTTTCGATGTACGGTCTAATGGGAAACGCAGCTGATGCACCCGATTTTGGACGCGCTGGACGGGACGCCGCATGAGTGGATCAAGAGGCTGCTGTTCACGTTCAACGAGGGGAACATCGGCAAGTTTGAGGCGTTGGCACCGTTGTTCCCTAAGGAGGTGCGTTTGGCTCCCTCTTCCTTCCTTCCACCCAATGTTCTATTCGGGCTGATTTTTTTCTAATTTCTTTTGTGACTTGTTTGTGTGGCGTGTGTGTGTATGTGGCGTAGCCGATCCTGCAAGAGAACTACCCGTTCCTGAGGCAGAAGATCTGTCTGATGGCGCTCATCGAGTCCGTGTTCAGGAGGGACGCGTATGATAGGACGATGAGCTTCCAGACGATCGCGGAGGAGACGAGGCTGCCGTTGGACGAGGTCGAGCATTTGATTATGAAGGCTTTGAGGTGCGTTCTTTGCTTTGTGGTTTCTCTCTCTCTCTCTCTTTCTGTGTCTTTTTTGCTTGGCTTTCTTTGTTCCGGGATGTCCATCATCTTTTAGTTGGTTGGTTGGCTGCGTGAATGGCCGGGTTGTCTCTCGTGTGGACAATGACGCTATCGCCCAACTAGCCAATAACCAATAGTTCATGGCTCATGATTGTGCGAAAGACAAAGCGTCGTCATTGCGTCGATGTGCAAATGATCATGATCTGAATCTGATGTCCCCCACGTTCATAATTCGCGCACTCGGCGTACGCTTTGAATGTGATGGTGATAATGAGATGATGATGATATAGTACTTGCCAGGAGGCAGGAGGCAACTGCAGCCTCTAATCGACGTCACATCCAGCCAGCCAGCCGCGGGGGAGGATGACGGCATCTTTGGTCCTTTGCCAGTCTTCGTTAGAGGCAAGATGTCAGATGCGGGCGTGAGAGCTTCGAGAGATTGCGGGATGCGATCGTGCGATATGAAGCGTTGAGGTGTCGAGGTGTTGAAGCGTGAGGGAGGTCCTTACATGGCCATGCTCGTGGTTGCTTATCGCGATTTGGGGGGGCGTGTTCGGGTTTGCGGATTGTGAATTTCTTTGGTGTTTATTTTTGGATGGATGGGGATGAGATGAAGGTGTGAATTGGAATTGGAATTGTTTGCTGATGATTTTTTTTCTTTCTTTTTTGTTCGGTGGATTGTCGGATGGTCGTACGCCACTCGCCACACTCCCTCCTCCCTCCACCATCCACCACAAACCACCATAAAAACCGCACACAAACGAAACGAAACAGCTTAAAACTCATCCGCGGCTCCATCGACCAAGTCGACTCCAAAGCGACAATCAGCTGGGTCCAGCCGCGCGTGTTATCGAGGGAACAGATCGGCTTGCTGGCGAAGAGGCTGCAGGTTTGGAATGAGAAGTTGCATGGGGTGGAGGAGAGGATCGCGCCGGAGTTGTTGGTTGGTGCGTAAGGGGGGTATGTTGTAATTGGAGTGGACTAGTGGACTAGAAGGAGCAGAAGAGGGAGGAGGCGGAGGAGGGGGGTGGTGGAGGATTGAATTGGTGGGTGGGTGGATGAGTAAGGTGGCGGTGGCGATAAAGAGACGGGAAAAGGGCGAGATGTCAGATGTGTATTACCGTAAGGTTTGGACGTGAACGAACGATGGGCGTTGGACAGTGGAGGATTGGCGTTCTTTCTTGCAGATTTGTGTGGACCGTGATCGCGTACGGTCGGACTGTGTTCAGGAATTAGAATGGGTATGTATGGCAGGTCGCGCTCACGGTCATATAACTTTGGGTTTGGGTTTGGAAGCAGAAGCAGCTTTGCTTGACATAGATTCCAGCCTGAGAGTGCTCGTATGTATTTTCTTTACTTGACCTTGGTTGGTCGGTTGAGTGGTTTAAGATAACTCAGTGCAATGAGGAGAGCGAGTGGATCTGAATCTGAATCTGAACACTGGCATAAATCTGAACCTGAAGCCCGAATTGGAACGGAGTCGGAGATCGGGTGCTGCCTCGATTCTCGATTTATTCGAGATTGTGACTGTCGTACATAGTACATGGTATCTAAGATGCACTATACTATGTGAGAGATGTAGCACTATGCAATATGTGAGAGATGGACGTGCGGGGAAATGACGGAGGGGTCGTGTCGAGGCAAAAGGCTGTGTCGTGCACGAGCAAGCGGCGAGTTTGTGAATGGTACTGTGCCACCAGTGATTGATGCGGATAAGTGGAGAGCGATGGCCAAGTTGAGAGTGGCAAGGAGGAGGAGAGGTGAACATGCCTCTGCCATGATGCTGATGCAACTTCTTTCGGCAGGAGAGCCGGCTGAATACCCATCCTTCCTGATCGGGACGGCCTTCGTTCTCGGTCTTGTCGCAGCGTCGAAGGAAAGGAAACTTGCTCGTGACCTTCGTGCAATTTCTTTTTCTTTCTGGTACGCAGGACAGGGCGTGTCCGCGTCACCTCATTGATATCGGTGTCACAGAATCCCCAATCGAATTCAAACTGCGTTCTGCGTCCATAGAGGTCCATACCCCCGTTCGAGTCCGGAAACGGTAATCCATCCTCCCTCTCCGTCCGTTTCTCCATTCATACAAAACCGCCTTGACTTCGCTGCGTTCCCCTTCTCTCCTTTCCTTTCCATCCCATCCTCCCCATCCTCTTCGAGCTCTGACTATCTCAGTTCTGAGTTCTGACTTTCTGACTTTTTGAATCCTTACCATTTGACATTGGATATCGACAACGCCAAACAGGACCGAAGGCTGATATGTCTCAATCGACGACTACGCTCGAACAACAGCAACAACACCAGCGACCTGCGAAGGGTCTTCCCCGGAGTCTACCCACTTCCGCTACCTTCTCGTTTACCGCTCCCTTCCCACCCCCATCCTCCACACACGCACCACCACATTCATCCGCACACGTACCACCATCCTCATCCTCATCGTCTGTGTCTGCTCCACCTACTGCGACCACGACCACGACCACCGCGACTACTGCTACTATGACAGCCACGGGTGGCACGGGCACGGTGTCGAGACCGTCAACGACGAAACAACGAAGAGTCTCGCTCGCATTGCCGTCGTCACCGCGTCAAGTCCAGCCATGGACGTTCAGGGACGACACGTCCGTGTTTGAGAGCACGAGCGCCACGGGGACGAAAGCTGATGCCGTGGCGGGGAGGGAACAGAGAGAGAGGGCGGAGAGTTTGGTCATGGAGAGGAAGGGGAAGGTGAGGAAGTTGGAGAGTGGCGAGGGGTCGAAAGCGGCGGATGCTGAGAGGCTGACGGGTGGGGCGGTGAATGTGGGTACGGGTGTGGCGGGGAGTGGGAGTGGGAGTGTGGGGACGGGGGCGGAGAAGAAGATGAGGAAGAAGTGGACGATGGAGGAGACGCAGATGTTGGTTGAAGGGTGTAATCGCGTATGTCTTTATTCTTTTTCTCTTTCTCTTCCTGACGCGTCGTTGTTCTTCTTTCATTATCATTTATCATTATCTCATCGTGCTCGTGTCTGTGTAGCATGGTGTGGGGAACTGGAAGGCGATCTTGAACGACAAGTCACTCGAATTCGACCATCGCTCGCCCGTCGATCTCAAAGACAGGTACGTTCCCTTTCCATCTCTCTTCTATCTCTCTTGTACTCTTCTCTTCTATTCCGACAACTGCACTGCGCTGGATTGTCTCGAGGGCAGAGGGTTCGCGTATCATCAGCCCGCAGACCGCGAATAGCCGCGTCTTGTCTTGTCTCAGTTCCGAGTCCAGCCTGCGTCTACATCACATCCCTATGTGGCGCGTGCTTCCGCGTTCCACGTTGTTAGTAGCAGGCCGCGATGTGCTGTGTGTTGCACGCGCAGGCATGGGGCGTACATGTTAGCGCGTCTAATGTCTACGCCACACGTACTCGTACTCGCACACGACCTCGTCTTTCTCGCTGCCCCTATTCTCTCGATGGATGAATAACTAACTAATAAATCCCTCTCTCTATCCTATACTATCTATATCCACCCTCCACCCACTCCACCCACCCTTCACCCACCCTTCACTCCACCCACCCACCCACCCACCCAGATTCCGCACCTACTTCCCCGACGCCTACAAACAACACTACCCCAACGCCAAAACCCACCTCTCCACCAAAATCCGTTCTTCCCTCCCCGACGGCACCTCCATCTTCGAAAAAACACGTTCCAAAAAGCGGCGCCCATTCACCCCAGAGGAAGATCGTGCCCTCAAAGCGGGGTATGAGAGGCACGGAACGGTGTGGGCTGCGATTGTGAAGGATCCGGTGTTTAAAGGGCAGGGGAGGAGGAGCACGGATTTGAGGGATCGGTTTCGGAATGCGTTTCCGGATTTGTATATGAAGGCGGGGTATAAGCCGAGGAATGTGAAGGGGAGGAGGGAGGGGGTGTTGGGTGGGGTGGGTGGGGTGGGGGCAGGTGCGGCGGGGGTGGGCAGTGTGAATGGAGGACAAGGGCAGGGTTTTGGGGTGGGGGTGACGGGGATTAATACGGGGCAACAGGGGTTTGGGACGACGATGGGACAAGGACAAGGGGGACAGCAGATGCAGTTCAAGATCGCGACTGCTGCCACCCTCGGGGCCACATCCACATCCCACACCAACGCCACCACCACCACTCTCGGCCGAGCGACGCAACAACAGCAACAGCAGAAGAAGAGAGTAGGGCGGTCGAAGACGGACGAACAGATCCACGAGGTACGAGAGATGGTGGTGGAGATGGAGACGGGGATGGGAGGGATGGAGAGCGGACCGGGACCGGCGGCGAGGGCGAGGAGGAAGAGACGACATACGACTCAGGGTTTTTTGAGAGGTGGAACGAAGAGTGTGCCGCAGAGTGCGACGTGTAGTGAGGATGAGGGGCGGGATCGGGGTCGGGGTCGAGATAGTTCGGACGAGGAGGGGTTACGGGATGATGAAGATGATGAAGATGAGGAGGATGAGGAAGAGGAAGAGGATGACGATGATGATGATGATGAGTATAAAGCACCGAGAACGAGGACGAGGAAGACGTCGCATTCGGTGCCGAGGATGCCTAGGCGGAGCGGGCAGCAATATCATCATCAGACCTCCTATCCCCCTCCCCATCAGCAGCAGCAGACTCGTCAACCACTCGCGTACACCATCCCCACCTCGAAATCGCACACGCACAACGACGTCCCCTCCACGTCCAACGACGTTGATTTCTACGTCGATGATGCGGATCTCGAAGTCCTCGATCCCTCTCCGCTCGATTCGATAGAGGTCGATATGCACGCTATGGAACCGCTCTCGCTTGATTCTGCGTCGTCTATCACGGACCCGCTCTCGGATCCTTTGTCGAGCCTGCCTGACTTATCCCACTCTCACTCCCATTCACACTCCCATTCACACTCACACTCGCACTCGCATTCGCATTCGCATCCGAATATCTCAACGGCGGCGGCTGCGGGGGTCTGGTCTTCGTCTGGCGTTGTGAACAGTGCGGCGGCGGACACGCCGATGTCGAATTCTTTGGATACGCCGTTGAATGCGGGGGAGTATGCGACTTCCGCTGCGGGAGGTGCAGGTGCGAATGGGGAGTATATGTTCGATGAGCCGTATTTGAAGAGGGCGTTGTCGGAGTCTGGGGTGGGCGGGAATGGTGGTAGTGGGAATGGGAATGGGAATGGTGGTGGTAATATGATGATTGGGAAGAGTGCGTGGGGACCTTCGGATTGGATGTCTTCGAATCCTCGTCTTGATCCCTCGACCGCCACTCATCCACCCGCTGGTGCCACCGCCACCGCCACCAACAACACCTCCAACAACACCAACACCAACAACGCCAACCCCTCCTCTGCTTCTTCTGCTTCCGCCTCTAGCAGCTCACCCCCATCCTACTTCCACGCCTCCCCCTCCTCCCCGGGCCAACAATCCTCCTCGTCCCCCTTCCTCTCCTCCCCCTTCAGCTTCGCGAACCTGAACAACCTGAACTTCAACAACCAGCTCCAGCAGCACTACGCGCACTTGGGACTCGGGCTCGGACTTGGCCTAGGGCTCGGGATGCCGGGGTTTCATGATCAGGAGGAACAGCAGGGGGTTATGGATCGGTATGATTTGTTGTATCCGTCCGCGAGCCATAATCATCCGAACCACCCGTCCAACCACCATCACCACCATCATCACTCTCATCATGGTCATCATGGAGGAGGAGGCTCGGAGGCGAACGCGACATCGGACAGTTTCTATTCGAACTCGCAGTCCGCGGCGTCGAATAGCGCGATCTCGTCCTCCTGGCTCGTCAATGACTCTTCGTTCCCTTCTGCGTCGGCTTCTGCTTCTGCGGTGTCGGAGGGGGGCATAGATGGGTGGGATAATGATTATGATTTCGATGCGGATAGGCATTCGACGTTTTCGGATCCGGAGGCGTGGGGCGGACAGGCATTATCCGGGAGTGCGTCCGCTGTCGGTGCCGCGAATTATTATGGTCCTCCAAGTGGGTCTGGTGGTGCGGGAGGCGCGTATGGTGGTGCGGGAGGAGGAGCGGGAGGGAATGGAGCGGGGAGAGGGTTCACGCATCATTCGAACTATGCGGGCGATTTGATATTCGGGGCGAGGACGCATCAGCCACAGTATTCGATGAGTGGGTTTGCTGGGGGGATGGAGACGTATGGGGGGTTGGGGCTGTTTGGGTTGGGCGGGTTTGGGGGACCCGGGGGAGGAAGGGCGAGTACAGGTGGGAATACGACGAGTTCGGGGGGAGGGGGCGCGAATGGGGGGAGTGCGGCGGCGGTGAGTCTTTTTTTTTTGAGGAAGAGGAGGAGGATTGGGTGCTGATTTTTTTGTCTTTTTCTTGTGCAGCTTCACAACCCCGCCCTGCCTGGTATCGACGAGATCGAGCTCACTGCGATCTCGCTGGACGATCCCGTCGCGGACTCGGCCGTGGTAGGCCAAGGAGACGTCGACATGGACGGCGTGGAGGCTGGTCCTGGAGGCCAGGAAGGAGGAGGAGAAGAGGTGCGGATGTTGACGGAGTCGCCGGTCAAGATTCAGCAGGACGATCTACCTGGAGTGGATGTCCGGCTTCCGCGACAGACATCGGACGAGATTCGCGGCCTTTCGTCTTCTTCGTCTGCACTCTCGGATGCGGGCGATGATGGAGATGATGGGGTGGCTGGACTTGGAGCGGGACGCGGCGAGGGAGATGGGGAACAGGCGGATACGCCGCCTGGGACGCCTGTGCGTGCGCATCATAGTCTTCATCGTCAGAGGGGCGCGCATCAGCATACGGGCGGCGGTGGGGGAAATAATAGGTCGTTGAGTGTTCCGCCGCCGGAACATAGGTTCGCGATGGCCTCGACGAGCTCGAGACATCAGCATGGGTCTATGACGCCCTCATTCACCCACCACACACTCCCCAGTCTTTATTCGCAGCCTCAGACGCAGCAAGCGCCGTTCCTGTCGCAGTCCCAAGCCCAAGCCTCGCACATCCCACAATCCCAGTCCCAATCTCAGTCCCAGTCTCAGGTCCAGTCCCAGTCTCAACAACAACAGCAGCCTCACCAGCCTCAACCCCTCCATGCACCGCTCACGCCTACCCGTTCGCTCTCGCTCGACCTCAATGCGTGCCCGACGCTCAACCCCGGCTCGCCCGCAGCCGCCGAATCTGCCCTCCACGCGCTCCTGCAAGGCGATCCATGGCGCACGTCGACTTCTTCCTCCGGCTATGGTGTCGGTGCCGGTCTCGATGGCTCGAGCTCGAGTAACGCGCTGGGCTCGATATTCGGGTTCGGTGCGTATCCGTTGTCCGGGATGACCGGTGGTGGATACAACAACGCGGTCGCTAGCGGAGGTGGTGGAAGCGGTGGTGGTGGTGGTGGTGGTGGTGGTGCCGATGCGAACGAGGTGCCGTTCTTGGATCTGCATTATTGGGGCTCGCCGGTCGTGATGAGCGACGCGGTGGCGACGGCGACGGAAGAGTCGAGGACGGGGCTCGCGTTGGATCTCGCGTCGTCTTCTTCGGCTTCGACTTCGTCAGGCTCGTCCCTTTCGACGTCGGCGTGGATGGGCTTGGGACCGTCGAGTTATTCGCCGCAGTTGGCTCATGCTCATGCATCGCAGGCGCAGGCTCAGAACCAGCAACAGCAACAGCAACAACAGCCGACGTACGCCTTCGCGGAGCCAAAGTCGATGGGCTTCAGTCTTAGTGGGATGGGGAGGAACGGGATCGGGTGTGTGGCTCCGAAGGCTTTGGGGGCGCCGTTTACTATCGTTAGGCCTACGACGGCTATGGGTGCGCGGGATGTGGATCCGGAGGATGGGCTTGTGGGTAGTGGTAGTGCCGTTGGTGATGGATTCCGTGGTGGAGGACGGGCTGTGGGTTCGGGTGTTGGTGTCGGTGTGGCGCCGGGGAAATTACAGATGCATCAGAGGGGGCAGAGCGCGGTGTCGCCGAACGATTTGTTGGTGAAGAAGGGAGCTGGGGGGAGGGATAATAAGCGCAAGAGGGCCAGTTGGGATGGAGGGCCGCGGTGAGGTGTTGGTGGCAAGAATGTCTGTCTATCTGTCCAATGGGTCGTGAAAGTCGGGTTTGTTTCTATTATTTGTGGATTTTCTTCTCTCTTTGTTCTGCTTGTGTTCTCTGCTCAACGAGTGCTCCCCGTGGCTGACTGGTCTCATGGTACCGTATCGCATTTTGAATCCTCCGTTTTGCTCTCTCATTTTATTGTCTTGATCACTATATGCAACCCCAATACCTACTATGATCACCCCTCTCCTCTTTTCGACGGTACACCCACTTCATTGTTTCCTGGGTCTCTCTTGTTCTCTCGCATGCATACATTCACAAATTCAACGCATTCAACTCAAGGCATACATATATCGCATGGAATTTCCTTCCCCTTCTCACTCCGCAAGCATTGCTCATCATTCTCCATTCTCTCGCATTGTCCATTTCTTTTTCTTTTTGATCGCAATGTTCATACGCCACATCGTGGCTCCGCGATTGCAATACATTGAACAAGTTCTAATTTATAGATCGCTCTAGGATCATTCGGGAACAAACCGAGACAACGTTTACAGATATATACGCTAATGCGTCCGAGAGGGCCCTGCGACAGCGTTCTGCTGGAGAGACCTCATAGAAGCCGTTCGCTGCGGCGAGTCACTCCCACCGGCATTGGCACCACTAGCCTCTGGCGGTATCAAGAACTCCAAGTCCTCATATAAATGAGGGAATAGAATCGCAAGCATGTCGTCCGTCCTGCAATGCACGCAAGATCATGTCAGTGACACCGTCGAAGGCCATACCAAACGCAGGGATGACGCATGGAATGGAGAAAGCGGAGACGAACTTGATGATGAAGTCACCCTTCTGCGTCCCTGCTGCTTTCCTTCCCTTTCCTTTTCCCTTGGAAGGCGAATCGACGACATTCTTCTCAGAGTCAGGCGCGAGTGGCGTCACGTTGAGCGTCCCTTGTGCGCTGTCTTTGGTATAGAGCGAAAGTCCCTCCCTCGCGGCCAAGTCGAGGATGTTTTTCTCCACCGTATCTGTGCATCATCGTACAACGAGGACATAAAGTTCGAGAATATGTCAGAGCATGAATCGGTAATAATGTGATAGGCGCGAAATCTTACCTTCAGCATAGTAGCAATACACTGCGAGAGAATAGGGATATGCGTCATCAATAAACGACATGAAGCATCGTGCGTTCATTTCGCTCACCTTCGGTAGGCCTTGTCTGTCCAAGTCGATCGATTCGAGCGATAGCTACGAATATCGAGCAGGAGTTAGTTCGTCAGCAACTGAAGCCCATCGATCACACATGCAAAAGGCGGTGTCGCTTGCACTGTACACACCTTGAATCTCGAACGAATGCTGGACCACGCTCTCGAGCAGGAATACTCTCGAGGCACACGTTACGTTCAGGCCTGCATTTTCACGTTCCCTGGATATCAAGATTAGCGTGAGTGTCGTGAGGATCGATGCAAGATTTGAGGGTCGAGATTCGGTTGGGCTCACCCGTGAAGAAGCAAAACTAGGAGATCGGGATCCGTTCGGAATCTCTTCGCAGCGTTCTGCTTGCCTTTCGTCGAATCGATCCGCAAGCAAGGTATCCCTAGATTGCAGATAGACTTGGTTCAGCCAACCAGAGCTTTGCGATATATTTCAGCGATCTTCGCACCGTTCATGTTCAACGCATGTTCGATAACTGCAAGCGCACCGTGTCAGTCTCATACATTTACCATTGCAGGCCTAACGACGAAAAAGTGTAGCAGAGACTCACTCGACAGCGAATCAGCCCATGCCGAGAACACGATGCTCTTCGCTCCTGGTTCCGACTGTTGAAGCAACAGAAGGTGCCGAACGAGCGTTTGGATTTTTGAGCCGTAGCTTCCTTCGGATTCTGTGGCCGCGATATCTTCGAATAAACTGGCTTTGATATAATTGTACTCGATCGTTCGGAGTGACCTCGGTACTCCGTCCTTGCTAAGCTTGACTGGCAATGAAGAGACGGGGGCGTCCTTGCTCTTGTCTTGAATGGAGAAACGTTGAAGGCTACTGACGTCCAGCGGAACTCTAACGGACACCCGTCAAATAGAAGAAATCTAGAAGAGAGACTATTTCCCAAACCTGCACACTGGGCATGCCTTCCCGTGCTGTTTCGTCAGCCACGACTTCATGCAATCCTATACAATCGGGACGTCAGCACCGGCGGAACGATCAGGCAAAGTGTTCGAATTACTTCGCAGTAAACATGTGCACTGGTGAGGGGTGTAGGTCAGCCTGGACTTCCTGGAGAATGCAGGATGCAATGAGGGACCAACCATTGCGTGATGTATCCACGCACAAACTCGCACTTGCAGAGAACGCAAGCATCCTCTTCATCGTCCTCGCCACCCTCTCCCTCTTTGCTTGCGAGATGGTTGAGATATCGATGGCGTGCGCGAGCAGTGTTGATCTTCTTTTCCAGCTCAACTCTCGTCGTCTCATTCTCTTTGATAGCGTCGCCAACGGCACCATCCCATTGAACTTCTACCACAGAGTCCGAGATCTCTTGTAGCTGCCGGAAGTACCTGGACGTGATTATTAGCCAGTGATGAAACATAATTAAGGGTGGTCCTCACAAGATCCGCTCGTTGAAGGCCTTCCGGAACAGGGCGAGGTCGGCCTCCAGCTTTTCGTTCGCAGAAGCTGATGTACTGTGAGCGAGCAGAAGGGCACTCCATGATCAAGTGTCTACGAACCTTGGTCTGACATCAACTTACGCAGTGCGCTCGCGCCTTCCCTTGCCAAGATCTTCTCCGGGTCGTCTTCCTTGGGTAACTTCGCCGCTACGGCATTGAGCTGGACTACGATGGACTTGACAGCCACGCCCTCGAACTGTGCAAGCAGTGCTCTCCTCTCGTCTTCGAGCTGCTTCCTCAAGACCATATGTTCTGGCTCTACTTCGACCTCGGTATCTATCATATCCGCGTCATCATCATGAGCAACGGCCTTTGCGGCCGCCTTTGTACGACGAAGTTTCTTCTCCTTGGCGTCATGGACAGCAAGCATAGTACGCTCGTTGACGAGGACTTCGCGACGGTCAGCGAGAAGGGAGGCATACGATTGAAGGTAGACCTCAGCCTCGCCCTGGGTGGCGAGCGAGCGAGAGTACTCTTGACCATCAGCACCATCGGTTTCTGAGTCGGAGGCGCCGAGGGGTTGGGCAATGAGATGGTAGATGTGCTCTCGCCACTTCCAAAATAGTCTCGCCTGCGCGTTTAGGAGTTCGTCTGCGATCTCCTTGGCTTGATCCAGCTAGTAATTGTCATCAACCGACATGAATGGTGCTAGGAAGTGGGGAATGCGTACCAGGTCACTGGAGCGTATCCCGCCTTTGGGCCAGTCGTCGAAGTCGACCAGGATCTTCTCCAAATTCACGCCCTGTCGGCTCGAAGATGTTGTGACATCCACCTTGAGCTGCCCCATGGCCCGCACGGCAGATACCTCCGTGACTGCATAAATCAGTTAGTACTCTCCTAAAGTACGACACAAGATAAGTATGAAAACGAAATAACTTACGTTTGAGCAGCCGCTTCCGGAGAACCTCTGCTGCAGCATACGCTGCCTCCTCATCCACGGCCTTATGGTCTCCTATGACATGATACACATCTCCCTGCAAGAACTTCACCCTATGCAATGTCAAATACCAATCCCTCAATCGATTGACCAAACCGGTCTTCTTATGCACATGTTCCCTTCCTGCAGGCGTCTTCGGCATACCTTCGTCGCTCATCGAATCGTTGTCGTCGTCGCTTTCATCGCTGGAAAAGTCGTCCACCACTCGAGCCTTGCCTTTGCCCTTGTCAAAAGGATCGGGTTCGACAGATTTCCTGCGAGCGGCGCGCACGGCAGCGGCCTCTTTCTTGAGTACTTCACCTTTTTCATCGTGCAGTGCGATTTCAGCTTGTACTTCTTGGATGGCGGCGTTGGCTTCTTGTTCGGCCTGGAGAAGTAGGTTGGCAGCGCGTTGGGCGGTGGTGGCTGCTCCTTTGTCGTGCTGGACCAACTGTGCAGCTGTGGCGAGTTCATTGACCTGGAACAGAATGTCGAGGATGAAGCAAGATATGAAGAGTGCGTTAGCATGGTCTTATTTGCTGCCACTCATAGAAGAGCTCCATACCTTCGTCCGTCGATCCTCCATCATGTTCTTCCAATTCTGATCTCTCATGCCCTACAGAGCAAATACCACCCATAAAGTCAGACAAATTACATCTTCCCTTTTTATATTGCGGCAGGAGGGTAACTCTACTTTACCTCAAGGACCTCGGCCATAGTCTTCAACGCACCACTCTTCCCAAGCTGCTTCTCTTTAGTCGACAAACTGCCGACTTGAGGATGCGTACATATCTGTCGAAGCTTCCGAAGCCAGGTCCTCAAGACGCTCGAATCGAGCTCCCAGTCTTCTGAGGCGGCGACACCGCGAGCATCCAATCCAAGATCGAGCAGGGCATTTTCAATATTTTGATCGTATACCTGAGGTTGTCGATGGAAAATGAGAAATGAATTCAGTGCGATAAATAGCGAAGAACGGAGCGAAGGATGATGGGTTGTGGCGTACGTGGCGTTCGACGCGACCAAGCTCTATTGGCACCAGATAACGTGTTTGCTGTGGAATAGTGAGCTCGTCTTTGACAGCGGATTTCATGGTCCTACACAGTTCCGTTAGTCGACAGTCCTCGGCGTTTGGCATAAAGGCTGGATTGTGTTTCGTGTGGAGACGCACCTGACAGTATACTTCTGGAACAAAGCGGCAAAGTCGGATGCGTATGGTGCTCGCAAAAGGCGGGACCAGATTCGTTGTGAGTAGATCATCGGATCAACACGCAAGAACCTATACATATTTGCGTTAGCACAGACAAGAACATACAGAATCTGAGCGAGTCCGTACTTGAGGACGTGGGACAGGTCAGCTACATGAGATCTAGCAGGTGTACCCGAGACCGCAAAGGATGAAAGACGTGGAATAAGTGACACCATCTGCCTTTTTGACGAAGATATTCAGCATCCAAAGTCAAGAAGGCCTTAATGACAAGCAGACATACTCAGTCTTTCCTCCTCCAACCACCTGCACCTCATCCATGATGACCCTAAACCACTCCACCATGATCAACGGGCTTCTCGCCCGCTCCGTCCTCGAATATTCCGCCACCTCCCTCCTCGGCCTCACAGGTGGTGCCCTCGCCACATTCAAATCCTGTTGGAGAACATTATACGTTGTGATGACCACGTCGAAAGTGTTCACGAATGCGACCCAATCCAGGCCGTCGGTGATCTTGGCTTCGTTATCTTCATCGATTTCCATGGCGTCACCGTTCGCTCCGACCGTGTTTTTACGACGTCCGACATTGCCTTTTCGTCTGAGTTTGGGTTTGCCGATGGGAACAGCTGTGTTGGGGGTGATGGGAACGGGAAGCTTGTTCCAACCTTCGTAAACGAAGACTTTGAGAGTGGGAGAATGTAGAGTAATTTCGTCTTTCCATTGCTGGGACAGGGAGACGGGGGTTACGATGAGATTCGTCTGAAGGAAGTTCCAAATCAGATGAGGATCTACTGTCTAAAGGAAGGATATTGCAAACCTTGATCTGCTTGACCTCCACCTTTGCCTCAGGATCCCAACGGACGACAGTGGGATTCCGTCCGATGCCGGGGTTGAGAAGGATGAGCGCTATACATTCAAGGGTCTTCCCCAAGCCGGGTTCCTCTGTTTAATTATGACACCATAACAAACGTCAACACCCCTTAGTTCAATTAACAAGTAGACGAGCGCAAGTGAAGGACGAACCGCAGACAGATGCACCAAAACACGTCATCTCCTGACTCGGAAACTCGCTAGTGAGTTCGCTTGTGAGTCTTCGGAAATACCATGTCGTTGTTGTACCCGACTCTGGCCTGACCCTAATACTTTCCCAGAATAACGGCAAGTCCGTCAGATCTACTGCACGATCTACTACAGCACCAGACGACGCGTCCAACGTTTTGTCCTCCCTCTCGAGCATCCAAGCCACAGTTCTTCGTTGGAAAGGGAGTAAAGTGGGGAGAAGGGCATCCGGCTGAGCAGCTTCGTAGAGCTTGGTGGATGAGAGCTGTGGTGCAGGCTTGATGGAGGCGTAGAAGAAGGGAATGTCGATTCGATTATGGAATGGTGGTCCGAGAGAGGGGGGTGGAAATGCGAAGTGGAGGAGAACGCGTCTCGCTTCTTCGGCGAGGCGGCTGTCAGTGAGGGGTTCGAAGATGAGGGGAGCATGGAAGGACACAGTCATATCGACGATGAGACGGAAAGGTAAGTCGTCTGTAGATGCGTCCCATGTGTCGGTGGGTTTCACGATAAGTTTTACGTGGGTGAAGACAGATGCACGAGGGAATGGGCGGGAAGGGAGCTCTGATAAGCAAGAATATATATCATTGTGCCGAGGGGCAACGTCGTACGAAACGACGTCAATCCTATCTGCGTCCCTCGGCAAGATGCACATATGTCGGTCCGAGCCTAGAGGGCATACCCGGACAGGTCGTTCACGTTCGAAGGGATAGAAAGGGAAACAAGGTATGCTGAAGTCTCCGAGGTCAATGGTGGTGTCCTCCGGAGATCCTGCGCAGTGACCTCTAAGCACTGCTAGAAGCGCACCCTCTGTTTCCTCAGCTTGTTTCAAAGCCTTGTCGTCCAAGATGATAGATCCTGTCACCGAGTTCGAGTTGGTATTATTGACCTGTCTTCTGGTATAGCGTAGATCGTACGTGTGGCGGTAAACTGGGACCACAGTGGCGTTCTCCACCACTTCCACATCTGAGTCATCGACCTTCGTTCTTTTCGTATCTCCAGCAGACACGGAGGGTGCTGCTCGCTTCTTCCCTTTCTGCAATTCGCGTGCCGAATCCTCGAGGGAGTTGTCTCCGACTGTTTGATTGATGCGGTCCAGCAGACTCTTAAAGTCGACGGGCAGCTGACATCTGTCTTGGTTGTAGTAAGGCCATTGCGCCAAAGCAGGATCTTTACATCGGCAGGAGAACTGGTGTACTGATTCTAGAGCGCGCATTGCAAGAACAGAACGCGGAACACTGGGACAAAGGAAGATGATGGCGGCTGAGAGCAAGACGCGTCGCCACAGAGCTGAGAGGACGCGACGCGACGACGCCTCCCGCAAATGACTCTTGGTTCCCACGCTCGGCGGCTCCGCAACTTTTCCACGCGCTCTTTTTTTCGCGAGTATTTTTCTTCGTCTCGTCCACCATGTCCCGTCTCATCGTTAAGGGCTTGCCCACCTACATCACACCAGATCGTCTCAAGGAATACTTCTCTCAATCCAAAGGCCCAGGGGGAACCATCACTGACGTTAAAGTCGCACACAAGCAAGACGGCACGTCTCGACGCTTCGGCTTCGTGGGCTACAAGACCGACGCAGAAGCTGCCAAAGCTAAGGAATGGTTTGACAAGACATTCCTTGATACGGCGCGGGTGAGGGTCGACGTTGTCGACGTGAGTCTTGTGTCGCTCATCCCCGTACTCACGTCTTTCTGATCTAGATGATGAAATTTTCTCTTTCGACTATTTATGTCGTGGATTAGGGAGCGAAAGATGCACCTGCTCCGAGACCTAATAAGCGTCCACGGCTAGGTCCTTCGCCCTCTGAAGCTGCGTCCGAGGCTGCTCTTGGACCGAAGACTAACGCGAAGAAGAGCTCGAAGTCGAAAGATTCGCAGCTCGACGAGTTCTTGCAGGTCATGCAGCCTAGATCGAGGAAGGGTCCGTCGTGGGCAGACGCACCTGAGGCTCCCGAAGATACTGCAACGCAGTCGAAGAAGAGTGATCGTCAGGCCAAGTCTGACGTTGAGAAGTCACAGCCTGTTGAAGAGGAACCGCCGGAGGGTATGTCGGACATGGAGTGGTTGCGGGCGAGGATGAGGCAGGACGTTGAGACTGCTGTTCCGGAGAAGGCGTTCGAGCAGTCGGATGACGAGGAGATGGATACGGGGGAGGCTCTTGTTCCGGAGCAGAAGGAAGAAGAACGGTCAGACCCTACGAAGGAGACCATTCTCCAGACTGCTCGACTCTTCGTCCGGAATTTGGCCTTCGCTTGCACGGAAGATGAGCTGCGAGAGCTATTCCGACCGTTTGGCGAAATATCTCAGGTGAGACATCACATCTTTCTCTCCTGCTTTCGTTTCTTTGTGTTTTGTGTGGCGACGGCACCTTCGGGATGAAATAAAGAATAGGGACAACAGACTTTAGAGGATGTTGATTTATTCGGGAAATACCTAGATAGTATTTATTATCTGATCTCTCTTCGCGTGTATCATTTTTCCTCGTTTCGATCGCATGCTAATACCTCCATATACTCCCCTAGGTATGTTTGTCTGCCGACAGCAAGCGTGAATACGGTTCTTAAGTTTTATACCCTTCTGGTGTATCCATCTGAACTTTAGGTGAGTTCTCAGCCCATTGTTCAGGGCTTCGCCCCCTACGGATGATACACATGCATAGGGACATCAGATCCTTCGGGAATGTTGATTTATGCTGGGAAATTGATAGTTTATTTCTGACTTTTCACCTCTTCGCGCTTCCTGCCTCGACTACGTCGCTGACCACTACCTTTCATAGATTCATATACCAATCGACCCGAAGACGAAGCAACCGAAGGGATTAGCCTATGTCTCGTTTGTGCAACCCACCGCCGCTCTCGCTGCCTACGAAACGCTAGACAGGAAATCTTTTCAAGGCAGGCTTCTGCACATCCTGGGCGCAGTCGACAGGAAGGGCAATATCGCGGTCGAGGATGCGGATGGTAAGAAGAAATCCTTAAAGGATGAACGGGGTGAGAAGAAGAAGGCGACCGCCGGCAAGGAGTTCAACTGGAGTATGCTTTATATGAACGTAAGTTACCACTCGTCCTTTTACATCAGCGGAGAAGTGCCCAGAGCTCACATTGGGTGTCTCGTAGAGCGATGCCGTCCTCTCATCCGTAGCCGATCGCATGAACCTCTCCAAGTCCGACATCCTTGACCCCGAATCACCCAACGCAGCCGTCAAACTCGCACTCGCCGAAACTCACGTCATCTCCGAAACAAAAGCCTACCTCGAATCCCAAGGTGTCATCCTCTCTTCCTTCTCCGACTCCTCATCTACCCCCACTACCCGCACTCATCGCTCCGATACCACCATCCTCGTGAAGAACATCCCTTATGGTACTACCGCCGACCAAATCCGCGAGATGTTCGAGACTCATGGCGAGTTGAGTCGGGTGCTGGTACCGCCAGCGGGTACGATGGCTGTCGTTGAGTTCGTGCATCCGGATGAGGCGAGGAAGGCGTTTAGGGCGGTGGCATATCGGAGATTGGGGAATTCGGTGATCTATTTGGAGAAGGGGCCGGCGGGTATGTTCCAGGAGCCTGCTGAGCCTGCGCAGGGCACGAAAGTCGCGGACGGAGTCAAGCCAGTCACTGTTGAGGACGATGCTACCGGCAGTGCTATCAGAATCAGTGCAGACGAGGAGGAGCCCTCAATGGCGGCAGGGTCGACACTCTTCGTCAAGAATCTGGCGTTCTCAACCACAGCAGAGCGCTTGAACCAGGTCTTCAAGCACTTGCCCTCTTTCGCGTTCGCTCGTATTCAGACGAAGCCGGACCCGAAGAGACCGAACGCGAGGTTGAGCATGGGGTACGGGTTCGTTGGGTTCAAGACGACGGAAGGCGCGAAGAAAGCGTTGAAGGGCATGCAGGGGTATGTGCTCGATGGGCATGCTCTCAGCGTGAAGTTTGCGGGTAGAGGCGTCGAGGAAGATGAGGCCGCTGGAGGGGAGGGTGCGAAAAAAGGAGGAAAGAGTAGAACGACGAAGATGTTGGTCAAGAATGTACCATTCGAGGCTACGAAGAAGGAGATCCGGGAATTGTTTGGGTGCGTGGCGCTCTTCGTCTTTTCATTTATTTCCCTAGTTTGCCTTTCCGTTCTCCCGCTGATCATAACCTTTGTATCTTGTGCGCCTACAGATCTCATGGCCAGCTCAAGTCCGTTCGTGTTCCCAAACGCTTCGATCACCGCACTCGCGGGTTTGCTTTCCTCGAATTCGTCACTCGCCAAGAAGCCGAGAACGCGTACAATGCGCTTAAGCATACGCATTTATTGGGTAGGCATCTCGTGTTGGAGTGGGCTGAGGAGGGTGATATGGATGTAGAGGAGTTGAGGAAGAAGGCGGGCGTAGGGTTTGGAGAGGGGAAGGAGTTGCCGGGACGGAAGAGGAAGATTGTGATTGGAGGGGACGAGGATGGAGGCGTGGAGGACGCGGAGGCTTGAAATTGGTGTTGAGATCACAGATCGATAGCACGCGGATTCGAGTCGATATGGATATGTGCGATGTTTTCATGTTTTGGATGTTACTATTTTGATATCTGTTCTGTCTCGCCTGTGTGTCCTCAGTACACCCTCAGTCCCGTTGTGGCCCACAACGCCACACGCCGTTTCAAGACATGGCATTGGTAATGTCACTACTTCATCATGCATTTCTTGTGGACTATATTTCGAGTCGGACGCTGTGAAATCAAAAGTTGGTTGGCTGCTTGACGTGTCAAGGTGTTGACGACATGTGCTAGATGCTTTGAGCAGCTGAAACGAAACAGCAGGGGATGACCGATGTCCACTTCTCCGAACCCTTTGCGTGGCGCTTGACGACTTACTATTACAGTCCAAACATTCAAATCCGCAATGGCTGCTCGTGCTATCCTTCGACCACAACTACTTGCTTTGAATAGAGTCTTCAATCCTTCTATCACCACTCTCAATCCTGTCCAGCATGGTACTAGGGTAGGAGGCGAATCCGCCCATGCATTGACGGTCCAACTACCCGTCAGACATCTTCGAACGTCGTCGATAGCCGTGCGCCTTTCTTCATGCCCTCGTCTATAGCAGTTTCTGAAAGTTTGTGCTATACGGATGGAACGTAGGACCTCCAAAGTGCATTCCGCGACCCAACTTCACCATACCACCTCCCTCCGGGCGCACAAGGACCCGCACACCCAGATGACCATGGAATCGAAGAGTCTGAACCTGTTTCTGCCGCAGAAGAGGCAAAGGCGACATTCATTCAGCAAGGATATGATCCATCCAGTTTTTGGGAGCAGAGCATTGTCTGGGGTGACCATGATGCGTTTCAGTACGTGTCTTCGCTTTGCTTTGCTGTCTGGCACAATCATGAATGAGGTGTTCACGCGTCCTGCGCTTCTTGGTCGTTCTTGCATGGGCCGTCTGGCATGAAGACACGTCAATAACGTACGATATGTCCGATTCTTTGAGTCTGGAAGGATGGTGTGGATAAATGCCGTTGGGAACACGCTCGGAGGACCCGAGAAGGCGAATGGCATGTTGTCCGCGAAGGGTATCTCCTTCATTCTGAAATCCATCGAGGTCAAGTTCAGAAGACCTGTGCGATTCCCTGACACGGTTTGTTCGCTCACCTCCAACACTCTCATCCCCCTTGCTGATCCGTAAATTTCGAACCACATTAGCTCCTCATCGCGCACAGGGTCGAACGCTGGCCAGACGCCCCTAGTACCTCGTCATCATCGTCGAAGTCCTCACCACCACTCACGCGCACTCAGTTCTACCTTCACGGAGCGGCGTACTCGTATGCGCAAAGGGCGGTAGTCGCGGATTCGACGAGTGTGATTACGTGGTATGATTATGACAAGTTGAAGAAATGCGATCCTGGTGACGAGGCATGGGCTGCGCTGTTCGAGAGGATGCAGTGATCACAGAGGTCGCTTCTCTGCAGTCGTCCGATGCTTCTAGGCGGCTTATGGCCGTCGTGAATCCCTTCTGACATTATCAAGCTATATTCAGATTGTCTATTACCGAGCGATGACAGCAATGACGATTATCCCAGTGATGAAGGAATACATGGGTAGGTGGTTACTGTTCTGGTACTGAGGGCGCTTTAAACCCTGTTATAAGACGACGATGAGACTTCCTCTTTTCGTGAAGCCCCATCAACCTCCCTTCAAGTTGCCAGAATGTTATTGTACCATGATGCATTCTCTAACCTCTACGGTGCCTGGGCCCTCTTCATCACATGCGCTTCGATCGGTTTGTATCTGTGGTACGGCAGACATGTCAGCGGTGACCGGAAGAGGTTCCCTCCTGGTCCGCGTCGCCTTCCCATACTCGGTAGCCTTCTGGAGATGCCAACTGATAAACAGTGGCTGGCCTTCGAGCGCTGGGGGAAAGAACATGGCGAGCTTCGTCTAGCACTTTTTTGAAGACCTGCGGCAGAAACTCACAACTGACTCCACTGGCAGACAGCGAAATTATTCACTTTGATTTGTTGGGCAATCACTTCATCGTAGTGAACAGTATGGATGCCGCGAGAGAACTCTTCGAAAAGAGATCAGCTATCTACTCCGATCGGTGAGAGCCAAAATGCACTCAACGACATTCAGACTAACCAGTATGCACATCATACACCACATAGGCCTTTCTTGCCTTCCTCTACCATTCTGTGAGTCTACGAATGTATTTTATTTTGACCCGAAGCGTTAACGTGAATGTCGTCAGTCTTGGGTACCACTGGACGATGCCGTTATTGCCCTACGGCGATCGCCTACGCGCTTTACGAAAGGGATTTCACACATTCTTGCAACCGACCCCTGCTAAGGTGCGTCACGGTCGGTTATATTTGTATATTGTAGAAATTAACCCTGACGTTCTCATTCGGACAGGAGTACCGCCCTCTCGAGCGCGAAGCGGTTCTTCAGCTTCTGCTTAATGTCTTGCACAATCCCGAAGGATTTATGGCGCATCTTCGACAGTATGTTTTCAAAATTCCATTTGCGAATGTCTATTTATGACGGACTGATGACTTTCATGATGGACTTTGGGTTCGAATAGTATGGCAGGTGCTATAATTTTGGGTATCGCGTACGGAATCAAGGTCCAACCGCACGATGATCCATACGTCGAGACCGTTGAGAAAGGCCTCCAGGCCGCTGCAGCTGTCAGTGAGCCTCATGCTCAGCTTTTTGATCTTTTGCCTTGCCGTGCGTATTTCTCGCTCTAAGTGTTCTGGTCAATGCTGATACTCGAGTGTACTGACAACTTCAATGGCTGTGACGATGCAGTTGTACACGTGCCTTCGTGGTTCCCGGGTGTTGGGGTGAGGGACTTTGATTTTTGACACCAATTTCCTGCTTCTCGTTATCGTGTGTATTACACTGATTGTTGATCGGTTAACACAGTGGAAAAGGTTTGCAGAGAAAAATCATCACTGGAGCACGGACGTTTTAGAACATCCTTACCTTGCGACTAAGGAAGCTATGGTTCGTCTCTTCTTGCCCTGGATTTTCCGGAGCATGAGCTAAAAGTCGCCGTATACACTTCGACTTGTAGGCGAGAGGAACTGCAACTCCGTCAGTTGCTGCTACGATGACGACAGAGATGGAAAGTAACGGAGAGATGACGCCGGAAGGGGAAGCATTTGTGAAGCAGCTTGTTGGAAATATGTGAGTGGGTCCAATGGTCCGATGAGCTTGCCTTTGTTTACTTTTCCCTCAGGTATGTCGGTATGTACTTCTACTCGGCGTTTAACCTCAGAGCGGATCTCTATGAGCTCATCATGCTCCATCGCACGGCATATAGCTGGAGCAGATACGGTATGGTTATTGTCATTAAGCGAAATCTACTGGTGCATATGATCTTGGAACACTCTGACCATAAGTTCTTTCAGACCGTTTGTGCCTTAGAAAACTTCATATTGGCTATGATCCTCTATCCTGAAGTTCAAAAAAAAGCGCAAGCTGAGATAGATGCCGTCGTCGGCCACGATCGACTTCCTGACTTCTCCGACGAGAAACTCCTCCCGTACGTTGGTGCTCTGGCGAAAGAGGTATTGAGGTAAGTGTTCAGTCATGGCAATGTATCTTACTTGCTCTTGAAGTATTGAACTCATGCGCATATGCTTTGCGCAGATGGCGTAACGTTACCCCTTTGGGTGAGCTCCAGTGTTCGTTCTGTACGATGGTCATAATAATGTCAAATCAACAATTGATAGGAGTGCCTCATCGCCTCACCACTGACGACGTCTGGAAGGGCTATTTTCTTCCCGAAAATTCTACGGTCCTAGGAAATATCTGGTATGCCTCACACTGCTGGCTGCGATTACTTATGCATTGTCGAGGCTATCCAGAAACTGACTACCGTCCGGTTCTCATCAACAGGGCTATACTACACGACGAGTCCGTTTACGGCCCAGACGCGCTCAGCTTTAATCCCGATCGCTACGTCAACTCAGACTTGCCTGATCCTGAAATTGCTTTCGGCTTTGGGCGCCGAGTCTGTCCAGGTCGGCTCAGCTCTCCCCACTAATGATCCTCCCTAACCTGCAGAACGCGAACGCTCTGACGCCGTACCGTTTCGATCAGGGCAGTACATGGCTCGTGATTCCATCTGGTTGGCAGTGACCTTGATTCTTGCCACGATGGATATTTCCAAAGCTGTAGATGAGAACGGGGAGGAGATTGAACCCGAGCAAGATTATGCGTCAAGTACCGTAGCGTGAGTTTCTTATGCTGTCTTTCTGTTCTGTACGTGAATCGTTGACCACCCTGTCTGTTGCTTTCTTTCAAAATTTCCTTTATGTATGATAATGGCGGTGACTCAGGTACCCCCGACCATTCAAATGCAGTATCAAGCCGCGGTCTAATGCTGCTGCAAAACTAGTAGACCTTGAGACCTCCGACAAGATGAGTGGCTAAACCTGATGATATACCTAAGTCCCCTTTTGGAGAAATGATTAGGTATATTATATGAGCGTATGGCGACGAGAAACAATAAAAAGACCATCGAACGAGCTGAATGTACGATATCGAATTCTGCGACACAACTGCAGAAATACAATTTGAATGTGCCACCGTGGCACCTCCTTATCGGAGACAGTCGGGACATTGCCGGAGCCGGAGTAGCCCGGGAGCAACGCCACCAAAACGCCACCAAGTTAACCGGTCATCATTGAATATTGAACCACCACCTCAGCAGTAGGCTTCAATCTCTTTTCACTGTTCAACACGTGAAATTACTATGCAGTAAATCAATACTTTCAAGGAATACGTGTAGGCTGCTTCAGAACATTCAGACTGTCGTTGTATCGCTGCTTGCAAGTGACTC
Source organism: Stereum hirsutum FP-91666 SS1 (assembly GCF_000264905.1). Lineage (NCBI taxonomy): Eukaryota > Fungi > Basidiomycota > Agaricomycetes > Russulales > Stereaceae > Stereum > Stereum hirsutum. Next base: position 533,844 of record NW_006763141.1, on the reverse strand, counting down.
GGTGCTCAATGATGCCAAAAACGGTTGGCGGGCATGGAAACCTACCCGGCTTAAGGTGCTTTTCCTGAACCTGTTTAAACTCGACCGCCCGTATCACTAGAGGTCTCGTCAGATATCTCTACTTTTGGTGAGTCCAACTCCCCCGGCAGATCCCTTCCAACCTCAGTACTTAGTACTGAAGTCTGTTTATGACTTTTTGGGATATATTGCTAGGCCTCCAGGCCGAAATCCCGAGAATATGTGTCGAATGTAAAGCACCCTCACGATAAGGAGCACCTTTCTTTCAAGGGGACAACGTGTGTTTCCAGCGCGAGTGACCCGGACCGGCTCGGGCGCATACACTGAGCTCCTTCTCAATATAATTGCAGCGTCATAATAACTCGGCGAAACTACCAACGTTGCGGTACAGACTCATGTCCGCTATTGACGGTGTGGCGAGATGGGCGCATAACTAGTTTGCTTCAGACCGCCAGTCGGGGTTATTCAAGGTTATATCCTTCGCGCTCCACGCAGGAGCCTCGAATCGCTTCAAGCTTGTTTGGAAAACACTGTTTGCAATGGTGTGTATCACATTTTGTTCTTCATGACCCCATGGATGATTTCACATGTATTTCACAGTATCCGACGAGAGTCGGACTTGTGACTCTCCGAAACAATTCCAGCTCAAAACAACGCTCGACCACACAGATTGAACTTACTCGATCCGAGTTTTCCGACGTCGTAAACCACGACGAGAGGATATTGTCAGTTCCATAACAGGTGCAGAAAACACCGCGGTGGGGCCAAATGATAGTGGCGTTAGGCTCCGACAATGTTACACTGTGTCATCCAGTGATGCTGTCGTAATTATCCTTGGGCTTGCAGTGAGTTCTAGCATATTCCACGGGTATAAATCAGCCAACTGCCAGTGCCAGTGCATCCTCTCCCTCCATTATTACCCATATTAATCGCAACCATTATGTCTGTGGGAACATCCCCATCAACCGCTTTTGTCGTCGCTCTTTGTACCATCTCGGGTTTGTACTTGTGGCGAAGCAAGGATAATGCTCGCGCGGCAGGGAAACGGTTACCCCCGGGTCCTCCTCGTCTACCTTTGATAGGCAACCTTTTGCAGATGCCGGACGATCACGAATGGCTTCGTTACGAGCTGTGGGGAAAGCAATACGGTGAGCTTCTACACCGGGCCTTCCCTCTCAATAATCCAGGGTAACCGTTTTACAGGCTCGGAGTTGATACACGTTGATGCCCTGGGTAGCCACTTCATCATAGTGAATTCCGCTGAAGCCGCTACAGAGTTGTTGGACAAACGGTCCTCGCAGTATTCGGATAGGTACCGCGAGCGCAGTAGAGCCGCTGTTTACAGTGACCATATATGAGCAATGCTGACGATCATCACAGGCCAGCTTTTCCTGTTTTGAGGTTCATGTGAGCATTGGTGTGCTCGATCGAGGCGATTGTCGTCTTTACTGATTGGTCGTACGACACAGGCTGGGTTTCCAATGGGCAATGGTTTTCCTCCCGTACGGCGATCGACTGAGGGCCTTGCGCAAAAGGTTCGACACTTTCTTCCGGCCAGCTATCTTGACAGTGAGTATTTACTATGAGTAGTATCGGACATGACACTTATACTTGAATCTAGGAATACCATCCAATTGAAACTGGGGCCGTACACCAACTCTTGCGGAGCCTTGTGAACAGGCCTGATGAATTCTGCGCTCATCTCAGGCAGTAAGCAACAGCTCGACAATTGCAGACCTCACCGCTCACGGTGACTCATTTTGAAAGTATGGCGGGTACCATCATACTGGCCGTCGCATATGGGATCAAGGTCAAGCCGCGGGACGATCCGCATGTCGCAATCGCGGAACAGGGTCTGAATGCTCTTTCGACCGCGTCCTCTCCACGAGCCCGGATATTTGAACTTCTACCATCAGGTGTGTTTAATTTCGTTCTCCCATCTATATGATCAACTGATTACTCTCTTGGTGCAACGAGCAGCAATGTATCTGCCTGCATGGCTCCCAGGATTGAGTGTGAGCAAATACAGCTACACGTATGCTTGGTATCGATCTGATCTGCTGTGACAGTATAAAAAAGACGCAGAAGACCTTCGTCGTTGGAGTGCCACTATGAAGGAGAACCCTTGGCGCGCTGTGAAAGAAGGATTCGTATGCAGTTTCAACACAGTGCATTTTGTACGGCCACTGACAGGCCAGCGTGTTCAAGGCTGAAGGGACTTCTTCCCCTTCCTTCGCTGCTGCTACACTGAACCAATTGGAGAACAAGCCCTCGATAGAGGAGGAAGTCATCGCACAGCAACTAGCCACGAATATGTAAGACCTTTCGATCTGTAGCTCAGTACGTTAATGACGATGCATCTTGGTATGCGTTCTTGCTTTTGCTCAAATGCTCTGCGCTTGCTTACAGAACCATTCTATAACAGGTGGCGCGGACACAGTGAGTCCATTCAATATTCCTGTCGCACATACGCTTGTAACTGGAACTAACGTTTACTAACCTAGACTGTGTGCGCTCTGGAGATCTTCATCCTTGCTATGCTCAAATATCCCGAAACCCAGAGAAAGGCTCAAGCTGAGATTGATTGTGCCATCGGCCCTGATCGAATTCCTTCCTACGAGGACAAGGAGTTGCTTCCTTACGTGGATGCGTTGACCTCTGAAGTCCTCAGGTAATGCGGCATTCTTTATAGTGAGATGTCCTGCGTATTGACTCTTCAGCAGGTGGCGTAATGTCACCCCTTTGGGTACGCCATTTCCTTCTGCTTGTATCCGTACAGTATAGATGCTGATCGAGGAAGCAGCTGTTCCACACTATCTCGCCGTCGACGATGTCTACAAGGATTATTTCCTACCAGCTGGGTCAACAATAATCCCGAATGTGTGGTAAGCAGTGTCCGAAAATAAAGTACAGCTCACCGATCTTGACTGCTTTATATCAGGGCTATGTTGCATGATAAGGATGTATACGGTCATGACGCTAAAGACTTCAGGCCTGAGAGATATCTTGATGGTGACCTCCCTCAACCAGACATCGCGTTTGGTTTCGGACGTCGCCAATGTCCAGGTCGGTAATACTTTTCCACTTTCCTGTTCGAGTCGGGTCATCGTCAAGCTGATGATTTATCTCACCGGTGCGTAGGCAGACATCTTGCGCGTGAATCGGTCTGGCTAGCCATTGCTGCTATTTTGGCGACTCTCAATATCTCGAAGGATAAAGACGAGAACGGAAATGATGTTGAGCCGGAAGATGATCAAGGATCTGGTATTGTTTCGTAAGTCAGCCTCTGTGTTTAGGTCTTTATATTCATCTGACACTGTGAATGTGGAAAATCTAGGTATCCTGTGCCGTTCAAGTGCAAAATCCAGCCGAGATTCGCTGCTGCCTTGAAGTCGATACAGATGACGGAGGAGATCAGTACGTAGCGGATATGTTCTTATGATGAGCATATGTACGAGATAGGCGGGCACCTCTTTGGCCTGTTCATTTGCTTCAAGTTGTATCACTCTCGACGGAATGTACCAGTATACATTCATATGTCTAAGAACAAGTCTCCTTTGTTTCACACCAAAGATATCCCGCCGACGCGTACATATTCTCCCTCAGGGCCATAAGAACCCATCTCACATATCTGTATCTCATCAACATCCCATGTTCCAAAATTGACATTCATCGGTCGTTGCTTCTCCTTTGAATGCTTCCGAATCCCCGGAAGGACAGGTCCTTCTTCTCGGTTTGGCTCATCTTCATCTACCTCAATTTTGGCCCTCTCTGCATCCGTTGAGATCGCCGAAAGAGACGGAGTTGATTTTGGAGACTGGAGAGCACGGAAAGCCTCGGTTTGAAGTAGCTCGGTGTATGAGAATGGTTTTCGAGGGCCGCTGGGCCGAGGCCTGCGATAGGTGGTGTTGACAACAGTACAATGCAGCTAAACAGAATCGTTCAAACGCCAAGAAATGTCGTAAGGAATATCAGTGCATGAGGCATACCTTCAAAGGCCGTCGTTCATCGATCATGAGACCGGCTTGCTTGAAAGCCTTTTGGATGAATGCTGTCAACAGATCGCACCGAGCAATAAAATCAGATAGACGTTCAGGAGAAGAGATGTAGTATACATACTACCGACTGCCTTTAATCTTTTCGCATCCTCACTGTCCAACATTGGCCCTACATACATAACATGGGCCCTCGACGAGTCGCCACGATCCGGTCTCATGATATCCATTCTTTCCAACCCGACACGCAGTCGTTCTCCTCCAAGAAGCTCCATCACATTTTTTCGCAAGGATTCCAAGACGGAACAAGCTTCTTCTAGAGTACGAGGGCCCCCGTTTTCTGCGAAAAGCGCTTCATTATCTCTACTTTTAGACAGGACTTCATGTGGCACCTTCTTGTTCAGATGAAAGCCCTGGGTCTTCGGCAAGTGACATGACTCCGAGGGTGAGATGAAGCCTTCGTGGAGAGATTACTATAGACTTGTCAAAACCCGTGATAGGCGGCGTGCTCTGTAACAACGCAGATGTGAAGTTCGAGATCGAGGCACGTAGTGCTTCATGGTGGCCCTAAGAGAACACAGGATGGGAAAAAAGGTATCAAAACTTGACCTTTCTTGGTGTTAACTGAAAAATGCTGTAACGCACAATGGGAAGAGATATGACTGTAGGAATTGCGCCAGCCCTTGTGAGCTTGAAACTCGTACCGACAGCCTAAATGATGTTTGATGTGACACTTACAGTGGGTGGGCGAAGGCTTTTGAGAGAAGTCTCGAGAGGCTGCCCGAGCTTTCTCTCCCGCGCTTGAATTACTCTTACCACTCTCCTCCTGAGAAGTAGCAGCATCTATTCGCGTGTTGGCTCGTGCAGGCGTATGAGCTCCTCGAGCTCCTCTTCCACGACCACCGCCACGACCACGGCCCCTCTTACTGCCAGAAGCGGGCATTGTAGTTTCGGGCGTGTCAGACATTGTGCCTGAAACTAGAAAGCGAGTCAAATGAGGTTGAATAAGAGAGTAGCGCTTGAGTACGGAGAGATGGTGGTGGAGCATGCGAAAGCCACGAAGGACTTCTGTTTTCGGCAACTCGAACGTTTACGCCGCTGTGCGGCATCTTCCATGTGGCACCGACACGGCGCCCACGAGAGCATTAATGATTAATATCAGACACAGATGTGGGATTGGGCATTGATTTATGCTATATGCTAACCACACCACTATCTCCTCTCCAACGCTGAAATCTCTGCAACATCTCTGGAGTGATTTGTTTTTTGATATTCCGCGAAGCAGCGACAAAGGCAGAATGAGGCACCTGATCATGAGAGTTCAGTCGCATTCACAGCACTAGAGAAAATAGATAGAACTGACATATGCCGCTTCTAGGTCTTTTTGCATGGTCAGAAGGGCAGCTTCCTGACACATCGATGTGATCTCAGCGCCAGAGCAGCCGTCAGTCTACCCAGAATCATGTAAGCGCGGATTAGATTGTGAAGAGGTCATTGAGCTTGCGACCACCCACCAAAGTTGCGAGTTCTTCGAAATCCACATCAGGGTCGACGCTCATCTTCCGCATACGGATCTTGAGGATTTCAATGCGTCCTGCGTGGTCTGGCGGTCCGACGTACAAAATTCGGTCCAGTCTACCGGGACGCATGAGGGCAGGATCCTGTGGTATTCAGAGTAAGTGACTATTGGAATTGTCGGGATAACAAAGGGGAAAATAGTAAGAACATACGATGACTTCCGGCCTGTTCGTAGCGCCAACCACGGTAACACCCACAAGTTCTTCCACTCCATCCATCTCGTTGAGAAGACTGGTGAGAACGCCCTCATGAGAACCTCCCTCCGATCCTGAAGAACGACTGATAGCTAAAGCATCAATTTCGTCCTAAATATAATAAATCAGCGCCAAAAAAATCATTTGCGAGTTATAACGAAGATAGACTCACGAAGAATATGATTGACGGTGCTGCCGCTCGTGCTTTACGAAAGATCTCCCGCACAGCCTTCTCAGACTCGCCTACGTATTTATTCAACAACTGAGAAACATAATTAGCAACGATAATTCTCGATTTCTAGCGAAAAAGAGATACCTCGGGTCCCCGGACAGCCACGAAGTTTACTCCGCTCTCAGTTGCTGTTGCCCTAGCGAGAACAGTCTTACTGCAACCTGGAGGTCCGCAGAGCAGTACCCCCTTGGGCGCAGTCACACCCAGTCGAGCTAGGGTGGCACCATGAATCAGAGGCCATTCTACGCTTTCGCGTAGACGAGCGATGGTAGACGAGAGTCCGCCAATTTCGGAGAATCGTACGGGGGCCATGTCGAGGAAGTGGGCTCGAAGAGCAGATGGTCGTATGGTAGGAAGCGAAGCATCGAGGTCAGAAGAGGTCAAGTGTATAGAGGTAGGTGATAACGATTCTGTGGATGTTGAAGAGGATATGTATCGTTTTATCGCGAGCGTCCCTGCTTCGCGGACGACTGCAGCAAGATCTGCGCCAACGTAGCCGTGTGCTCTAGAGGCGACTGCTCTGAGTTCTTCGGGAGAGACGGTGTGTGGCGTCTTCGAAAGGAGCACGTTCATAATCGAAATGCGGGCTTCTAGATCTGGAATACCTAGAGAAACAAGAGTGCTCAGCCTGTCGTACTGAAGAACATGAAATATGTCGTCTTACCTATTTCTATTTCACGGTCAAACCTGCCTGGACGGCGCAAGGCAGGGTCAATAGCGTTCGGACGATTAGTCGTCGCCACAACAACGACTCTGGCATCCACATCTCCCTCGACGCCATCCATCTCAGTGAGGAGAGTCGCTACAACGCGCTTCTCGACTTCACCTCCGGCGCCTTCTTCCCTACGAGGGCAAATTGCGTCCACCTCGTCCAAAACGATGATACACGGGGCCTTGGCCCGTGCATCCGCGAAGACCTTTCTCAGGCTTGCCTCTGTCTCTCCGTGATACGCAGACGTGAGTTCTGGGCCATTGACGATGAGGACGGAGGATTGAGTCGATGCTGCTATCGCCCGAGCTAGGTGTGTTTTTCCTGTACCCGGTGGTCCGTGAAGGAGTAATCCACGAGGAGGTTTGAGACCTTTACCGATTGCGGTGACAATGTCATGAATTAGTGTCTACAGAACGATTTAGGCTAGAGATAGCCTACTGACCAAAATGTCGAAAGAGATCGGGCCGAGTCAATGGAATTTCAATCAAGTCACGGATTTGCGCGATTTGCTTGTCCAGACCTCCGACTGAGACGTAGGCTTGGGGACTAGCAGATGGACCCAGTATCTCGATTTCTTTCTGAAGAGAAGGTAGTCAGTATGAACAGTAGAGACTGTAGTTGAAGGATACATAAGTAACATGGTGGTCACCTTCTCCAACAACTTCGTCTGTTTAGCCGTATCCTGAAGAGTAACGGTCGTCTGCCAGCTGACGGTAGAAAGCGGCGGTAGTGATCCCACAGAAAGGGAGTCTAACCCTTCCGCAAGGTCTGTAACAGGATCACCTTCACCCTCGGCTGTCGAGCGCGAGATCGAGCTGACACTGAATCGTCGTGTACGGCCCTCATACGGAACCTCCACAATCTGAGAAGCCGTGACGTACTTCAAGTCAACTTTCAAGACATGTGGGGGTCAGCTAGGTTCAGGGACAAGTAAACTGTCGGTCCATGAGAGACGTACTAAGCAATTCGCGAACAAGCAACGTCAGCCAGTCTTGCCGCTTTTGCTTATCTGTGGCCTTCAGCTTGGGTACAGATGGACCTGGCTCGTCGGCGTTGTTGAGTTCTTTCAAACGGACATTTCCAGCCTCCTTTACATGCTTCAGGTTCGGAATCCAAGAAGGAAGTTTTTGGGGTTGTGACGGGTTCAGTGGATAGAGTTGCACTTTGCTATTTTCGCCTACTTGGGCAGTGGCTAGCACAGATATTGAAGCCTGGATAACTTTAAGAGAAAATGTGGAGAGGAGAAATCGACCTCAAGTTAGTGCGTTGTTTTTAGGTATCCAGTCGTTAGAGGGTAAAATGTACGGTTGGACTCTAGCTCTTGGGAAGGCCACAAAGATCCCACTGCGAACTAAGGGACCACATAATTAGCAAAAAATAAAATGCTCTACATAAAAAAACAGCGTTCTCACCGCCCTCCTTGTACCGGTAGAATTAGATATTTGGGCGGCGACGAGGGCCACAGGATCACCGGCGGTGAGCTTTGTGCCTTTTAGGGCTTCACTCGACACAATTATCCGTCGTGCACCTCGACCTTCAGCATCGAGTGGATCAGAAAGTTGAGCAACAAATATTTTGGAGAAGGACATCTAATGAAGCTACTAAGATTAGGCTGTCGTTATTATATGAGAGGCGGCCGCGGGCAGTCAAGAACCTTGAGTGGCACCGACGGTGATCGTAACAGGACGATTTCGCGCGGTAGCTACAGCACAAGTCCATAAGATCAAGAGGTTAAATCTGAAGGCATGCAAAACATACTATTTGCCTTCAAGTTATACGATGAAGTAGACAAGTTCTGGCGATGTCGGTGGCCCTCCCAGTATGTGGCCGGAAATTACTGGAGAAGACCTGGAGCGGGCGTTGAATCTGAGAAAGCCGGAGTATGAACATCTGGTGCCGCAGTGTGGCGCAATGAATGTTCGGTCCTGCAACGTCCCAAACATTCCTCCTGTCGGTGCATCTTTTTGTGGTGCATCATGCCAAAGCTCTCAGCAAAAATACATCACTCTCAGAAATGTCTCGAAATGCATGGAAGCATTGCGCATCGTGAGTGAAATGACAAAAACTGCCAAATTCCTGACCAATCCTCGGTCATCTTCAAGATATGGGCCAATCACGCGTGATTAGCGTGGGTGACTCCCTTCCCATTTCACTCACTCGGAATTGCCGGGGACTCAGAGGCCGTCCGTCATCTCCTTGAATTCGCTGCTATTTAATCCAGCTCGGATTGGCCCCTACCAGTGTCTTAGCTTTCTCCTCGATCACAAGATGTCATCCTCACTGAAGAAATCCAGCTCACAAGACACCCTGCGGGGTGCTAGTACGCCTGATATTGCAAAGGCGGATATCTACGATGAGGGTGTCGTCGATCCTGTGTACGCAGCCAAGTCTCATGTACTCAACAGGGCATTGCAGGAGATCGGCATGGGCAAATATCAGGTCAGCTCATCTCACCATGAACCTCAACGTTTCGGTGGATTCTTAATACGAATGAACTGTGGATAGTGGGGTCTCTTCGCTGTCGCAGGCTTTGGCTGGTTCTCGTACGTCCGTTCTCTGCACTCCTTGGTCATAGAACTTACGCTGATTGTTGGGGTGAATACAATAGGGACAGTGTTTGGCCGCTCCTCACGAGCTTGATACTCTCGCCCGTTCTACTCGAATTCGAATTCAACGGACCTTTTCTTTCCCTCGCCTCGAATATCGGGTTGTTGGTTGGTGCGATACTGTGGAGCTTTGGGTGTGATATCTGGGGTAGAAAGTACGTTATGCTATCTTTTCCTTGCATGCGTAGAGTGCTTTACACGCGCTTTTCTTGTGAACGGCTTTGCGTGTTTCGCTATTTTTGGTGTGATGCGGATGATATGCTGTCATGACGGCTTTCCGTACGGAGTGGGAGGACCTCCAATTGTGAACTGGTTTAGCGCTAGCCCTTCGTTGATCAAGAAAGTGTGGCGGCGCTGTGACCCGTTCATTACGCTATTCTGCACCTCAATTTCTCAGACATGTAGCATACTTCAGTTACTGACTCTGGGGTACCACCTCTTCTATAGATGGTCCTTCAACCTCACGCTCTTTATGGCCAGCATATTTGGTATCGCCTCGGGTGGATCTCCAAATTTCGTCGCTCTCGCTGCCTTGGTGGCCGTGCTCGGTGTAGGCGTTGGTGGAAACATGCCCGTCGATTCTGCTGTTTTTCTCGGTCTGTGCACCTTTCTTATGTTGGGTAAATATATGACTTAGTGCTCATGAGAGTCGTGACAGACTTCGTTCCGGCTTCACATCAGTACCTCCTCACCGTCCTCTCGATCTGGTGGGCGATAGGCCAGCTGGTCGGTTCCTTGGTACGTGACACTCCGCCGCCTCCTCTTACTTTTCTTCCACAAATCATCCGCTGACATACCGCCGCTACACTGCACGTTTCATTATCACAGGTTGCCTGGCCCCTCATAGCTAACTTCTCCTGTCCCACCGACGCCACCCCCGAAACCTGCTCCCGTTCACAAAATATGGGCTGGCGTTACACTGTCTTTACCCTAGGAGGCCTCATGCTCATTCTCTCCTTCGTCCGCCTCTTTGCCTTCAAACTCTTCGAGTCTCCGCGGTATCTCCTCGGACACGGTCGAGACGCAGAAGCTGTTGCCGTGGTGCGTCAAATCGCAGAATATAACGGCCTAGGCTCTGGAGATACCGAGAGTAACCGAGGAAGGATCAGTGTGGAGGAATTGAACGAGGCTGCAAAGGCGGTGGAGGACAAGATGGAGAGGCAGGGGAAAGGGGGTGAGGTGGGTGAGTGGAGGAGGTGGAGGGTGCTGAGTGAGGAGAGTTCGTGGAAGATGGCTCATGTCAGGAATTTGTTTGGGACGAGGAAGATGGCATGGTCGACTTCGTTGTTGATCGCGCTTTGGGGTGCGTTATCATATGTCGCAATCTCTATCGCTCTTATTCACCGTGCTTTTTATGTCAGGTATTATTGGACTGGCATCGACGTTGTACAACAGTTTCTTGCCTTACCTGTAAGTCCGAATCACAGGTGTCATCTCAAGGTTGAAGTTCGTACTCATCAGCCTTTCATTTATCTAGACTCGCAAGTCGTGGAGCCCAATTCGACGACGCGACCTATTACACTACTTATCGCAACGTACGTGCATCTCATATTTATCTTCCTTCTCTTTCTTCCGATATTAACGTTCTGTTGCACACATAACAGCAGGTCATCCTCTCTATTACCGGTATACCTGGCGCCTTCCTTGCAGGCTGGGCCGTCGAACTCCCTTGGTTCGGGCGCCGTGGCACATTGGCGATCTCTGCGGGCGAGTACTCTTCTCTGCTCCCATCTCACCACTTCACTTTCCTTGGTCCATTCTTGTCCTACCCTCTCCCTTCAAACGTTTTCCTTGTTCTCCCTTCCTTCACCTTTCTTCCCTTCAAGTTTCTTTTGACTTTATTTTTGGCTGCCCCTGCCGTCCTTCTCCATATTCCGCGTGAGTATAATTGCAGATTATTCAACGACCCCCGTGCATACATCTAGGGCTAACGGGTGCCTTCCTCTTTGCGAGTACCACCGCGCGCAGCTCCAACGCGCTGCTCGGGTGGAACTGTGGGTACGCGTTTAACAGTAACGTGCGTTTTCCACCACACTTCTCCAGTCTATGGCCCGGAAAAGAAAGGCTGACTGATCTCTGGTGGATTCTGTGTGGCGATTGGCGATGTTGTTGTCGGTGGTTTTTTCGTGGCTGGCAGATCATGTACGGCGTTCTCTACGCTATCTCGCCCGAGCTGTTCCCTGCGAAAGATAGAGGGACAGGGAACGGACTGGTCTCGACTGCGACGAGGGTGTTTGGTGTCATCGTGCGTATTCTTTTACTCCTTCCGCCTTCATCGTCCTCTCCACCATCATCGTAGTCTTTGCTACCACCCTCGCCCCTGGCCACCTTCCCCACTATCTGCACCAGGCCTTGTTTTGCGGTCAAGCTGACCTAGGTTCGGACAGGCTCCCATCATCGCGCTCTACGCTAACATCAATACGCCCGTGCCCGTTTATATTGCTGGGGCGCTGATTATTGCGGCTGGTGGGATGGCCTTATTGTTGCCGTTTGAACCCAGGGGAAGGGCGTCGATATAGGCGAGCACCGACAAACATTGCCGTCTGTCACTGATGAGTGATTGTCGGGATGGAGGGCGCGGTGTTGTGGTGGGCAGGTGGATGTGGTGGTTGTCGTGTGGTGGGTGACGCGGAAGTAAGGAAAGAAGATATAAGGTAGGATTTGTGTTCATCGTTTCGATCTCTTGATTATTTTGGGTCTAGACGGGTGGGTGTAAACGTCAATGTACGTGGAAGAATTGTTTGATTGTTCTGTTCTGTTCTGTTCCGTTCTGTCGTGTTGTGTTGTGTGTTCGTGCTTGAGTACTCACTCGATAGAAATAGCCTGTCGAAATGTTTGGTTTCCCTTCATATCTGCGTTGCTTTTCTTATTAGCTATCTTTTATGAATTCGTATGGAATTGAATCTCCTCTCATCACTTTCAGGCTTGAAGCTTGACGCTCGAACTTCCTCGAGAGCGGTGTGGCGCAATCCTCGTCACTCTTTCGATCACCATAGCGGAAGATGAGATATTGTCGCCTGCCTTTGTAGATACGATCGTATCTTAGACCATCATGGCTACAACGTGTAAAGCTGTGGTTGCTTTGGTTCAAAAAACCTAGAGCATCGATCGTGTCGAAGTTCAAGATATGAATGTGGCGAGATGTTCTTCAAAGCGCATCGACGTCAGCGACGGACTTCTACATACCTACTCGTACTTCGTGTTACCCTGAACCACAATGGCGAACACTTTCATGATCACCCTGCTTGACTCCGTTCATGTTATTTTGTTCAAAGTGTGTTCCAACTTCCGAACCCGTTCCGGCTTAGCTACCTGGCACGACCCCGTGCTCGGTGAAAAGTCGCGCATCGATGCTCACAGTCCTAAGACCGGAACGGGACTTTTGGACCGTAAAGGGAGCGCCAAAACGTGTTCTCGTGTGGAGAATGTTGAGAACATGAGGTTCAGGTGAGGCGACTAAAGAATAGCGAAGGGCACTACTGTACTTACGATAGCAGCCGGATAATGGGAAGAGAAGGACGTCGGGCCACAAGGGCATTCAGATTATCTTTGCACTTGTTTGGCCCGCCTCTTCGTCCCGTCCACATCGTACGTGCTCATCCGCGATTTGAGCTCGACGATCCTTGGTATACGGTATCTTGGTTGGACTAGACGTCTTGTCTGTTCTATATTGTCGTCTTTGAGTATTTATTTACAGGCCAATTGGTACGAGTCATATTTCCCAATCTTTTACTGTTCACGGAAAGTAAACAGGCGGGGCACTGATGGTCGCAGTATGCACAGCGTTTTTCAACCGTCAGAGTTCAAGTCATCAGTAGTACAATAGGACAAGGTCAAACTAGCCGTCATGCCCTCATTCCTGTCCAAGGTATTTGGTCGCAGCAAGAAGGAAGAGAAGAAGGACAAGCGAGCATCCCAAGGTTCCCTACTCGAAGGGAAATTCGAAGCCGTTTCGCCGACCGTCTCTCCCTCCGCTACTCACTTCGACCAAGCCCAAGCCATCCCCGAAGTCCCTCAGTCCAAGGACAAGGACAAGGACAAGGACAAGGACTCCAACGAGTCGAAGGATAAAGAGTCTGCAGGCTTCATCTCGCTGTTTCGCCCAAAGTCACGTCCTTCGGCTGATCCTTCTTCAACTGGTGGCGCAAAACGTTCGAACGAGGTCCCTCATCTCAGCTTGAATTTATCCACCAAGGAGGCAGATAATAAGCGTGCGTTAGGAGTTGTATTTGAGGCGGATCCGGATGCGTATGCGGTGTTGAATGAAGAGGTGATTGGCGAGAGGAGGTTGACGAGCGCTGAGACCTTGCTGCTGGTGAGAGCGTGTTCGCAGATTATTATCGAGCGTGGTGCGTATAGGAGTCCATTTTTATATAAGTCTCCTCCAGTAGCCGAATAATATATCCTGACGCGTTATTTCGATTTGCTGGGAAGGTTTGGAAACCCTCGGTATCATGCACCCGCACTGGTATTCCGCGTCTCCCGACGTACAACAGAGTAAGTACATCTTCCCGACTATTTGAACATCGTACTCATGAATATCACGTACAGGACTCATATCCGTCTTCATTCTATCCTTGGCTCCCAGCAACCCTACGAACACGCTCTCTTCCCCGACCACCCCGGCATCCGCATCTGATGCTTTCTCCACATTCGAGTCCGAACTCTCCTACGCGCGTTCGCCACACGACGTCGCTGCCGTCCTGCGCTGGGGTCTCCGTCACCTTAAGCTCGAAGGAAATTCCTTCGGCCGTCCCGCCCTCAACCCCACCTCTTCCACCTCCCCCTCTTCCCCCACTACACCATCCACGAATACCCATACCACTACTAGCGACGTTAACAATAATACCGTAACAGATGACGAATTCTCATGGTACACTTCCTTCTCACGCGCCGAACGTTCTTCCAACTACCCACCCACCGCATTCTCTCAATCTCTCGTCCCACTTCTTCCCGAAGATCACGCTGAGCTTCTCGTAGCGCTCTTGGACGTGATCTCGTCGTTGGCAGCACATGGTGAGGCGAACGGGTCTAGTGGTGCCAGGTTGAGCATGATTATAGGACTGTGGCTGGTTGCGGCGAGTAGGAGCGAGAGCAGGGATGGATGGGCGAGTTTCTATGAGCGGTGGGAGAAGGCGGGGAGAGTGTTGGAACATCTATTCTTGGCCAGGATTAGGTACATTTATTATAACCTTGTCTTCACCGTCTCTCCATCTCACCGATTTCTAATACAATTTTTATTGGTATGTACTATCATTATAGGGAGGAAGCATCAAACCACAAGATGCCCCGCCGCCTCACCGAACTCGTCGAACAATACCCCTATGCGAAGTACGCGTCACCAAACCCGTCCGGCGACATTGCCCTCCTCCCACGAACCCGCTTCTCTACCCGTCGCTACGACGCCCTCTTCGTCCGCCTCGAGACCCAAATCTCAGGGATCACGAAACCTAAGGCTTATTTCCCTATCCAGATCATTCAGGAAGCGTTGAGGTCTACGTATGAGAGTACGGCTGGGGATCAGGCCGGGGTCTGGGAGGTTATCCAGAAGTTGGCGAGGAGTGAGCAGGAAGGTGCGGCGGCGGAGGCGGAGGAGGTCAAGGAGGAGGATCCGGTACTGAATAGGATTTTTGAGGATGGGACGATTAGGTTGTTGAGTATGGTAAGGGACAAGGAACTGGGAAAGGAGAAGGAGAGGGGAAGGAGCTTGAGCCCCTCATTCGCGGGCAACGGTAACAGCAATGTGGCCAGTCCGGCTACGGCCACAGCTGACAGCAACGCTCAGACGCCTACTGCGACTGCTGGTGGCACGGCACCGACGACCGCTTCTCCTCGTACGCCTACGGATACTGACTGGACGCAGTTCTCCAGTCGTGGGTTCAAGGAGACCCCTGTCATCCCTAAAGATTTCGCATCGACGCTCTGGGACCAGGATATCGAGAAGACGAACCCGCCTTCGTCCGCAGCCCCTCTTTCTCGCAAATCGTCCAAGAAACGCGATAAGTCTCAGACTCGACGTTCATCCACCGATAACACCAGCCCCAACTCTAACAACCCGACGATCATAGTATCTGCGCCCGTTCCTCCTTCAGCCAAGACCGCCGGATCGAGTCCTCCATCAAAGGTCGCGCTGGTCGAACGCATCAAACTG
The DNA here is from genome assembly GCF_000264905.1 of Stereum hirsutum FP-91666 SS1. Classification (NCBI taxonomy): domain Eukaryota; kingdom Fungi; phylum Basidiomycota; class Agaricomycetes; order Russulales; family Stereaceae; genus Stereum; species Stereum hirsutum. The sequence continues at coordinate 518,358 of NW_006763141.1, read as the reverse complement.
GACGAGGCGTTCGTCGATTTCTGGAGCGATGCGCTTTTGGACCCCATAGCCAGCGATTGGCCCAAATTCGTCTTATGCCAGTTGAAGCCCATCCCTGCCTTACAAGAGGTTTCGTCTGCTTCTGCCCCCGCTACAGCCGCCTCGCCTCCTACGTCAACCACAGATGTTACGACAGCCACTGCGACAGCTTTGCAGCCCAAACCGGTGACGTGGCTCGTAATTGAGCAGGCTTTCGTGAGGCCGCCTCCGCCGAGGTCACCTACGCCCACTGGTGGCCCTGCGCATGAACGCTCGTCATCTGAGGGAGCGGCTAGTGCCAAGAGTGGAAACGGACGTGCTACTTCACCGACGGCGAGGCCTTCGATCAGAACGGATGGAGGACGGGTCAGTTCGACGATCTCTGCCACTAAGAAGCGGTTGTCGTTCTGGGCTACGGGAGGTGGTGGAAGTGGCAGTGGGAATATGGAGAGGACGATGAGCTCGGATACGATCCAGCTCAAGAGAAGTGATTCGGCGAAGAGTGGGAAGGAGAAGGAGAAGAAGGAGAAGGTCAGTAAGGCGCCGCAGGTGGGGGAGATGGGAGAGGTAGTACATGAGGAGGAGCATGAGGAGCAGCCGAAGAAGAGTCTGAGCACTGAAAAGGAAGAGGGCAAAGACGAGAAGGTCGATGGGAAGGAGGTCCTACTGGGCGCTGGCGTAGCAGCTGCGGTGGCGGGTACGGTTGCTGCTGCTGTTGAGGCGGCTACTTCCGAGCCGAAGGAGGAGAGTGCTCCTGCTGCTACCCCTGCAGGCGCCGAACAGGCTCTATCTACTCTCGTAGAAGCTCCCTCCACCGTCCCAGCTCCATCCCTCGTCGTTCCTCTTCCTCCAGACGATGAGAAAGCTCACCTCACTTCCGCTGCCGACGAACCCCAACCAGAGACCGAAGAGGCTTCCAAGCCTACTCAAGTCCCAGCGGACTCGACCGGCGCTACACTCCCACCTGCACCCCAGAGTGTAATTTTGTCTGGCGAAACGGTTGGTCCTCAGCTCCTGTTGAAGACCAGTGAGCCGGTGGCGGTGGCGCAAGCCCAGGCGGACGAATCACAGTCTACAAATGTTGAGGAAACTCCTGAGGTCTCTGAAGTGGAGGAGCCTAAGGTTCCTGAAGTCTCCGAAGTGGCTGAGGTGCCGAAGGAGGAGGTCGAAGAGGTTGCTGAGGCTCCAGAGGTGGCGGTGGAAGAAGCACCAGTTGAGAAGGCTGTAGAGGAAGAGGTACCGGCTGTGAGTCAGGTCGAACCAGAGGTTGAGGAAGAGGCTCCCGTTCCTGCTCCTGTGGAAGAGGCTGCACCTCCGGCTAAGGCAGCTGAACCAGCGCCCGAGACCGAGACTGACACAGTGGCTACACCTGCGGAACCGGAGGACGTCCCAACTGTCATTGGTGCTGCTGCCGTCGCCGCAACCGTCGCAGCTGCCGCGATCGAGGAAGAGACTCCTGCTGAAAGTTAGTGTTCACCAGGACTTTTTCTCTCACCCTCCAGTTTATTGATAACCTGATCGTGTAGCTGAAGAAGCTGTGGCACCCGCTGAAGATGCTGCTCCCATCGCCGAAGAACCTGTCCTTGCTACTGAGGAAGTGACCCCGACCGCTGAAGAACCGGTGGCAGTTGAGGAGCCTATGACCTCTACAGAAGAACCCATCGCAGCCGTAGAGGAACCTGCGGTCGCGGTTGAGGAGCCCGTCGCTGCGGTCGAGGAGTCCACGCCGGCGGATGCAGTCGAAGCTGAACCCGAGGCTTCCGAAGCTCTTCCTATTGAGCCTGAAGCCGTTCCTGCTGCTGACACCACTCCTGCGGCTGAAGAGGTTGTTCCTGTTGCAGGTTCGTGTCAATTAAATCTAGCTTCCGTTTATTCGCTTCACTGACTTGTCCGGTGTGAGTAGAGCCTGACGCCCCTGTCGAGGACGTCATTCTCGCAGCCGAAGAGCCAGTCGTTGCTGTTGAGGAAACGGCTCCGCCAGCTGAGGAAGTAGTCCCTGAGGCTGAAGAGCCTGCAGCTGCCAGCGAGGAGCCCGTATCGACCGTCGAGGAAGCTGTAGCTGTCGAGGTGCCTACAGCTGCCGTAGACGAACCTGCCGTCGTTCAGGAACTTACAACTGTAGAGGAATCAGCAGCTATCGAAGACTCTGCCACCGTCGAGCCGGCCGTCATTGAGGAACCCTCCGTCGTGGATGAGCCGGTCACCGTCGAGGAACCCCCTGCTGTCGAGGAGTCGGCTGCCACCGAAGAACCCTCCGTCGTGGATGAGCCTGTCACCGTCGAGGAACCTCCTGCTGTCGAGGAGTCGGCTGCCACCGAAGAACCCTCCGTCGTGGATGAGCCTGTCACCGTCGAGGAACCTCCTGCTGTCGAGGAGTCGGCAGCCATCGAGGAACCCTCAATCGTGGATGAGCCCGCCAACACTGAGGCACCTCCTGTTGTTGAGGAATCGGCGGTCATCGAAGAACCCTCCGTCGTGGATGAGCCTGTCATCGTCGAAGAACCTCCTGTTGTTGAGGATTCGGCCGCCATCGAAGAACCTCCTGTTGTCGAGGAATCGGCCGCCGTCGAAGAACCTTCCGTCGTTGATGAGCCTGTCACCGTAGAAGAACCTCCTGTTGTCGAAGAGTCGGCCGCGGAACCCTCCATCGTAGATGAGCCCGTCACTGTCGAGGAACCTCCTGCTGTTGAGGAATCGGCCACCATCGAAGAACCTCCTGTTGTCGAAGAATCGGCCGCCATCGAAGAACCCTCCGTCGTGGATGAGTCTGTCACCGTCGAGGAACCTCCTGCTGTCGAGGAGTCGGCAGCCATCGAGGAACCCTCAATCGTGGATGAGCCCGCCACCACCGAGGCACCTCCTGTTGTTGAGGAATCGGCGGTCATCGAAGAACCCTCCGTCGTGGATGAGCCTGCCACCGTCGAAGAAGCTCCTGTTGTCGAAGAGTCAGCCGCCATTGAAGAACCCTCCGTTGTGGATGAGCCTGTCACCGTCGAGGAACCCTCCGTCTTGGACGGACCTGCCACCATTGAGCCGGAAACTACACCTGCTGCCACTGTCGAAGAGCCTGCCTTACTTGAAGGTACGTTGATAGCATAGCCATTCGCCCTCTGGAGTAAAGAAATGACCGGTTCTTGTGTAATATTAGTTGTAGAGCCTGATTCACCCGTGGAAGAGGCTGCACCCGCCGTCGAAGAACCTGCTGCTGTTGAAGAAGTAATCCAGGTCACAGACGAGCTTGTTGCTGTGGATGAACCTGTGGTTGCTGGAGAACCTTCTGCGATCGAAGAGCCCACTCCTAGTGTCGAGGAATCTGCTGCTGTCGAGGAATCTACTGCTGCCGAGGAACCTGCCACCGTCGAGGTGCCTGTTGCTCCCGAGGAGACCACTGCCGCTTCTGTCGAAGAACCGAATCCAGCAGCAGACCAAGCTGCTTCTGACGAACCTGCCTCTGCTCCGGAACTCACTGAAGCCCCCGCTGCTCCCACCGAGGATATTGCCCTTACGGATGACCACACTCCCGTCGTCGAAGAGCCTACTACCGTCACCGAGGAGACTCCCATTGCCGAGCAATTAGTTTCTGAGGTTGAAGCCGTTCCTCCAGTCGAAGAGCAAGTGTCTCCTGCTGAAGAGCCTTCTGTTATACCGGAACAACCTGCCGTCGAAGATGCTGCTGAGGATGAAGTACCCGCTCTCGCTGCTGCGGAGTCGGCGTCCGCTCCAGGAGAACCAATCACGGCCATCGAAGAGCCTGTTCCCGCTGTTGAAGAATATCTCCCTGCTACAGAAGAAGAGCCACCCGTCGAGGAAGAACCTGCAACTCTCACTGAAGATGAACCTCCTGTCGGGGTGGAAGAGGCTGCGTCCGCTGCTGACGCCATCGGCGAGCCCGTTCCCGCGGAAGAGGAACCTGCCTCGGAGGCCGTTCCTGTAGACGATGGTGCCGCGCCAGAAGTTGAGGAGGGTTCATCCGCTGTTGAAGAGCCAGCCCCTGCTGCCGAGCATGTCACTCCTGCTGAAGACGCGACACCGGCTGGTGACTCGGCCACTGTCGAAGGTTTGTCCTGCAAAAGTATCTTTTTCCTGACGTTGACTGGTCTTAACATCCTAAAAATTAGAAACTGCACCTCCCGTCGATGAGGAAGTTCATGTTCCTGAAGAGCCCATCATCACCGCCGAAGAACCCGCTCCTGCTGCCAATGAAACCGCTCAGCCCACGGACGAATCTACCGTGGCTGAAGAGCCCGAGGCTGTCGTTGTTGCGGATGATATTGTTCCTATCGTCGAAGAAGCCGTTCCTGCTGCTGGGGAGGTCAACGGTGAGGAGGACTCCCTATCTCTTCTTGTGCTATCTATGTGCTGACAAACCAAAACGACATCAGAAGAGCCGTCGCCAGTCGAATCTGAAGAGGCCCCAGCTGCTATCGAAGAACCAGCTCCAGTACCAGTTGATGTATCCGCCGTCGAGGAGGCTTCTCCGATGCCAGAAGAATCTGCTGCTGAACCTCAACAAATGCACGAGGAACCAGCTGATGTCCCGGAGCCTGCACCCGTCGCCAACGAGTCGGCACCAATAGCGACAGAGTCAACCCCTGTCGCAGTCTCGGAAGATGCCGCGCCCGTTGGAGACGCTCTTACCCCAACCGAGCCGTCTGCGGAAGAGACTGCTCCTGCCGTCGAAGATGTACCATCCCCCGAGGATCCTACAACAGACGATAAACTCTTGAAGCCTGCCGTTCCGGAGGATGCGGCCACCACGGCTAAAGAGGACTCGTCCGTTCCTGAAGAACGTTCCTCAACAGGAGAAGACGCTCCTTCTGCACCTGAAGATGCCGTATCACAAGTTGAGAACGCTCCAGTCGCTCCAGGACCTACCTCTGCTCTTGATGAGGAAATCGCAAAGCCCACAGAGGACTAGATCGTCTCTATTATTCAATGAAGAATACAAGTGCGTTTCACAATGTCTCGGGATGAACATATATTAATCGCGACGTTCTTCCTGCATGCAGGATCTAAATCTGCCAGTTGTGATCTATGTTTGAATTGAAAGCTCGTGGCTGCCGAGGAACTGAAACAATATAACACCATCTCCTTCATGCCTTCCCTTGCTTGTGTGTCAGTATTCTCTTGCTTTTGCCTTCTTGTGGAACCGGATCCGTCACTTATATCTCACATCAAGAGTATACCCTCTGATACCCGACCACATCCTCACATCGCCTGTTTTTCTTCCGTCTATTATTGCTTACATGTCTTGTGGTGCGGTTGTAGCATCTTTGTCTGTCAGGTTTGCAGTATCTTTACGCTTTATATTTCTTTATAGTCCGCCCTATTACGAGTAATTCCACCACTCGTTCCGATGTTCAGTAGTGATTCATGTTACGACCGTGTCATGCCGTTCTCCGAAAGGATTCCATTATGCGAATGTCAATTAATCTATCTTCATCTCACTGTGATTTATTATCGGACACTTCCACTATTCCGTTCGCCCTGTTGCCTTACCAGAAGTTCCTGCCCGACCAATATCGCGCAGTGACGGGTTGTCCAGCACCATGTCTTTTCTCGAGTTTGGGAAAAGAACTTGTTTTGGGATGGCCTGATCTTTGACACCGGTACGCAACTCGCGCATCTTTCCCTGCCGTTTTTCAATGCGGTAGATATGTGGTTTGAGCGTTTGAGTTACGCATTGTAACTAATGGCCACATGGGTAGCCGTTACCGCTCTAGCGTTACGAAAAGCTCCGGTCATAGCGGCAGTAAAGTCAATTTAGCTCACGGATAATGAGGTGAATGACGGAGAATTGGCGAATATATGGCCGTGTCAAGCAGGTCGTTGTGGCATTCCGTACCAGAATGATCATCTGCCCTAATGAGCAGCTATACGCCCTGTGAAGAGACATCAGTTGCTGTATCATGTGACAGACCCGGGGTACAGGGTGGGCTATCCCTCTGAACCATACTCGGAATGTTCACTCTAGAATCTTCAACTCCCTGCGAAATGAGGTTCAAGGGTGCTTCATGAAGCTAGTCGTCACACCTAGACACCGATGAGCTCGGAAACTTGAATCCGTGATATCAATTGTATTCTGTAGGAGTCCAGCACTACTTACGTTGCATCTTTGCTTACGTTCCACGCCTCGCTCAGCTGATTGTCGTTCACAAACTGGTATACCATGTCCCAATCACGGCACATGTGCGTCTGCCCAACTCCATCTGCGGCTATGGGCGCGCCGTCATCATTCGAAACATCTAATGGATCCAGTGTCGTGTCCGCGGCACACAGAATTGCCTAGGACAGACAACGCAAATATATGCTCACTACGCAAGCGTCAGAGTACATCCATATTTCAATGCGTACCTGCCGAATCATATTGAGACAATGTTGGACATGGTCTTCAGCGTCGCCTGCGAGAATAGCATGGCGTATCATCTGCAGGCAGTGAAGTTGATGAAACATGCTGAGACCAAACAAACGAGCTGAACGGGCAGAGAAGTGGCAATCAGTGAAGAGCTTCGAAAAATGGAGAATAAATTACCTTGAGGCCCGAGCTTCACAAACCCGTTTCCCTTGGGGAATGCATCGGTCGAACGCCAGTCAGACCACGAACTGAGATCTGAGACACCGAATCGCTCGGTATTCTCATAGACCAGAGAAACTGTGGGAAGGTACAGAGGGAGCTGGATCGGATAGTCGTCGCCGCTGTAACCTGGAGGTCTATGTCAGGCCCCACGTCATAGAGAGCACGCAAATTAGTGTAGCGTACTATAACGTCCCGGGTCGTTAGATGTCTTCAGGGCCATGTTTCGGACGGTGAGGAGGTTAACACTCATGCTGACAACGAGAGCAAGAAGCACGCAGAGAAAACCCGTATTCGCTCTCCGTAGGAAAGACATGTCAATAGTGCAATAGATTGAGTCTCCGTACGTCCTTGGTGATCGTAGAGAAAATATCGTGCGCAGGGTCTGCAAAGGATACGAGGTGCTATCGAAGCACAGTTTCGCAGAGCTAGGAGCACGGTAGGCGTACGTTGGAGCAAAGATACCCTGTAAGCAACGAACCGCTTATTTTAGACATCTATCTGGGCCGCTGTCTGAGCTAGGTAAGTGATGGAACGTGCAAGAATGTAAGAAGGAGGAAAGGAGGGTGCTCGAGGGAATTGATGTCCACGGCTATTTCGGCATCCTCCGATAAGCCGCCCTAATTCTTGCGGTGGCGTCCGATTCTTCGAGTTACACTAGTACTTGCTCGAACTACACAACGGCGGCCAGTTCAGGCCATATCAAGCATGCTCACGGTATCATCTCAGAAAAACATGTCATATCGTAAGAGATCTCGAGGGAGCAGTAGAAATGCCCCTTCTTACCTCCTCTAAGCTTCTTGCTTCACATTTTCATCATCACGCGCCGCGACACTACGCTCCGAGTCCTGGCGCCAGACGACTATCCAACTAACATATCCGCACGACCTATCAGTACCCTCCGATATACTCGGACAGTCTTGGGGCTGTATTGTCATACTGTCAAAACATGTGCGTGTCTTCTCGTCATACTGAAAACTCTGTTCGTCTTGAAGAGTCTCGCGCCTACCTTGCTATGGTTGTATTCAGCCTAATATCGATAACCACAGGCTCAAACCGTGGCACGACTTCACCCGCGACCCGACTATGATCTCATTCTAGACTACGGCATGGCGTGTGCGATTCAGGGTCTTCAGCTCCAAACACCTGTTCTTGTTGCTATCCCCGCCCCCAACACTTTTGATCTTTGTCCCTTTGCCTTCTGCAGAGGATGACCCGTCCTGACCGTCCTGTTTCTGAGGACTACGTTCCTCTCCTTTCTCCAGAGGAGTGGAAAGAACGCATACCCACTGAAGAAGGACGATACCCGTTTATTTTGTGGGCTTGCGTCGCGTTGACCTCATTTGTGACAGTGGCGTCTGCCATCGCTGTTTACTCGCTCTCATCGGCACTCAGTGTCCCGCTGAGCCCATCTGGTCTCAGGAGACTAACGCCATACCCCAACATGGAGACAGTGGGAGGCATCCAGCGGTGGAGGTCAAAGGGTACTTCCTCTTGCTGTTTCATTCATCACAGCCTTAGCTTATATCATTCCTGCAGGCCCCAAAATGTGGTTCCCCAACACGATCGTCCATGTGAGCTCATCTGAACAGGACAAAGTCTTTAATCCCGGGAGTAAAGTCCTCCTCAGTGCGACGGCAAGCTTTCTCCTCTGCGCCACTTCACGTAGTTTTTTCTTGGTTGACGTCTTCGCAAATAGGACTCCACATTCTTCCGCTGGTCAACCCGACTCTCACCATCCGCTCTCTGTTATATCGAAGCCGTTGTTTCGGACGCTTCCGCCCTCGCGTCCAATAACAAGTCCTTCGTTGCCGTCGGGGACGTTTCTGCTCTAGAGATATGGAACGTCACTTCCCCCCTCCCCAAGAATCTCACCTATGATACTCGCCCTTCGCGCCTCAACTTGATGGGAACTGTGAATTTCAGCGCAGAATATGTGAAGGAGGCGGATATTGGATGGCAGCTGAGGGTACCGACACCAAGGTTGGAGTGTGGCGGGAGGCGGAATACGGTGATCGAAGTGGCGTGCTCGGAGGAAGCCATAAGAAAAAGCGGATGTAGGCTTGAGTTTCTGCAAATATTCTCAGAGCCACCTCTATGTGAGTGTCGTCTTCCTACCTAAGTATTACGGAGAAATTGAGTCCAATATGTCTTAGCGTTCGACATGCAAGAACTTCGATGATTAGCAGGATTCGGTTCGCCTTGAAAGGCATTGGTATTTGCAGTGACGACTGGTGTAGTACGTTTGAACAAATAGTACAAGGGCATAGGTGTACAGTAACGATTACCATTCATGCAGTCACATTTACAAGTTGCTCAAATAATGGCTCGCGTGAAACCTTTGAGACGGTTAGAAAGGCTGTTGAGCTCGTTTACTGTCCGACAAGAAGTCGTGATTTCTTTCAGGTACCACACCTTCGTCGACGTGCCACTGAACCAGTCGGGATGTTATCATTTTACGGGACAAAAGACACCACTAAGAACACTATAAACCTCCGCTGTAGTAATCATACATTCTGAGCACCTCGGATCAACACAAAATACATCGCGGCCAACACAATCGGAGGACGGCTCGAGCCATAGTAATCACGCAAGTAATTCTTCCGACACTGAAAAAAACTCTAGCGAGTCAGTTCTGGACTGCAGTACCTCTGAAACGGAGAAACTCACGCAGCATAACGCTCAGAAATATGTGCTCAGTCCTCAGCCTCGTCGACATCATGGACTAGGTAATACTGTTGTGCAAAGCGATGTGAAGTAAGCCTTCCGTATCACCACGACCGTCCGAAGAAAAATCACCTCTAATTCGCCTAAGGTACCCAGAACGGCCTTGTGGTTAGTTTCGAAGTCTCCCTTGTGCAAATATATTTAGCGTATAGAGATTACTTACGTTTCGGAAGACTGTCCCTCGCCACAATGTCATTGGTGCCAGTGGGGCTGGACTGAACACCAGTGCAGATGACAGCGGCAAAAGCGAGGATGATCTTGTAGTTCATGACTGAGTTGGGTAGGAGAGTACAGGTGGGATGTTGTTGGAATGTTGGGTCAGGCTAGTGATAACGCGAACCACAGTTACCCATCAAGAACGACCCAGCCTTATATACCAGCTCTGAGTCCTTTGTACTAGAGTAAGCTCGGGCTCGAAAGTAAAGGCGCTAAAAGATGCAGAGGTTATGGCTCACCACGCAGTACAGAACGAACGGTCGCTTTAGCAGCTGAGTACCCTGGATCCCACATACCATTCATCAGAACACAGAAAACCTAAGGAATGGGGATACTCGGCGCGGTTGGAGATACTCTCGTCACCATTTTCTCCAGTAACGGATCTTTCTGAGGGATATTTTTGGACTTAGTTGATATGAGACGTAAAGTCAAAGATGCAAAGAACCACAGGCCCTATTTGATGCTCCCGTCATGTAACCTTCATGTGATGATGACTCTCGAGAGCCCTGCACCATACAAAAATTGGGCGCACCAGTTGTAATGTTCCGAGACGGTCGGACGCCCCAGAAATCAGGTGCGTATTGACACAGTTTGTCGCTCAAGAAGCAATGACGGACATGTCGAAGAAACGGACCTAATATTGTTTGCAGCACCTCACAAAAGTCAAAGGGTTTCCTTGAGACTTCAGATGCGCTCAAAAACTCTGAGCCCAATTTCTGGTTAGGATTCAATCCCACAGGAATTACTGTAGAGAGTGTACTCTGGCCAGAGCGACGGTTTGAAGGGCCTCCAGGGTCGCAGCAATCGCCTTCTAGAGACGTGTACTGGATGCCCTCCAAGAACAGTGCCACGAATCCCGTGTCCCAATCACCCGATAGCGAGTACACAGCACGGCGGATGGCCTTCTGCTCATGCTGAAGAAGAATCACAAGGGCAACACCCACTCTACGATACCTCAGAAACAACCAGAGCCATGCACTCGAATCATTACAGAGCAAGGAAAATAGGCTCTCAATGGCCTCGTTTGGTTCTATTCGTTAGGACCATCGTGCACTACAAGCATACCGAGAAATCGAAAACTGGAAGAGTCTGAATCCGTAGCAAGGGCCTTTCATTACGCTCTGCATCGGGCTATCATGTCAGTGCAAACTCGATGAATGTTGATATAAAGGAGCTCACTAAAAGTGACGACTCTTCAGACTTCATCGGCTGCGGTCTCTGCATCGGCAAAAGTGTAAAGGCCCTGTATCACAGTAGTGTGTACTTTCAGTATATGTCATGGACGAGCATAATAACGGTGGGCACATAAAATGGTACTTACATTGCAGCTTCCGCCTGAATAAAATCGTGAGATATCGTTCCTTGTAACACTTTAGAAATCTGAGAGTCACTTACGCTTCTCAGGGTTCTTGTCAGTGTCAGGACTGGCAATGAAGTACGATGCCTGCCAAATTTGTCAGTAAGTTCAGATCCTTTCCTGAGGCTTCATAAAGTGGCTCACTCCACTCCCGCCGATACCTGTATTGTTGGTTTCAGACAAAATTCAGCATCTCTGCGGAGTAAGAATGTCCTATCTTACACTTACGCCTTGTAAGATCGTAGTTGGCTCTCGTGTCAACGTTACCTGCATAGACATATATAGTAGTAAGCATTGAGTAGTATTGTAGAGTTGGTGAGCGTATGGAGCTCATTTATAACTTACCCTCGCAGTTATCAATGGGACGTGCTTGGGCACCGGCAATAATGGTAGCAAGAGCGAGAATGATGTTGAAGATCATGTTCAGCTTGTGGAGTGCGTCCGTGCTCTGAGGTAGAAGTTTGGGTAAAGGGTGTGGTCGTGCAAGCCGCACGCTTTATAAGCATATCTCGAGCCTCGCAACCCGTCCGCTTTCGTGTACCCCGGGACAACTAGAATCTGAGATAGATGAGGAAGGGACCTGACTTTGTGGTCGACAACGTGATCAGAGGATGAATATGGACATAGAGCGAGATATGCCTGAGAGGGCCTCGTTGGAGCTGTTACGGAAAGGATCAATACACTTACCGTTCATTGTTGAGGATTGTAGAGCCCCAAATTCATTCGAGGTATATTAAACAGAAACTGAGGCGTTCCCCAGCCTCATTGGCAAGGCGCACGAAACGGTGGACGATTTTCCACTTACAAGGCAGGATGGTCGCACAAGTGTCACTTGTTCCACTCATCGCATTACGGAGCGAAACTCTGCGAAAGCTTCATGAAATGAGGTGCGGAGTTAAAGCTGCAACGGAGTAGTCCGGTTTGTTGTTTTGTGGCGCTTCTCACGTCATGATGGCCTCCAGGCCGAACAATACCATTTTCACTTTCCATGATGCGTTGAGGAAGCCCGACACCATAGGAAGCAGCAGACTATCAGAGCATCCAAGAGAGAATACATAAGAACAGAGGCATCGAACGCTCGCCGGTTACGAGCCTGGAGCTCGACTTATCCAGCCCACCCCGTCAGGCCGGAGTTACCGATGAAAGCTGTACAAGGCTTTACTTGCTCGTACTCCAAGTTAAGAGGTGTGTCAAGCCATTTCGTTTGACGCTGGACGGAGAAGTAGATATGCCGGTGGTCGATAGTACCCACGGTACGCAGGAATGCGAGAGACTTTTTCGGCGTCTGAGGAGCCTGTCGGCAGCATTCTCTGTATGATAGGCTTCCTGTACAAGGGCTGGCAGAACAGTCAGAAGGATCTCATAGACGGCTGAGTTGAGCAGAAATAGTTATGCACTGTAAGTCAATCCATACAACGTTCGACTCTGATAAAACTTCTACTTACGCTTGTTTGTATAAGTACTTGGCGGGTGACCTTCTGCTCATGTCGAAGAAGCATCACAAAGACAAGACCTACTTGACCATGTTGAAGAAACGGTCAGAGCGTTGCACTCGAACCATTACAGAGCGAGGCAAAAGAGGCTCTCATTGGCTTCGTTTGATTAAATTCGTGAAGAACATCGCCCACTACGAGCATACCGAACAATCGAGAACTAAATGAATCCGAATCGGTGGTAAGAGACTGTTTAGCTCTATATCGAGCTAGCATGTCAGTGCATTCTTGATAGTGAATGCTGATTCGAAGGAGCTCACGCAAAGTGACGACTCTTCAGGGGTCATCGGCTTCGTCCCATGCTTCAGCCGCGCCGTACTGTCCCTGTACCACGATTGTGTATCATTCCGTTCCAAGGTCGCTACTAATGAGTTCAAATAACGGTGGACGCAAGTAAAAGGTACTCACAAAGCAACCCCCACCTAGAGATTCATGGGTAAAATCGTGAGATAGCATTTCTCGTAAAACTGGAAATCTGAATATAGCTCACGCTTTGCGAGATCATAGCTGTCTCTTGCACCAACGTTCGCTGTATATGTATCCAGTAGTAAGTATTGAGTGTTATTGTAACGGTGGGTGAGCGTATGGAGCCAATCTACAACTTACATGGACAGTTATTAATGGGACGTGCTTCTGCGCAGGCAATGATGGTGGCAAGAGCGAGAATGATGTTGAAGTTCATGCTCAATTTGTGGACTGCGTCTGAGCTCTGCGATGAAAGTTGGGATGAGGGTGTACGCCGTGCAAGCTGCGGGCCTTATAAAAATGTGTCGAGTCTGGTGATTGGAGCTTGTCCGCTTTCGTGCATTTTGACGTGACCTGGGTCAACGTGAACATTAAATTGATGCATGTTTTGATAAGAAATATGAGGAAGGGACATTACTCTGTGGTCGGCTGCGTGGTTGGAATATGAGCATGAGCATTGTCGTAGAGCGAGATATGCCTAGTATGGTTTCGATAGAGCAGTCGCGGAAAGGATCGGCGCAGTTACCTTTCACGGTTGAGGAATATAGAGCCCCAAAGTCCTTCGAGGGATAGTGCACAGAAACTGAGGCGTTAACCATTGGCTAGGCGCACGAAACGGCGAACGACCTTCCACTCACAAGGCAGGAAAGTGTTGCAGGTCTCACTTGCTCTACTCACGGCATTTCCAAGCGAAGTTCTACAAAAAACCCCATGAACGTGGGGTGCGAAGCTAAAGCTGCAAGGAAGTAGTCCGATTTGTTGTTCTCTGACTCCAGAACAAAATATGCCGTCTTCACTTTCCGTAAAAAGCAGACTACCAGCACGGACCGTCATCTAAGAGAGAAAGCATAGAAACAGCGATATCGAAGGGTTGCCGCCCACGAGTGCAGTTTAGTTGCAACCTTGGGCCTGTTCAAGTCTAGTCAGTCGCTTTCTAGGGTCGGAGCTTGCCGTGATGTAATTTCTCACGGCATGCTCTCTGAGCGGCCGGCCTCCGTTCGTCCTTACTTACTCTTTCGAAATTCTAGATCTCGTTCGTCCTGTACACACTCTCACAGAGCCACATCCCAACTGTATCCTGGGCGATTGCTACGACGTGAAATTTAGCCTCCATTCTCTCGAAGAATACATACCATTGAAACTCCAGTCGCTAGCCTTCAACCTCCGGACGCCCGTGGAACACGCTTTTTATTCTTCCTAATACGCAAAGCAATCTGCGGTTTATGACTGTTGACATACCTAGTGCTGAACTGCCTCCTGATCTGCCAAATTTGAGTTCTCATGTCGCGATAGATTGACGCACTGGCGAAGAGGCCAAGGAGCAATGTGTCCTGTGAGCTTTACCTTCTCCATCTCGTTGCGACTACACGCTGATCATGAACACCACTCTCACGCTGCGGACGTCTCATACGACAGATACGTCCACTGCTATTCATTTCCTGATAATCTCAGACTCAAGCTCTTGGTTCCACCTAGACCTGCCTAGCCTCGAGTCGAAGACGGTGCCACCTGTTCACACTGCGAAACACCCTGCTTTCATGCTCTGACAAAATATAAACTTAGGGCACATGTGAGTAAGTACTTCATCTCCATCTGCCTGAAATCCTGGCGTCGTTGATTCCATTGTGGTGGGTACCTCAAACGACAGCTGTTGGCGGTGGCGTTGTAGAGCGTGCGGCAGAACACATGTTTGCTCCCTTTCGTCCTCATTTCTTTGATGTTTTCGCTCGTACCAAAAGCGGTTTAATTGCAGTTATCATGACCAAAACCTCCCCAGTCTCACGTCGCATACCCCGACCTTTGGCTGCCCGCCAATGGCTTCGTTCGAGGAGTTCAGCCTCGATTTTAAGTGTTCTGCGCAGCTGCGGCATGGTGGTCAGACATCGATTTCGGAGAATATCAACGAGAAGGATGGTGGAAGACTTTCTCACCATTGGCGAAGCCTTTCAGGACTCCCAGTGTATTGTGAGCGCGAAACTTTGTTAATTCATCTGCGTCTTGCAATTTCATTGGTTGGGCTTGACGACGGGATGTGGACGAGATATAGCTCGTGTTTATCATTCTCTGTTCCCGTCTGACCACACCGGGCAACTCCATGGAGAAAGTTGTGAAATTTTCCCGTGTGAGCTTGGGTTTCGAGGTTGAGCTTCTCATCTGTCGCATCGAGATCATCGAGACGGGTCGGAGAACTTTTGACGTCTACACCTCGGACATTCGTACCCCCTCCTCTGGCAGCACCCTCAAAAGTTTCCTCTAGCGTTTTTGACCTGCGATCGTTGGAGCATAGTGAGACAGAGAGGGGGAAGACAATGGTGGCCACCTATGGCTACTCGCATTGCTCTTGCGCGGACAAAATGCGCTTGGACAATGATGATGACGTCACGAGACAACAAGAGCGCTCGGGGAACGGAACTGTCCACGAGGCAACAGTGCCATTTGCCTTCACCACAACTCTGCCGACCTTCTTCCAAACTAGGCTTTCTCAGGTGCTCTTCGCGATGAGAAACAACGACCGAAATCTTTGCATTCCGTTGCACGCGTGAGATGGTTATCCATGCATAGAAGACTCCAGTTATCCTAGCCGACGTCTGCCTGAAGTCGAGAAGCTCTGGTTAGTGCGATGCTCAGCCTTATGGTGAATATTCTGTCTTCAACAACAATAACAATGTGCTCACGTCGTGTCCGGCTTCTTCTACGCTACGTTCGCTTCCGCTTCGTCGCTGATCCCAGTTCAGTAAAGTCACACTTCCGACATCTGAGGGTTACTCCACCTGTACAGGAGATGCTCGGCGGGTGCCATGTTATTGTTCGTATCAAGTGCGAGCGCTTGATAATCTCGTTTTGGGGTGCACAGGAGATGCCGAAACGCAATAAAAACGGGACGGATAACGGTCAACACGAAGTTGCCATCCTTCGAGCACACTGTCCGGCCTCCTAACTCGGTCACTATGGCTCCTTTGTCCATTCTTAACGATCACCTTCATACGAGCTTCACAGCTTCTCTCTTTTCACTCAGCGTTCTCGCTGGGTTGTACATCTGGCGTAGACGGAATGCGAAGTACGCTGGAAAGCAACTACCACCTGGGCCTCCTCGACTTCCAATTATCGGGAACCTTCTTCAGATGCCAAAGGATCACGAATGGCTGGTATACGAGAAATGTGAGTCACCGCCTAATCTTTCAACATTCGAGTTTATTCAACGAATAATTTATTCTCATAGGGGCGAAAGAAACAGGTCATCTCGGCATTGCTTCGTTAGTTGAGTAATTACTGATAATGCTGCTATGTTTAGGTAGCGAGCTCGTCCACTGTGACGTTCTGGGTAGCCATATAGTTGTGGTGAACTCTGCAAAAGCCGCCAACGAGATTTTCGTCAAGCGATCAGCCATCTATTCGGACAGGTATCGTATCATTGCTGCATCCTTTGATCCTCGGGCATCTCTGATTTAATAATATCCTTCGACAAAGGCCTTTTATTCCCTCGTTCTCCGTTCTGTGCGTATTAAGCTACGGGAATGGAGTTGACGATAGCTGATCTCTCCCTACCAATAGCCTCGGTTTTAACTGGGTCGTAGCCACGTTCCCATATGGTGATCGTCTGAAAGCTGCACGAAAAGCGTTTCACGCCTTCTTCCAACCGTCCGCTGTCAAGGTAGGCAGGTGTTTCGACTTGCTTTATTTGCCTCGAGTTTCAAACCCTTGATCCGGATCAGGACTACCGACCCATCGAATGCACAGCTACTCATCAGCTCTTACGCCATCTCGTTCACAAGCCAGCTGATTTCAAGGAGCATCTTCGCCAGTGAGCACCATTATCTCATGTCCTTCAGGGAAAATATGCTCAGTTGTACGGGTACATGAAGCATGGCTGGCGCAATCATCCTCGACATCGCGTATGGAATCAAAGTCAAACCGCAGCACGACCCTTTCATCGAGACCGCAGAAGGTGGGCTGGAAGCCGTCACTACCATTGCGTCCATAGAGGCGCAGATTTTTGATTTATTCCCTGCGCGTATGTGCCTTCCTCTGGGAAAATACGATTATCAGCGTACATACAGAAAGCTGACGTCTCTTGTTGATGTAGTGCTCAAGTTACCCTCTTGGTTTCCGGGCGTTGGTGTAAGCACTTCGCTTCGAATCGATACATCGGTACTGATCACATTTGTCAAACAGTATAAGAAGAAAGCAAGCGAATTATGCCATTGGAGTAAGGATATGCTCAACCATCCTTTTGAAGCGACGAAGGATTCCTTGGTGAGCTATTCATCGCTTCTCGGCTTTACCACGGATCGAGGAGCTCATCCACGATGCGGGATGTCCTCGTGGTATCATATAGGCGAGTGGGACTGCCTCTCCTTCGGTCGCTGCGACTTTGATCACTCAGCTCGAGAGTAAGAAATCATTGCCCGAGGATGAAGGTGTGGCGAAGGGGCTTACGGCTAATATGTGAGCTCGCCCGACTTTTTCTGAGTTTTGCCCTCAACTGACTATGTTACCCCGGTAGGTATATTGGTACGTCTGCCGTCTTTGAGCTGCAACGTGCGCTCGTCCAATGAGGTGACTAACCGCACGCTGTCGCGACTCGGCATTCAGGTGGTGCCGATACGGTACGCACTCGCTCTTCGTAATGATGTCCGTGGGTCTCACAGATAATCTATTCAGACTGTTTGCGCTCTCGAGAACTTCTTCCTCGCCATGGCCCTCTGCCCCGAAGCTCAGAGGAAAGCACAAGCTGAAATAGACTCCGTCATTGGAAACGACCGGTTACCTGAGTTCTCGGATATAGACACGCTCCCGTATGTCAAGGCTTTGACGGAGGAGGTGTGGAGGTAAGCGGTTCGCGATATATTCTCGAAGAAATCAGACTCAGATGTAACATGTTACTGCTTTAGATGGCGTATTGTTGGTCCATTAGGTAGTCCTGATCGATGTTTGCATTTTCACATAACGACACTGACTGGAATATCTACAGGATTTCCTCATAAGCTAACGGAGGACGATGTGTTTGGAGACTACTTTATCCCAAAAGGTAGCACCGTGATCGGGAATATCTGGTCCGTACATGGTTTTAGCCTTTATCATATTGGTCTTCGCGATATCAAGTCTAACTCGACACACTCACAGGGCGATTCTACACGACGAGTCCGTCTACGGGCCCGATGCCAACGATTTTAACCCAGACCGCTACCTGAATAATCCGGACCTCCCTGAACCCGAGGCAGTCTTCGGTTTCGGACGGCGCATCTGTCCAGGACGCTTCATGGCTCGTGAATCTGTTTGGCTGGCTGTGGCATCAATTTTGGCTACACTGAAGATCGAGAAGGCAGTGGATGATCAGGGTAAGGAGATCGAGCCTGTGGACGATCATATGTCGGGGATCGTTGCGTGCGTTCCCTCTCATTCACATTCTCTGAGTTACGTTGTACTGAAGCTGAGTTTGTATCGCGATACGCGAGGTACAGGTATCCTCTCCCTTTCAAGTGCAACGTCAAGCCTCGCTCGCTTACTGCCGAGAAATTGATCATGGCCACCGAAGTATTCGACTCGGATTAAAGAGCCATGGCTCATAGATACTATTTTCTCTCGCTCTTCCTCCTCGCCTTCCGTACTCGTTTTCTATTTCATTACCTCCTTTCACCTCATCCTTTGGTCCATAACGATAACTTAAATCATTTATGATGAGTTCGGTACCCACTCCTGGTGGCTTTTCACATTTCTTCCTGGGATTCTTTTTACCCTTATTATTGTAGTATTTTGCCATGGTGTACGGGAGTATATGCGAGCAAACCTCGGAAGATGCTATACTTTACGATTACACTTAATGAATGTTGTACTACTTATGTTCTGAAAAAGAAAAGAAAGAATAGCTCTATGGAGAGAAAATTAGCTCTAAAAGGAGCTTCCTTTCCTTCTTCCACCGTTGAGTGAACGACTGAACGACGAACGCGTCGATGCGACGCGGACACGTGAGTCGCGTTTACGGCTTTCCTCGCTACTCCGTTGTGGCGCCGAACATCTAGGTAGCTCGAGAACGCAGAAGCTGGCCATCTCATTGTTGCTCCCCGGATGCCACACTGAAAAAGTACTGGTTGAAAAGTTCTTCGTCTGTGACAGGCGTACTACTAGCATACAACAAATATTTGACTGCTCTCCTCCCCTCTACTTGTGTTCTCTCACTTCATCTCAGAAAGAAATAACCCGATTGTGTAAGCGAAAAACAATGTGACAGCATTGTGGCGAAGGTCGAAGGTTAATATTGGGAATAATGATAGGTCGTGCGGTCCTGAAAGTAAAGGGTACAGTTGTGTAAGTACGTAGGACGAAGAAGCGGTGGTTCATACGAAGCGATGCACGCCCGCAAAATTTGATAAAGGCAGAGGTGCCCAGAGAGAAATGCACACGTACATGCGGATGGTTAGCAGGTCTCAGTTCTTGGGTGAACGAACGGTGATATTGGATAGCGTGGATCGCCGATCGCGTTTAAGCAATGACACAGTAAGTTGAGTTGCCCCCACCGGATTCGGATTCGACGGGGTGCGAAGTAGTGGGCTGGGACTCCGAGGGAGCAGCGGGGATAGAGGCGACAGTGTTGACGAAGGAGTCCATCTGAGAAGGATAGAAGGGGTTGAGAAGTGCGTAAGCGAAGACGAGGAGTTTCGCTGAGGTGTGTGTCGAGTTCCTATGAAGCCTGGAGAGCCCTGACGCTCGAGGGATGGCCTTTATACTCTTTGTACCCGACACTGCTGTGAGGCCAGTGAGCTGAAAGCCGTGTTACAGTTAACAGATACCTGTTGGGCGAGCCAAGGCCAAAGACAATAGCAGCAGGAGCAAGATGCTCGAGGATATTCTTTGGGCGCATGGAATGTAACCGATCCACAGTTGCATGCGTAGAATGTGTCAGCGTTCTGTGTGGCACAACGATAGGATACCAAGTAGCACACTCACATTGCTTGCCCGCATCGCGCCCGGATCTTTGTAGCTGACTAGTAATCATCTCACTGCTCAGGCTCAGAGGGGCCTGCAAAACAATAAGGATGAGTGTCGTGGATCCATTGGTGGTGTTGCCTTTTCTGGACTAAAACTTCCGTGAGTAATGAAGTTCGGAACAGCAGACAGAACGAGCCTTGGGCATCCGATTGAAACATCTGATGAGTGGGAAACATCCAGCCGACACTTCTGCGTGTAACTTATCCAATGGGGACAGTCCGACTCAATACCCATGTTCTCCACAGACAACGGTCATAGATCTACAAGTATTCGACGGAATACGGTCCGATGATACAGCCCAGCAGCATTTGAAGAGGCGAGGTGGCAAATGCTTCTATTGTTTGCAGCGGATCGTAGTATGAGATAAGATGGGACATCCGCCCCATCTTCGTTTCAAATCCCAAGATCGTCCTGTACTACAGCTGAGCATACAGCTGCCAGTACCCATTTACTAGCAGTACAGGTGTGCTATGTCAGATCTTGCACCGATTGAACTACTGCTGTTCGTCCCCGGAAAAAAGACCTGGACGTACCTGAACTAAAACAATGGGGTGAGATTTGTCGTCGAGTTGTATTTGACGCTGCTGTAGATAGCACATCGCAGCATGAGTATACACGAGCGGGCGTACATATCATGTGTGTGGTGTGTCTGCCATGAACCTGAGCGCTGCATAGAGGTAAGTCAATATTGATGCGGGCATAAGGAAAAGTACCTACAAGGACCACGGACTACATCGTCATGTAGGCAGGACGACATGCCATAGACAACAGCTGAAGGTCACAAATGTACCTCGAGAGCGACTAATGGATATTCAAGCTCTCGAAGGTGTGGTGGTTACTGATTGTGTCGCCCCGTTGCGGCTATTGAATCAATTTGCTCTCGACTTTGAGCTCTATTGGGTAAGGAGTTCGTGGACTCGCAATGTATGACAACAGATAAACAAGCCGAACCAGATGCGTTCCAAAAATGGCCCGGGAAGAGAGAAGCTTGCCAATGGCTGCAGAGTTCAAGTTGTTGGACAGTGAGACTCTCACGAGACCAGGAGTTGCATCACGAGCTGCTTTGCCTACAGAACAAAACATAGATGAGAAGTTGGACCGACTCGCTCACACGAGTAGTAGTAGATAGTCCGGTGTTGGGGCGACGAAGTATCGCCAGAACTGTGCGGCTCGTGAGTAGGTTTCTCTTCTGTGATCCTGACCAGATCGGAGAGGACGTATAGGTCTAAGCTCGTGATTTGCCTTGATTTGCATGGAGTGGTCGCTGGCTGCCATTGGCAAGGCGTACTATTCCGCCTTACGCTGGTCGAAACATCGGAAGCCGATAATATCAAAGAGATCTTAGCAGAAGGTTTCCGTCCTGTGATGTTTAGCTCGTGTCGTTGTTTTTTTCTTGCTGGTGATACTTACTGCCAACCTCTGCCAACGTCACGGTTGAGGAGGCCGGGTGGACTCGGGAGTCGGAGCCAATGAGAAATCTGATCGACAGTGAAAACTCGGTCTTTTTGTGGCGATTGAGGGCGATTGAGGGCGACGAATGACCGGATCGGGACAGATTGCGCAATTGAGAGATATTGGTGAAGACTGTCAGAGACCGTGTGAATTCGAGCCTAGCAGAAAACATAGATGACGCGTCGATGCAAGCGCGTGAACGTATGAACGTTTGGCCTTGGCTTGAACTACCTTTTGCCCGCCGCATATGGTAGACTCCTTCCTTGTTACTTGTTCGGTTGTCTGATCGCTTTGAGCAATGCAATGTCTGTTTTGCCTGATGTCGTGGCATATGGCTGGAATTGCATCAAGGCTTGTCGCTTGCAACTTTACCGACCCCGTCTGTCTTTCGCAGAGGGGCACTCGACGCTACGAGAGCTCGGGGTCTGAACTAGTGTTCTGCTGGCTCATTTGGCAGTACTGTTGTACTCTTTCTCAGCTCTGGGATTCTCTTGCTAGTCAGATTCTCGTGAGGCAGCATGTCCGACCAAGAAGAGACCATTGCCGACATCGACAAACGTCCTCAGAAAAAAGCTCGAACTGACAATCGTTCTTTTCATTGTGATTGCCACCAACGATGTGGTGGAGTCCCCAGACAGGTGTCGGAGAAGACATGGAGAGCGCACGCAGTCTTCCGTGGTACAGCTGCGGTAGGTACGTGTATAGATGCCCACTCTGGCAGCATCACGTCTCTGAAATTAACGATGTGTTGGCGAAAATCAGCTGCACCTGACGTTCCCCATGCGCCACAATTTATTCAAGGTCATGCAGGCGAAGGTGATAGACTTCCCGGAGAAGTTCAGGTATGTGGATATCGTCTTCTTAATCCGAAATGACATTGACAACTTCATGTACATCCTGTTGTAGGCACAGCAAGGGGCTGTTCAGGAACACGACAGATACATTGTAGGCATACTTTTAGTTGTGCTGTGATGTATCTAGACGAAGTTCGCTCACGATATATTCTTACAGGAGCCTGCCGGTAATGATTTTGCCGGTTGGGATGATGATGACGAAGAAATCCCGGTTAGATCGCCGACGCGAAGCGCTACTGGTTCTCCGGTATATTCTTTCACACACAGTTGATGTAGACTTGGTGCTTACACAGGCTTGTATTTTCGTATTTAGAGAGAACCTGAACCACCACCAGGTGGCCCAGGTGACGACATTCCTCCCGATCCTGATCCTGATCCAGATCCAATACCCCGACAACCTGTGCCACCCGAGGTAGGGGAACAACCTCCCGGAAACCCCCCTCTCTTCTCTAGGATCCCTAGCATTCAGACTACACTCGAGTTTCAGCAGGCGCTGCAGAACGCCACACTTCAGAATAGCGCTTTAGATGACGATGCCATATACCGTCTTCAAAACCCCCGCACTGAGCAAATCGATCTCTCCGCAGACCCCTGTCTCGACTGGTCCATCAGCGCCTTCATCGACTGCCTGAACGCGTCCAATAAAACATATTCCAAACTCCACGATACCTACCTTCGAACACATCCGGAGCAAGACATGCTCTCCTTTGCGCAGGTCAAAAAGCGCCTCGGAGACATGACCGGTCTGGTTCCAATCAAATCAGACATGTGTCCAAACTCGCACATAGCGTACACCGGACCATACGCGGACCTCACCAGATGCCCAACGTGTTCCGAACCCCGCTACGACCCCATCATCTTCGAGAAGTCGGGAGGCAAAGTCGCCCAAAAGTATTTCTATACACTTCCTGTCGGTTTCCAGATCCAAGCCGCACGCAGCTCTCGTGAAGGCGCAGAAAAGTTCGCATATGCTTACGACGACATGAAGTCCCTCCTTGCCGAACTCGAGGCCGCTAACCGTGACATATCCGACATCGACATCTTCAAGGATGTTCTCCAGAGCCGCGGTCTTCTCGAGGCGGTACGTGACGGCGTCATCGGGAAGAATGATACCATTCTCCAATTCTCCATCGATGGCGCACAGCTCTACCGTCATAAGAAATCCGATACCTGGATATATCTCTGGATGTTCGTAAATTACTCCCCCGACTTTCGCTTCAAGAAGACCTACGTATATCCCGGTGGAATATTCCCTGGCCCCAACGCACCGGAACATCTCGACTCCTTTCTGTTTCCTGGGCTTCATCATGTTATCGGGTTGATGAAAGAGGGATTGAAGGTCTGGGATGCGCTTCAGGAGAGGGTCGTCGTGGATCGGCCCTTCTTCGCATTTGCGACTGCAGATACCACCGCGATGGAGAAGCTTTTAGGATTCGTCGGTGCTACCGGATGCTGTGGATGCCGTCGCTTCTGTGGACAGCTAGGTCGTCATTTATTCGGAATACCGACTTACTACCCCGCGTGCATGCATCCCGTTGATTGCGACCTTCCCGACGATCAATGCACTCATACCGACATCGACCTTTGGGACCCGGAGCGCGAGTGGACGGAATCTACCGCGACTTTGATGGCACGGTGAGCAGTGATATCCATTCGCTGTTTTAGCTATCTATTGACAAAGAAGTATGCAGGTACAATGCCGCTACATCAGGAAAAAAATAGAAGTGTAAGCACGACTACATACCCTACTTATGGTGCTTAGGCCCATACACAACCCCCCCTCGGGTTAGGCTCCTTAGGGAGACAGCCGGATACGGTAGGCCTACTTAGCGACCGGCCAGCCTACCATATTCCTAAGCAACTCTGTTTAGGCTTGGGGCTGCACGTCTGTTACCCCTATCATAGGGATAAGTAGAGATCAGCATTCTCCAGTACTCAATTCATCCCAAAATTAGTTGGATTCTTCCAGTAGGATTCCTCCTTCTTGATGCTGGAGATTCAATAGATGATTCGGAAAAAGTGGTTCTCATTGTAATTGAAGGGTACAAAGTGATGGAATAAATCTACCAATGCAAGCCTGTATCTATGACCTTGCCTAGACTACTGCTTCGTGCAATCCTTCGTGCTCCCACACAAGCCAGACACAACCACTAGAGCATGACCTAAAATGAATGTATGAGGGAAAGGTGATGGTCAATATGGTAAGAACACAGACCCAAAAATCGCTGGGCCACGGCTCTCTCCTTGAGAGGTGGCAGTACTTTGCACACACAGGAAGCGATAGGAATTCCTCGAGATGACTGCTCAGTGCTCACCTTAGACATTCTCTCTCACTATGCAGGCGGCTGCGATGATACACATAGAGGTGAAAATGTAGGTACACACAAGACAAGAGAAATACCTATCGTCATACAAACAACATATGTTGCTTAGCGTGGCGGAAATGAGCCAGTAAATGCTGAGAAGGGGACGCACCTGTACAGTCGAAGCCTTTCTCGTGCTTTCATCCTCGAGATTTACCAGCGTTGACGGAGGTAAGAACGGCACTTGCGCATCGTGAAGAGCAAGTGAAGAGCAGATGATGGAGGTTGAGAACGAAAGAGTCTGAAAGGACCCAGCTGACGAAATGAAGGCTTTATATAGAAATGTGTAATTGTGTGGCGGTGGCTCACCGAATATTCGGGAACATTCAGGTTTCATGACGTCATAAGTTAGCGTTTGCCACACTGAACTCAGAACACGCAAACGACTGCTAACGGTCAAATTGACGAATGTCTCGTCGTTTGGGGAGTGTATAAACATTGTATGGGACCGCTCACTTGATTCTGTAGAGTAAACCATCTTCAGATGCTGTCTAGAAACAGCTCACTGCTCGTCACCCTGCCGGGTCGACTCTGGCAAGCTTAAAGCTATGCCACATCAATGTCTTTGCTCCGAGGCGGGCTGAATACGAGTGGCTATGATATGAGAGCCTAGGGTAGATCCGGAGTATATAAAATAAGGAGACAACCGGATGGCTAAGCAGGCTATGCAGGTTGGCAGGATCAATATGCAGTCCTAAGTAGCAAGCAGGATTGATAAGTGGTTCTAAGCAGTGATACTTAGGGCTGCCCAGAGCTGCGGCACGCTACCTAGGCTAAGTAGCCCGCTCTAACGCTAAGCAATAAATTCGGTTTTCCTGATGTATTGCTGAGCTTATTCGTGCACCTAACAAGACCGCATTCGAGAAGATTCGCCTCAGAACGGGCCTGAACAAGCCCAGCATCTTCACTTCCATCCCCCGCTCGCTCGGCGTTCCCAGAATTTTCCCTTCCGATCTCATGCACCTCATCTGCTTGAATCTTACCGATCTTCTCTTCGGTCTCTGGCGCGGAACATTGAAATGTGGCGAGAACGACTTAAAGGCGACTTGGTCTTGGGCTATCCTTCATGACTTCCTCTGGGAAGAGCATGGAGAAGATGTCCGTCGTGCGACACCTTACCTCCCCGGTTCCTTTGACCGTCCACCACGCAATCCTGCAGAGAAGGCTTCGAGTGGGTACAAGGCCTGGGAGTGGCTCATGTACGTCTTCGGAATGGGGCCTGCCGTCTTCTACGGCGTTCTGGAAGAGCCCTACTACAGCAACTTCTGTCTCCTCGTCCACGCTATCCGCATTCTCCACCAGCGAACGATCACTCGAGCAGAGATGATACAAGCACACAACGAGCTCATCCAGTTCGTCGACGACTATGAAAGGCTTTACTATCAAGGAAAGTCCGCACGCCTACACTTCGTTCGACAGAGCATCCACGGTCTCCTTCATCTCAGTCCTGGTATCCCCGACTATGGGCCACTGGGGCTCCTCGCTCAATGGACCATGGAACGCACCATTGGCAATCTCACCGAGGAAATCCGTCAGCCATCCAACGCCTTTATGAACCTCGCTGAGCGTTGCGTTATTCGAGCTCAGGTCAACGCGATCAAGTCCATGTATCCGCAGCTACAGGATGCTCCTGTCAAAACACATCCCGATGGCGCTCAAAGCCTTGGCGATGGATACTATCTCCTGCATGCGAAAGACAACTGCCCTCGTGAAGTTCGGCCGTGCGAAGAAGTAGCCATCAAGAACTACTACGCATCCATGGGGCGGCCTGTGGATCCTAATTGGCATCCGCGGGTTACGAGATGGGCTCGTCTTGAGATTCCGACTCAACAAATTGCTCGTTCACTCTGGAAGGAGTCTAAAAAGCCATTGGAGCAGACGCGTATGGCACGCAATGTTAAGGTATGTCTTCACTAATGTTTTGCACTGAGCTTAGCTGATCATCAACGAATAGATGACGCTGGATGGAGCCACATGTCTTGGCGAAGTCCAGTACTTCTTTCATCTTCAAGTACAAGACGATCTACAGACGGTAGCTATGGTCTCCGTTTATGAACCACCGAGTGAGACCCTCTTGGGAGCGTCACGGGAAACGTTCATATCGTGCAGGCATGGTGGAGAGCAAGGTACGCGGGTGGTTGATGCAAAGGCTATTGAAGCTGTTGTAGGGATGGTGCCGCACAAGGTGACTTTACCTGAGGGTGAGGCTTCCGATAACCGTTATTACTTGGTTGAGAAGCCGGGTTTGCCTGTAGCGAGTCTCGGAGAGGCTCCTCAAGAGCATGTGCAGGAGCGTAATGATGCAGCAGAGAATGCATAAGTCTTTAGTAGCATGCAATACTTACTGTACATACAAGTCATATTAGAACCAGGGCACCCAAGATACAAGTAGAGACCAAGAAGAAGGTAAGATCTATTAAGACGCGAGACGCGTCTACTAAACCAACATGATCTAATCTAATCTAATCTACGTTATGATGTTCGTATTGCCTTCACATACTCCAATACTCCTCCTCAAGACGTACATCATAAGTGAGTGATAAGTGAAGAGAAACGAAACACTCTGCAAAAAGAAAGTCCAAGTAAAGTAACGTGTATACGGAATGAATGCATTGACTTTCTCGTCCTACATCAGCAAGACCGCATTTGGCTAAACCTAACTATTTCGGTCTACTCGGTCTACCGGTAGACACAAATAGATCGTTTGACAGTATCTATTCTCGTCTATTCTTTTTAGACCTGCCTTCTGGGAGGCACGAGATAGAGCATGATAGAGCACAATAGATCACTTCATTTTTCTTGTAGAGCACCAGATAGAGCACAATATCCTTCAAACTTATTGACCAGTTTTGCTGGTAAAAGCTATATATTGCTGATATAGAACAAGCTATGTACATACATGAGACGAGACTAGCACATCACAAAGAAACATGATACAGTATCGTTAAGCCAACGGAATCC
This sequence comes from Stereum hirsutum FP-91666 SS1, assembly GCF_000264905.1. Taxonomy (NCBI): domain Eukaryota; kingdom Fungi; phylum Basidiomycota; class Agaricomycetes; order Russulales; family Stereaceae; genus Stereum; species Stereum hirsutum. The sequence goes on along the minus strand of NW_006763141.1, from coordinate 490,891 downwards.
CGACTCCTACCAGGCAGCTACAGACCTGAGGACGTGCAAGACCTATTCCACACGGAACCCTCAGTCCTCCAATGCACACTTGGCTCCACATACAGCAGTCTCCTCCCCATGAATTGCCCTGGATCTTGACAGTTTCCCGTGTCGAAGGGGTCGAAGCTCGGGAGTTGTAGTCATACATGCATGTAATGGGTGAAGAAGTACACAGAGCGGATAAAACGGTCGAGGTGGAAACGAAGAGAAGAGAGAAGGGGGAGGCGTACCGAACTGTCGATGTACAAAGCTGAGCACTGCA
>NW_006763141.1:404565-488960 GCF_000264905.1 Stereum hirsutum FP-91666 SS1 | reverse complement strand
CCCTTTCTACCCTGCCGCTCGTTTCCCCGTATCGCGGCTGCTTCGGCTTTGGACACTGCTGTGTCGCCTATGGCCGTATTCCGGTCGGTATCGTAAAGCATCCATCGTGGGTTGTCAGACAAGAGGGCAATCGCAGGAGATGAGCTCACGGATGTCTCCCCGTAAACTACTCGCTGGCTTTCATGTATTCAAATGTTGCAGGTTGCTCGAGTGTCTAATTATGTACCTAGTATATTTTATGTAGCCATACTGTAGATATACAAGCATATTTAACAGTGCCGGCAGTGGTCTGCACGCTGAAGCTCCTCGAACCGGGGAATTTGCGGGGTTGTAGCACTCTATTGAAGCTCCCGCAGCTACCGAAGCCCGAAATGTCTACCAAGCTCTACAAGCGCCCACGGGCATAGAGCGAAAAGACTGATTAGATCGGAATAGACCGAAAAGTTAGATTTAGGCAAATGCAGTCTTGCTGATGTATGTCCTCAATAAGACATAGTCGGTATAAGTACTGGGATAAACGAGAGAACGAAAGAGAGCGAGAGAATGATAGAAAGGAAAAATGATAAAAAGAAACATGATAAACTCAAAGATATAACAGGCGTCTCCTCCTCCTATCGCGTAACCGTTGGTGGGGGTCCAAGTCCTAACTTCCCCCTCAAATAACTATGCAGCGGTGCCGGCAGTGCTTTCGTAAAGATATCTGCGATGTTCTCTTTTGTCGGGACGTAATGGAACCATAACTTCCCGAGCTCGACATAATCCCGAACGAAGTGGTGTTTGATATCGATGTGCTTGCTCCGCTGGTGGTGTGATTGATCCCTCGTTAGCGATATCGAAGACTGGTTGTCGCACTGGATGACGGTCGCTGTTTTGGGTTCGAGTTCGAGTTGCGTGAGCAGGTTCCTGAGCCATAGTGCCTCCTTGCTCGCATGTGAGCACGCCATGTACTCCGCCTCCGAGGTTGAGTCCGCCGTAACGTCCTGTCGCTTCGAGCTCCAAGAAACAAGTCCCGATCCCACTCCCAGCGAGAAACCAAACCCAGATGTTGACCTTCGACTTCCCAGCGGTCCCGCCGCTCCGCCATAGCTCGAGTCCGTGAATCCGTTGAGCTCCAGAGGTCCAGTACCGCCCAGTCTAAGTTCCCAGTCACGCGTCCGCTTCAGGTACCTCACGATATGTATCGCTCCCTGCCAGTGATTCTTCCCCGGATTCGCGTTGAATTGGCACAAGAAGTTTACCGCGAAAGCAATATCCGGCCTAGTAGCAAGAGCAACATATAGAAGAGCGCCGATGAGCTGGCGGTAAGGAACCTTTGACATCGCTTCGATATGTGCCGTATCGTCCGCTGCCGGACAGTCCGCGTGCGATAGCTTGACGTTGTGGTCCAGCGGTGTGAGTACAGGATTCGCGTCTGTTTGACCGTATGTTTTGATAATGTTGTCAATCATCGATGTTTGGGAGAGGTAGATGGCTCGATTAGGTCGATCCCGGCGTACGCGTATCCCAACTATCCACTCGACGTCTCCGAGTTCTACGATTTCGAAGCGCTCTCGAAGTCCGGCCTTGACGGCCTGGATTTCTTTCCTCGTGGATCCCAGGACGTTCATGTCGTCGACGTGTGTTGTGATTATGCTGATTTTGTCGTTCGTGAACCTCCGGAAGTAGACTGACCATTCCGTGCTCAACCTCTCCCATCCCATCTCCACCAAACGTCCATGCAGTTCCTTGTTCCAATTCCTCGAACCCTGCTTCAAACCATACAGCGTCTTCTTCAATTCCCACACCCACGTCTCCTTCCCTTCCTCCTTAAACCCGTCCGGTTGTCCCATGAAACACTGCGCATCCATATCGGCATGTAGAAATGCGGTCTTGACGTCTAATTGTTCCATCTCGAGGTCGAACCTGGCCGCCAAGTCGAATGCGATCTTCTGGGATTCCATTCTAGCTGTCGGCGACGTCGTTTCGTTGTAGTCCTGTCCCTCGATCTGCGCGTACCCGCATGCCACAAATCTCGCCTTAAACTTCACAATTTCCCCTTCCGAATTCCGCTTCAGCGAGAACACCCACTTCCCCTTCAACACCTTCCTCCCTACCGGTACCGCTCCCCTCGGAACCAACTCGAACACCTTGTGTGCCGTTATCGAGTCGATCTCGTTCTTCATTGCTTGTAGCCACTTGTCCTTGTGTACGCTTTCGAGGACTTGTTTGAAGGTTTTCGGTACGTCCGGTTCCGTATCCGATTCCATGGCTGCGAATATGAGCTCCTCGAGTCCGGTACGCGCACTCGCCTGATCGTCCGGTAGAAACGTCGAAGCAAGGGATGCGATTTCTTCTTCGCTGAACGCTGGTATGTCAGGTAACTGATCCTCCACGATGAGAGCTTCGAGTGGGTCCTCTACTATTGTCGCAAGGGCCGGAGTCGCTTTCGGTGCTCGAGTCCTCTTTCCTGCCGCTTTCGCATAGTCAATGGGTTGGTCTGCGAGATTGCGTACCGTGGGTCCTCCTATCACCTCCGCCATTTCCTTCGAAATCCTAATCTCCTTCCCCAATCTCGCACTCCTCCTCACTCCACTATCCCCCTTCGTCGATTCCTCTCCGTCCTCTACCCTCTCCTCCTGTTCCTTCCCACCCTTCCATAATACCTCCGCCGGCACGTCCAACGTCCTCGCCCTCGGTTCCTCCTGCTGCCCTCTTTCCCTGTCCTCCAAATCACTGTCCTCCTCGTTCACCACGATCCCGGGCTTGTACTTGCGCGGTACGTCGTCTTGTGATTCAATAAAACGAACCTGTCTCGATACAACTACCCGCCTGGTTACGCGATCGTAAAGCCTGTATGTCTTTGAGTTTGACGAGTACCCGATCATGACGCATTCTCGTGAGCGGTTGAAAACCTTCGAAGGATCGAGATTGAGTACGAACGCCCTCGCCCCGATTTCTCTAAGATTAGAAAGATCCGGTTTCCGCCCAAACCATACCTCATATGCTGTTTTCCCCCCAAGAGCCTTGTGTGGCGACCGATTCTTGAGGTATGCCATGGTCATGATTAGCTCCGCCCAGAGTGTTGGTGGTAAGTTCGCATACGACCGGCACGCGCGTTCCATATCCCATAAGGTCCGATGCGCCCTTTCGCACTTGCCTATTTCCGAGGACGTGTATGGCGCCGTTGTTTGGAAGGTGATCCCCTTTCCCTTCAAAAAATTCCCCATCCCTAGCCTCTCAAACTCGCCCCCTCCATCCGTCCTCACAATCCTAATCCTATTCCCCGTCTGCGCTTCCGCCTCCTGAGCCCACGCATCGAAAACTGGTTGAGCACTGTCTTTATTCGTGATGGGGTACACGAAATACATCGACGAGAACTCGTCCACGATCATGAGGTCGTACACCTCTCCCTGTCTACCCTCCACCGCTATTGGCCCACACAAATCCGCATACACGATTTCCAACGTTCGTGCAGCCTTAGGTCCCGTCCTGACCTTCGGCACGGGTAAGCTGGCCTGTTTACCGAGGATGCAGTGTGGGCATGCGGATGGTAGGTTGTCAAGGGAGAGTGGCATACCTGCGGCGTGACCTTTCTGGGCTAATCCTATGACCGAGTCGATGTTGAGATGTCCCATCCGCCTGTGCCAAGTCTCGATCCCGACCGGCGCTTTGACGACCGCCGCGTATTCCGTAGGTTTGACTGTTCGTCCCAGAACACGATAGAGATAGTTCGAGTGTCGTACCGCAACGGAAACGATCTTGTTCGGCGATTCTTCCGGATGGACCGTAAGTTTCCCCTTCGAAATTCGAACATCAAGGCCTTCGTTGTCGAGTCGCCCGACAGACACGAGTCGAATAGCGGCTTCCGGGATATACAGGGCGTCGCGTAGGTGTAGAACTCCACCAATCTCCCCGTTCATCCTGATCGCCACCGTCCCCTTGAATCTTGCGTTGATCGTTGATCCGTTAAAGCCCCTGATAGGTCGTTCCGGGATTTCGCACAGATCCAGGAAATCTTCGCGTACTGGTGAGCAATGGATGCTGCTGCCGCTATCCATATGGAATCCCGAGACTTCCACCCCGTTGTCCTGTCGCATGTGCAGGCTCCAGTCCACAGACACCCTGTCCATCCCGACCTCCACCAGCGCATACGACCTCTCCACGTCATGCTCCCTCTCATACGCTCCCCCAAACTTCTGACAATACGCATCGAGATCTCCACCTATCATCTCGATCGCGATATTCGTCCCCTCAGCCTCATCTCCTCCTGAACCCCCAGGCCCACCTCCACCTTTGGTCGGTTCCCCAGCCGTACCTCCAGTGTTGGTTGCCCCCTGGTTCGACCTCATATCCTCCGCCGCGTGTGCACCACCCGAGCTAGGTCCCCGGCCAAGGGGACCGTCTCGAGTTCCACCTGCCCCCTCTCTCTTGGGCTTCCCATATTCCCTTCTCACCATTCCCCCTGCCATTATCGCCGCCTCGTTCTTCTCCTTCAACCTCCTAATCTCGTCTTGCGGCATGCCAAACTTCTTCCAGCAGTCCGAAGCTTTGTGCGGTCCAGCGCAGTGGGAACACCTCGTCATTGGTGTGGCGGTGGCGGCATGGGCGTGATCGGATTCCTCGTCGTATTCGTAGTCCGTGTTTGCGAATCCGTCGCGATCCTCCGTGTAATTTGCCCGACCTCCTCCTGTCGACGTGCCCTCCTTGTTGCGTTGGTCGAGGTTCTTTATGGCGTCTCGGCATTGGCTCACCGTCACCTCCCCTCCAGTTTCGAGCGTGGTGCGCATATCGTTGCAGTATGGCCTCGTCGCCGTCATCGTCCCTGCGCACCACAGGCTGTCTTTGTCGAGCGGTCCGGCATCCACGATCATCCCCGCGATTTCTCCAATCTGCTCGAAAATGTCCGCGTTGTTGCTGTGGCGTTTCGAGAAGTTGAAGCCGAGGAGTTGCCGCAAGAGCAATACTTGTTTCATCACCCCCTTCCCTGTGTGCAACTTCCTCAACATCCCCCAAAACTCCGCCGCCGTCGTAAACTCCACACCCAACTGCGTCATCTCCCTCTGGCATTCCCTACTCATCGTCCCCCAGACCAAGTCGATGACTTGTCTATCAACCATCTCCATCGCCTCGGCCTCCTCGTCCGTACTTGCCATCGCTCTATCCATCCTCACCCTCGCCCCGACGCCCGACGTGTTCAACACATTCATCGTCTGCGGTTCCCACTCCACGAAATTCTCCCTGTTGAGCGGCTTGATCTTCGCCGACCCCGACATGAACATCTTCGTGAATTCCTGGATATGTTTCTGGACCCGGGCCCGTGCACCATCGGATAGCGATGAATAGACTCCCTGCCCCCCCTTCGCGGTGATCCTGGCCCATAAGTTGTCGCCGTGTTCGGTCGAATCCTTGTCCTCAGACTTGATTCGACGTGACCGGTTGTGCGGCGTGGGAGTAATGGAACGTCCGCGTCGGTTGGGATGAGGAGTTGAATGGAAAGGTGGGTTGTGTCGTCCTTGATGGGGGGGTCTGTCACGATCGTCGTACTCATACTCCTCCTGACCCTCCTCGTAACCCTCCTCCTGACCCCGTGTGGCGTAACGTTCGTCTGGCATCGATCGTTCACGGCGATTGTCTGGTCTTGGAGCTGGGTCACGTCGCCAACGGGGCGAAGGAGACCGGGACAGATGGCTAGTCTGCCGGATCCCCTTCGGCGTCGGCTGGCGAGACGAGTTTCCTCGCCTCTGTGGCGGGACATACCTAGGATCATCCTCCGAATCGCGGACTGCGAAAGCAGTTTCGACCGTTCGGGATCCGATCCCGGTCGTCCTACCTCGGGTTTCATCAGCATGATCTAGGGGGGTCGAACCCCGTCCATCACGCAGTCTACTCCCATGGTTCGAACGCGTCTGCGTGGCCCCATCGTCAACGTAGCCCGCCCCCTCTGGACGCACTCTACCATCAACGACAAGTTCAGGATCAGGTGCATCTCCATGCTCCATCATTTCCCGTTGACCACCTCGATCCACGCCATCAGCTGGAGAGGCTGAGACGCGTGGTGAGTTGACGACTTTCCCCTCTTCCCCCTTCTGTTCCCGCGTCGAATGCCCGTGCGGGGCGTATAGCGTGGGCGGCGCGGAATGGTAAGTGGGTAGGGTTTGTAGATGCTCTTCTTCTGCAATAGCGATGTGTTGTTGTTTTTCTGTACTTATTTGGGGTTCATGAAGTGGATCCGAGAGTGGCGGCTTATGGCGTGGCGCCGGCGCGTGCAAGAATTCGAAGTCGTCGTATGAGTCGATAATGGAATTTATTGTGTTTTCCTGTTTTAACTGAGAATGAGCAGTACTGGGTTCGTGCGAATGAGAGCGAGCGTGCAAGTTGGCGTGAGCGTGCGAAGGAGTGCCGGCGAGAGAACGAGTTTGAGCCGGCAAGTCCAAGTCTACGACATGATCCAAGGAAAAATTTTCGTCAAAGTCGATTAGGGGTGCCGTTGGATATGTCAAATTGTCAAGAAATGCGAGGTCCACAGCTGTGAGATTCGTCAGAGTTGGCGGGTCAAAGACCGTGCCTCCAGAGTCCAAAGATTGTTGTGCACGCCGGCCCCGTTGGCGCGGCGATGCGAGTCCTGGTGTAAAAGATCGTTCCATAGCGAGAGCCTCGGCTCAAAAATTCCTTTCGAGAGTTTCAATGATAGACAAGCTAGCTGGCTAAGTGCATTCAGGGCCCATAACCTATTAGAACCAGGGCACCCAAGATACAAGTAGAGACCAAGAAGAAGGTAAGATCTATTAAGACGCGAGACGCGTCTACTAAACCAACATGATCTAATCTAATCTAATCTACGTTATGATGTTCGTATTGCCTTCACATACTCCAATAAGTCACACACCCAAATAACTGTGCAATGAGATCTCAAAGACATGATGTCTTGGCCCGAGCGAAGGAAATTACGAACGCGCGACTTAAGGAAATGCAGCTCACGCGTGAGCTGCATGCGAGTGGCCCTAACTATGTGGCGCAAAGAGTCCCGCGCCTTACAAATAATAACGAGGACACCCCATCAGTTCTAGCAAAAATCTCATTAGAAAACAAAGGTATTTGCATGTTATATAGCACTGTTTCAATAAATCTATGTGAGTGCTGTGTCCTAGAGCGATTTCACAGTGGGGAGACTGTAGTCGCCGATTGAACTGAGATATGGCTAGGCCGGCCCGGTAGCCGGTACTCACCCACTCTTGCTCACAAACATATAAGTACAGGAGAGCAGCAGAGTTACATTCTGTTATTTTATTTGTGTAGATACATCATATAATAACACATATATGTGATCCCAGAAATTGCTTGTAGACGCGAGCCTAGGTATAAATTGGTCAAGTATATTGAGCTTGAGACGACTCATAAGGCAGCCGGCACTTACCGGATCCTTCCACACCACTTATTCCCGAAACGGATTGACTCGGACACAATGCTCTTTGCACACACTTAGCTTGGACTCAGAGACTCTACTGTTCCTTGATACTGCTTTCAAATCGTGTCCTTGGTCCATATGATATACAGTATTTTGACCATAGCTCAGGCTGATTTCGTATGACCCTATCCGAGGCTGACAGAAGTGATCGAAAGATCCTCCATGGCGGCCATTGTCTGACGGGCCACGCAAGCGTTTTCGCCTCTTGCTCTTTGACGACGACGTTTCTCGCTTTTTCTTGTGTTCCCGCCCCCAAATGAACGGTCCTTTTAGAGAGGTACGGCTTGTTTCTGATCAGATAGATGCCCATATTCATCTCTTCCGAGTCGCTGTGTCATGTAGCATGACAGTAACGAATATCAATACCAGAACGGCCAAGGACACTTTGCTCCAAACTCCGGGTACTCTTCACCCGAAGAGTACATAATGTGTCAGTATATGCTACCCCCTCCTCTTTCCCGCTCTGCTTTTTCATGACATGAAGCTCTACAGCGACGTCCGGTGGCGCTGGATCGTCTTCTCAGTGGCAAATGGGTAGCTCTAATTCTGGCGGGAACTTGAGGGCCTCGGTATGTGTACATCTGCTTCAATATTCTCTTGTCTATTTTACAGTGCTGATCTTTCTGGAGGCTTCGACCGCCCAGCTATCCCCGCTTGGTACTGGCTCTGCAGAATATTGTGGCACACAACCTTCATACACTCAGATTCTATATGAGCGAGACATGCTCCAAGCGCAAGTCCAGGCTCTTCAGTACGCCCTCCCACTTCTCCTAAAGATCAATTTCTCCAACGTCTCACTCACTCTATACTGATCACTACGCAAACTCAGGTTTGCTGTGGCCCAACTTTCCCATCAGCCTCATCCATCTTCCCTCCGCCCTCTCACAGTTACCGAACGTCCCAAACTGGAAGAACTGCCTCTAATCACAGCATATAGTCCCGACTCCATCGCATTCTTCAAGAAATGGTTCCCCGGCATTCTCTTTATCGCCAAATCGAGTTGGACACAAAGCAACATCCATCCGAGAAAACGTCTCCAGGTCACAGATCCTGACGCACCGAAATGCAAGAAAGGCCCTTCTCAAGCAAGCGAAAACGTCAATGTGCAAGCAGCATATATGGAGGGACCGGACGGTGATACTTTGGGAGGGCATATGGTCCAGGAGATTCGGAACTACCACCGCACGTGCTTCGCAGGTATGAAGGAGCGAGGAGAGGCGAGGTGGCTGTCTAGTGACCTGACCGAGGGTACGATGACACGCTTCTGCGAGGACTCTGCGAAGAGGTTCCCGGTCGTACGCTTATGTGTCGATGGATGGAAGGCGCGAGAGCTCCTTCGAAAGGCTTGGCCGGGATGGGCGCAGGACCACCTCCCGGATCTTAACCCCGCTGGTCTGGGTAAGAGCAAGAAGGGCAAGAGAGCAAAGGCGGAGAGTGTCCTAGACGATTCAGATCCAGAGACTAACGAGATGACTCAGATAGACATGAACTCACTCATCCGGATGCCAGCCAAAGACGAAGATAAAGAAGCTGTTTCTGTGGTCGCCACTCTTACGGGCCCGCCACCCTCTCTTCGCGTTGACCCCGCCATCCCTGTAATCATTGCTGCACCTCTTTTTCCCAGCGTTGTTGCTCATGCACCACCATCGTACGTCATCTCCTCTCACAAAGTTCAAGCCCATCTTCTGAAATATTTCCTAGTGCGAGCTCATCCGGAGCAATTGACTTTGCACGTCATCGCGACAATACTTCTGAACCTCACGACATCGTCAACACCATTCCGTCCACCGAACAAGATGTTGGCTGTGACAGCTCGGTTGATATCAGTGGTGCGTCTCTTTCCTCTGACGTGTATTCCGAGTCTCTGGTTCAAATAAAGCGACAGTCTCGACAAGTCTAGCAAAACGGACTCGCTCAGTCTCCGATGCTGGGAACAATGTTCCGGCATCGGATGATGAGTCGGTCAAGCGCCGCAAACTGGAGCCTGCTTCTGTTGCTGATACTACATCTCAAGATGATACACCACGCGCATCATCTTCGGCGACTCCCACAGCGACAGCATTGTAAGTCCCCTTGTGTACTTCATGCCTCAGGCAGTCGTCCCGTTCACTGACCTTTCGGTTGCAGTTCGTCATTTGTGTTTAAACGCCTCCACCCCACACCTATCCCGATCTTTGTGGCCCCAGGGTCATCTGGTACGTTCGCGTGGATATATATGTAACTGACATTTCTTATCTATTTTTGCAGAAGGTTCCCGGCCTCCGACAAAGGTTCGTCAGATTATATCTATACTAATCTGAGCTCAATCTTACTCTCCTCCAAGGCTTCGCATGCAGGATCCTCAAAGCCTGCGAAGAAAGTCAAGCCGAAGGTCGTGGCGGCGGACCTGCCCATCTATCCCTCGGAAAATGTAGTCACTGCAAGGTAGGCCCATTGAACAGCCTTTCTGGACGACACCTTCTCATACTCCCTTCTCATACTCGGTTTGCTCAACCTGTGCAGGCAACTCCAACTTCGAGAGTGGTTAGATACGCAAGAAGTTGGCGCTACAAAGGCGCAATTTGCTGTGTTCTCCTCGTCAATCACAAAGGAGGTCATGAAGGTAAATACCCTCGTCGTTTACTCACCTTCTCCTATACTTATTCCATCGTACCTTCAGGCCGATAATAAGAGGATTGCCGACCTCGTAAGTCTCTTTTACAGCATCTCCGTTAACAATATACTTACAACACTCATATAGAAAGCTCAAGGTGTTACAACCTTGGGCGAATGGAAGCACCCGACGCACAAGTGATCAGTATCGGTGAGTATTTCGTTTGGGTACCCATCCTCTTGTTCAGATCCAGTTACAACGTTATGTTTGCAGCGTCATCGTCAGCCTCAGGCCGCCGCGGCCCTTTCGCACACATGCAACCCAACCTCTTTCAATCCTTTTTTATTATACCATTGTTATCGCTTTCACTTGGCAGTAAACACGCATGCTGGTCTCTTTCTCTCAGCTCATGTCTTTTCTTGCACGATGTCTCTTCGGTTATGTAACATGTTTGTGTCAGGGACGCTCTCTCTACCAATTGTTCACGCTTTCTTTCCCGGATCGATACACAGATATTCACACTTTTCACTTATAACTCTTCTGCATGGTGTACTTCAAGGCCTTCGGTGTTGTCTCAGTGTATAGTAGGAGGGAAAGGAGCTAGGTGGGATGGGGAGCGGGGAGCGGGTGGCGGATAGGGTGGCGGGGAAGGATAACAAATAAAAATGATTTCACGATCCAATCGCGTGCCGGGTCCGTACCAAATCGGGGAGCAGACGGCCAATGGCAGTGAATGGCCACGAAACGTGTACGCGCGCCGCCCGTACCATTCAGCGTCGTCTGACGGTAAAATTGTGCGATTCAGGGCGATTCACCCCGTAGGTCGCCCTCAATCGCCCTCAATCGCCACAAAACGACCGAGTTTTCACTGGGTCTGATCAGTGATCGGCGATTATGACGTTCGACTTGGGCCACAGTGGCGTCCATAACCAATCAGCGTTCTCGAATCTGGGTCGGACACACCCAGGCTTATTCCGAACTTCCACTAACGACACTATATCCAGCACTGCTATGCTTTCTGAAGTATAAGTAATAGAGATGCTCTGCAGTTCAACTGCAGGAACATGGATGTCAATCCACACTGCAAGCTCGATATCACCGGCAGCGCTCTCGTAGTGACGCCCGACCTGTCGACTCCTTCCATGAACACGCTGGGCGCTCACTGTTGCAATCTTCTCTCCAACCAACATGGCACTCTCGTACTCCGATATCTTCAGTCGCGATATAGTACTGACTTTTCTGGGTATTTGTGCTCTCGGTGGTTCATACACATGGCTTCAACGCAGGTCCAAGGGCAGTCTCCCGCCTGGGCCACGTCGGCTTCCTATCATTGGTAGTCTCCTGGAAATGCCGAGCGATCATGAATGGCTGGTATATGAGCGATGGGCGGAAGAAAAAGGTGAGTTGTATGTAAATGTTCACTTCACTCACTCTAACAAGGAAGCGATTGCGTGGCCTGATCAGGCAGTGACCTCATTCACTTCGATGTTCTGGGTACAGATATAGTCGTATTGAGATCACTGAAGGCTGCCAGCGAGCTGTTGGATAAGAGGTCTTCCATATACTCTGACAGGTTCTCGTCATTATGCTTTCAACTGAACACCACTGTCTCATGCAATACATTGTTTAGGCCTTTTACCCCTGCCTTGTCCGTTCTGTGCGTACTTTCTCGGTCAATCTGCGACTCACTTGAAAATTTATGAATCACACTGTTCGACAGTCTTGGATTTGACTGGGTCTTGGCATCGTTTCCTTACGGAGAGAAGTTTAGAGCAATGCGAAAAGCATTCCATACTTCCTTCCAGCCTTCGGTGGTGAAAGTGAGTGTTACATCATGGTAATCTTTGGTTGCTTTGACTTACCTGCCAACCCCATTCGTCTAGGATTATTATCCACTTCATCGCAGAGCAGCTCATCAGTTGCTGAAAAACATTCTCAGCGCACCTGATGAGACCCCACAACATCTCCGATAGTGAGCATCTATATTACTTTTCGTACACTAAGTCATATTTACTATCTGACGCGTCGACCTCGACAGTATGGCTGGAGGCGTCATTCTAGACATCGCGTATGGTATCAAGACCAAGCCTCGTGATGATCCATACGTCGAGGCAGCAGAGCGGGCATTGTCGGCTGTTACAACCGTTGTGTCTCCCTCCGCCCGTTTGTTCGATATGTTCCCGATGCGTAAGTGCCAGTTTGGCTCATCTTACATACCGATTACAACAACACTCGTGGTCTCATCACTACATTGTATCCGTAAATAGTGTTGTACATGCCTTCGTGGGTTCCTGGAGCTGGTGTAAGTGACTTTATAATCGATTGCGAACTGGTGCAATACTAATCATGGAGCAGTATAAGAAGACAGCGAAATTTTTGCAAAATTATAGCCGAGATATCCTGGAGAATCCGTTTCAATTCACCAAAGAAGCTTTGGTCGGCGTTCGTGTTCGCTTTCATCAAACTTCAGCCACTGATGCATTTCTGTCGTAGGCGAACGGAACGGCCTCCCCTTCCATTGCTACTACAATGCTGAGCCAGCTCGGCAAGAATTCGTCTCAGGAAGACGAGCTTCTCGCCAAACAGCTTACGGCCAACGTGTACATTGCAGGTGCTGATACGGTATGGTTTTTGACTGGCACACGATATTTGATTTAACGAGCGTTTCTCTGGGCGGGTGGAAGACCGTATGCGCCATCCAGAACTTTCTCCTCGCCATGATGCTCTATCCCGACACACAGCGGAGAGCGCAGACTGAGCTTGACTCCGTCATCGGATGTGACCGGCTTCCTGACCTTTCCAACATAGACGCGTTGCCATATGTTAACGCTTTGGTGTTGGAAGTATTGAGGCGAGTAGCTTTTCGCGTTGCGTGGTCACAACTCGAGCCTGATTAATGGTGGGGTAGATGGGGTGTAGTGGCCCCTCTAGGTACGATGCTCACCGAAAAGGGTTTGATCGACTGCGTGTGTTGACGGCGTTCGTGTGTTATAGGGTTTCCTCATCGCTTGATGGTAAACGATTCTTACGAAGGGTATTTTTTGCCCAGGGGAAGTTTATTTATAGGGAATATCTGGTAAGTTTGTTTCAATCAGGATCTCGATATCTAAATACTTCTCATATCTTGACAGGGCTATGTTGCACGACAAGTCGGTATACGGGGTCGACGCGCAAGATTTCAACCCACAGCGTTTTCTCGATCACGATTTGCCTGAACCCGACGTCGTTTGGGGCTTTGGAAGGCGAGTTTGTCCAGGTAAATGTCGCCATTTTTTTATGTGTTTATCTGCCTGACGATTACTGGATAATATGAAGGAAGGCACATGGCACGCGATTCTGTGTGGCTAGCAATCGCGTCCATTCTGGCAACATTCAACATCAACAAGGCCTTGGACGAGAAAGGGGAGGAGATAGAGGTCGTTGATGACCATATCTCTGGGATCGTAGCGTGAGTTGGCCGGTTCCTCGACATTCAATGATATGAGTGGGGTACTTACCGTGTGCTAATTCTAATACGGCAATATAGATATCCCGTACCGTTCAAGTCTGAGATCACGCCCCGTTCAGCCGATTCTGTGATGTTGATCCAGTCGACTGAAATATACGATTAGCTCTCTCAACGGCATGTTCGGCTCTGAGCAATCACAATACAGTCTCACTTTTTGACTGCGACGCCACACGCGTGATCAGCTTGGACGGGCATGATCTCATGCCCCTTCACCAAGATATTGAAATGTTTGGGGAGCACGACATCAAAACAGTAGACGGTGTCAGTTCCGCTATCGTGCCCTCAATGGTTTCATTGCCTGATGAGTCCTTCACATCCCACAGGTCGGCGATATTGCTAACGGCGCTGCCCAGCTCCGCCCCCGTCTACAGAAAACGGGACAATATGGGGCCGTCAGACGATTGTTGGTTTCAGTGGGGCAACGAAGCTCACGAAGACCTTCACCCTCTTCGCATTTGTGGCCTATGCTTATCGTCGAATGCGTACGACGAGTGAAGATCACTACTGACAGTACGCTCGTGACCACTCTGGGCGTTTGATATCACAGAAAAACCCACACCACCAAGGATAGTGTGGTATTTTTCTCCTACATATATCTTAGCCATATTTCCGATGCTTCGATGCACCTTGACCGTGACCGATAGCATACTTCGGTTTTATATCACTTGGATCAATCACCTGCCTATCCATAGGATGCTTTTGGTGCTCGACGGTATGTCCACAACGTCATGAGAAGTTTTGTCCGGGTGCTTTGATGACAATAGACAACGCCACTGTCTTCCACAGTATTCCCACCCGTAACAGTGACTGGTCAAATGTCCTCTGATACCCATGAACCCGCCCACGGCATCATAACCATAAAGGCCAATGTTCTTCACCAAAGACGCACGACGGCCACGTACTCTTCTTTTGACATGATCACCGGCAACTTCTTGCTTACTTGTGCTCTTGCCTTCTGCATTCTCGTCGGATGCTGTCTGAGGAGAGGAAAAGCTATGGTGCATGCAGGCAAGAGGTTACCTCCCGGGCCACCGCGTCTTCCGATCATTGGAAGTCTGTTCACAATGCCCAAGGACCACCAGTGGTTGGCGTACGCGAGCTTGGGCAGAGAGCATGGTGGGCTCTGTTAGTTCAAAGCTTCGATCTGACCTCTTGCTGACCGGCTCCGTTTCTCAGGCAGTGACATCGTTCATTTTGATGTTCTCGGGAGCCATGTCGTAATAGTGAACACCGCCAAAACCGCGCACGAGCTGTTTGATAAACGGTCTGCGATATATGCAGATAGGTGAGGTTACTGATCTTCAAGTCTGCTTCGTGGCTGACGATCGTGTGATAGGCCGTTTTTTGCATCTCTAAGAATTTTGTCAGCGGAATATTTGAGTCTTCATGTTTATCGATATCTGACTATGATTTATGTTCGCTAGGCTAGGATATGATTGGATTATAGGCTTTACTGAGTATGGAGAATGGTTGAGGACTATGCGCAAACATTTCCACACGTTCTTCCAACCCGCTGCAGTAACCGTAAGCGTTCCGATCATAAATCGAGAAAACGTCTCCTCTTCTCATTCTGTGAACCAGGAATATCGACCACTACAAACGAAAGCAGTTCATCAGCTTCTGCGGCACCTCATACGCAAGCCCAAGGACTTTTCTTGGCATCTTCGACAGTAGGTTCAGATCGTACATATATAAATGACCGCATGCTGACTTGAGCGTACGTGAAGCATGACAGGAACGATAATAATCCGTATCGCATATGGACTCAAGGTTCAGCCCATCAACGACCCCAATGTCGAAATAGCAGAAAAGGGCCTACATGCCGTCTCCACCGCTTCTTCTCCTGGAGCGGCCATTTTCGATCTGTTCCCGATGAGTATGGCCCTGCGTGTATTGAATGTTCCTCTGCTGTGCTGACATTGCTCTCAACCAGTGCTTCACGCACCGTCGTGGTTTCCAGGGGCAGGTGTAAGCACTAGGTCCACACAAGTCGACGCCAGGATCTCACATTTGGGTATCTTATAGTACAAGAAGGACGCAAAGATGATGCGACATTACAGTGATGACATGCTGGAAGTGGCTTACCGCACTGCGAAAGAGGCTATAGTATGTTATCCCACTCATCGTCATCGACATCGTTCATTCTGATATTCTTTGTACTAGGGCAACGGCACCGCGTCGCCCTCTGTCACTGCGTCCATGATCAGCCAACTAAACGAAAAGCTCTTGCCTGAAGGTGAAACAATTGTCAAACAACTCACTGGTAACATGTGAGTGAGCGCTTCACTGGCTTCAAGTGGTCTGACATTCAAGAAAACCCGTCGTGTAGGTATCTTGGTAAGACTTCGCCTTCCTTACAGCAGTTCTTATTGGTTTTTGATCGCAAAGCTGTGGTATAGGGGGAGCTGACACGGTAGAGTCACTCATCCCATGGATTAACCCTATTCTTTGCTAACAACTCGATCTCTAGACGGTCTGCGCCCTCGAGATTTTCTTCCTTGCCATGTTGCTCTATCCAGATTCCCAAAGAAAAGCTCAAGCGGAAATCGATGCCATCGTCGGGACGGATCGTCTTCCGTCTTTCGAGGACCAGGACTCTCTACCATATGTTCACGCTCTGATGAAGGAGACGTTGAGGTAAGACTCGGAGTTGATCTCCTCAAGTTTGGTCCGCTAACGTTAACTGTGAACAGATGGCATAACGTTACACCCTTAGGTATCACCTCAATCTATACAGGTTCTATTACGCCCATGGACATTATTTGACAAGCCATTAGGCATTCCGCACCGCCTTACAACCGATGACTTTCTAGGGGAGTATTTTCTTCCCGCTGGTGCAACTATTATAGGTAATACCTGGTGAGTGGTATCTCCATTGACAATGCGTCCGTACCGCTCCTTTAACCTCAAGTAGGGCCATCATGCACGACGAATCAGTTTATGGTCCGGACGCACCTGCCTTCAGACCTGAACGTTACTTAGAAGTAGACCTCCCTTATCCTGAGGTTGCTTTCGGTTATGGACGTCGTACTTGTCCAGGTAAGGGCCTACTGGAGTAAACTTACTATTACGAGCTTCGAGTTCAAGCTCTTCTTCAATCCTCCAGGCCAGTATCTAGCCCGCGACTCCGTATGGATAGCAATAGTTTCTGTTCTAGCCACCTGTGATATAACGAAGGCGGTCGATGAGCATGGCAAGGTCATTGAGCCGACCGACGATTGCGTGTCTGGTATCGTGGCGTAAGAAACCCTCGGATCATTTATTGTCTTACACCTATTTCTGACTATTGAACTATTGCGCTAAACCGTATAGATACCCTCTGCCTTTTGCATGCAATTTCAAACCGCGATCTGTTGCTGCCGAGAGGTTGATAAGCTTGACAATCGACCAAGTAGATGACTGACCGCCGGCGGGCTCGGAGGGGGAAGGTTTGTAGGTACATTGGAGGATCAGAGAGGTAAGACAGTCTCGATGGCTTCCTTTCCTGATGATCCATAATGTTATGCTTTACGATTCGCATTGAACACATTGGACGATAATATATCATATCACGGTGGAGTACTTGGTACATAAAAAGACAAAGGAAGGTATGGCGGCGATAAACGCAAACGTGAGGAGAGAGTGGTAAGGAACGAGGGAATGTGCAAGATAAATACAAGGCTCTGAGTGCTCATGCTGAAGGTACAACATGAGGACAGATATGAGACTCGATAGATAACGGTCATGGATGTCGTCACAGAAATATATAGGAAGAGAGGGCATGTGAGAATATAATATATAGATAGGAACGATTAATGAAAATAGAGGCGCTGACCAGCCAAGCGGCGATTAGAAATACAGAACTACTGATACAAGACTTCCTTGGACATCTTCGAATGTCCTCAATGCTGAGTAGTATACACGTCGTAAAGATGAAGGGAGACATAGAGGCCGGGATGCGCCAGAATTTGAATCCGTTATACGATGTGGGCAGGTTTCGGTACGTTGAGTGAAGGAATGACGGGGAGCACGCAAATTTCGCTATCGTGAGAGCCATTGACCAACGTGTCACTTGTCATCGTAAAAGGAAGGTCCTGAACAGTTCCGGGCGGTATGTCACGATCCACTGGTTCGACAGACACAGTATCCTGGGACTCGATAGAATGAGGCCGAGGGTCCTGCCAAATCCAGAGAGGTTCGCGGAACCTAACAAGAAGAGGTAGGATCAGCAAAAACCATGCAAGGAATACGTAGGGAGATGTGAGCACTTAGGTGGAGAGTTACGGGGCTGGGGAACGTCTTGTCTCAGAAGACGTTTTCTAATCCACCAGACGAAAACTCGAGCCTCCTTAGAAATATCAGGATGACAGAGGTAAAAGACGGAGCAGAATACGACAGTGCATGTTGCGACAGTCACAGCATTGAGGGTGAGATCAGCAAAGTGCTCGTTCGTGACGGACTCGGAGGTATAGGTGTCGATTAAGGATAGTTGTTGAGTAACGTCCGATAAGGCATTGAGAGGGCGATAGTTAGGCACGGCCACCAAAAAATCCAACAGTGTAGTC
This sequence comes from Stereum hirsutum FP-91666 SS1, assembly GCF_000264905.1. Taxonomy (NCBI): domain Eukaryota; kingdom Fungi; phylum Basidiomycota; class Agaricomycetes; order Russulales; family Stereaceae; genus Stereum; species Stereum hirsutum. The sequence continues at coordinate 470,871 of NW_006763141.1, read as the reverse complement.
GCAGTGATCATAGTCGTATCATATACGCTCGCGATGATGAAGGCGATCACACGCATGCGGTTGGCGAGGTCGAGAACTGTGAACGTATCGATACGGGGTCTTATTACCGCCCACCAACGAATCACGACGAAGACTTGCTCAATATGTCAGTGAAGAAAATCGGTTACATCCGTAGGCTGAACAACAAACCAGCGTAGACAATGGTGAGGAGTGCCAAGACTAGAGGGGGGCACCAGATGAAAAGAATTGACAAGGACGTGACGAACGTTGATGGTCGACAACCGAAGTCTTCGATGACGGCGAAACGGCGAGACTGAAACGCGCAGTCTTCCGATGGGGGTCAGCCGTGCATGCGAGGTCAAGAAATAGGGGGGCGTACGGATGGCCATAATGGCGAGAGGAAGACCAAGACATAGTGCTGCTTCTCGATATTGCGTATGGCGCCGACGCCGATACGCTTCAGTCGGGGTTATCTCGTCGGCCTTGGACACTAGCATCGCCAACCTCATACAGAACGCGAGACACGTAGCAGCCAACGCGGTAGGCCATCCAACCATGAGCTTTGTCGCTAAGATGAAATGAGATAGATCCTTGTAGATGGAGAAAACAAACATGGAGTACTCACTAATATCACACCAGACGGTGGCAACCTTGTCCACATTGTTGGCCCATACAATCGCGTCAACGGCGTAGGTGATATCGAGACACAACAGCCACAGGATGTGAGCGACCATTGCAACATTGCCACTACGCAAGTAGTAGAACAGCGGCAAGGGTAGAGAGATGATGCTTAAAAAAGATAGAATTGGGATCTCGGGACGCATTCGGGGCCCGCAGCCTAAGGGAGAGAGAGATTGTGGAAGCAGGAAAGAAAACAGTAGAAGGGAATAGTTCTCGAGATTGAACGCAGCGCCGACTTTTGTACGGGCCCTGGCATATATGTACATCAAATCTGTATGTTGAACATGCTATGTCAGCATTGGAAAAACCATGGCCAACCGTATCGGATGCTATCGGATGCGGTATGTTAGTAAAGAGCAGTCCAAGTTTGGACGCAAGCAAGATTTCTGAGCAATCAGAGTGCGCGAGAAGCACCGGAATCGGGAATATATCAGCCCGGTGCTGATGCCACCCCGTCCGGTATACACGACGAGCAGCTTGTCCTTGTTCCTCCAACCATGATTCAGAGCACTCTCAATGGCCTCTGGATATAGTGAGAATTCAAATTGAGTCGTATTTATTGTCTTTTTTTTTTTTGCCAATTTTTTGCGGTAGTCGGCTAGCAACACCAGGCAACACCGCTCGGCTCCGCATCATCCCGGCCCCGAGGCCAACGCAGTAGAACACGACTTGCGACTTCCTTACGACGTCGTGCGCTCTTCGAATTCTCTTGCGATGTGACTCAAAGAGAAACAAAGCTCCTGAGCCTCGCCGAGCACGACATCGAGCAACTAACCCTCAAGAGTGCCATTCCGTCGATTGCGATAGACAGCCCGAGGATCATCTCAGAACGCCGGTACCAGTCTCAAAACGAATATGGCATTCATGATCAGGCGACTCACTTATCGGTTCAGGTTACACCTCTTGAGCTAGGCTAACACTGCAGCTGGGCTCTGCTGAGCTCCTTTGAGTGATTGCGATTCAAGATCGTTCCCCCCGAACTTGATCTAAGCGTACAATGACTCAAGTGCAATATATCATGAGCAATATATATATATTAAAATACAGAACATACGATGCTGGGCATGCGAGAGCAAGGATATGACAGCTTTAACGAGGAAGGAATGGGATAGTGGGAGACATAGGACGACCGGCGTAGATAGAAGTAGGATGATACACAAAGTTAGTGTACACATCAATATATAAAAACATTTACTCGAGAGCAGGCAGGAGAAACTGGAGGGAAAAGGAATGTGAGGATACAGATCTAGGACGATTTGTACAGAAGATAAATAGAAAATGAACGCATGAGATGAGCTAGTGATACAAGCTTGTTGACTTCTTCGAGAAAGCGTGAATAGAAAGACATGTTGTTCGTGGTGGGTGGTCTTGATCATCAGGCTATCAAAGATCGTGGCAGACAAAAAAACCAGAAAGCGAGGAAAAGCAATTAAGGACGTGGATGGAAAGAAGAGAAGAGGAGCCTGTCGAGGTCTTGAGGTATTTCAGTGGGCAGGGAGTCCTCCTCAAGCTATTGAATGGCCTGAAGGCTTCACGCCCGGGACGGCAGGGAGAATATCACCATCATCGCGTTCACGCCGGTCGTTATCGAAGGTCTCAGAGGTCCTCGTAGTCGAACGACTCGGAAGGTCAACCCTGGTATCCTGGAGTTCCACATGCGTAGTCTGCGGCGAGTGCGTAGCCCGCGCAAATTGAAGGGCACGACTCGTCCTATGACGAGGAAAATTCAGCTGTATTCCGAAAAGACTAAGAATTGAACTCACAAATACAAAGATCCAGGCTGGCCGTCGGTGTCCAGTTCATCGGGCAGGTCTTGTCTCATCACTAGAGCCTTGATGGAGCGGAAGAACCTACGAAATAGCTTCGCAATATTGCCGTGACAGAAGTAGAACACTCCGACGAAGGCCACAGTAGGATACAAAACGAGCAAATACGACAAGTTAAGATATGCATAGTGGTTCGGGGGAGCAGAGTCGAAGGAAAACGTGTCGATGCGAGAGAACTGCCAAATGTTGCCACGTAGGTCCGCCAGGGGCTGGTAAAATGGAACAGAGACGGCCAGATCGAATATCATGACGGCCATGACCACGACCGCTTCGACGACAGCCAAGCAGACGTGAAGCGAAAGACGCGTCCATACTTCACTGGGTGGGCTGATTCCTTCGAGTTCGATCCATCTTTGCCTTATGAACCGGGCTACCAGTGCTAGAGATATCGAATCAGGACACATATGCTACACAAGAGATGTATTGCGTGGGACGCACCGGCATAGAACATTGCCAACAGGGCCATGACCATTGGAGGGCACCAAAGAAGAACGACAGACAACCAGGTGACAAAGATAGAAGGAAAGCAGCCGAAGTCCTCGTTAATGTCGAAACGATGTGTTTGGAACGCGATGTCTACCAACATGTTCTATGGATGAGTAGATGAAGGAAGAAGAGGGAGGGAACCATACGAATTAGCATAACCAGGATAGGAAGACCGAGGCATAGAGCACATCCGCGAAACTGCCTCAGGCGCTTGCTTCTCGCGTTGTCTCTATCCAAACCGCGAGTCAGGTCGTGGAGTTGCATAGAAAAACAGAGACAATATGCGGAGAGCGCTGTCGGCCACCCAACAAGGATCTTTGATGCTGTGTGCGGGTAACATGGATGTCAGTCGTATACAGCACGAGAAGATGTGAAGGGAGAACGGCTGACATATATCGCACCACCCCGAGGCAACGATGTTCACATTGCCTGCCCAAATGATGGTGTTCACGATGTAGATGAGGTTGAGAATAACAATCCAGAATATGAATATTATCGTTGAGGCGAACTTCGTTCGTAGATGGTAGTAGGTCGGAAGCGGGAGAAGCCCCAGGAAAAGGAAAGAGAATATGGGGATTTCGAGTTGCATTGCGTTTGCAGGCCAGTGCGTATAACGAGGAAAAGGAGAAGTGAGGGATGTAGGGAAGAGGCACGACTCTCTTATATTTTATACACAGCCGGCACCGGGCAAAGCAACCCCCTATTAGCGGGCCATGTGATCTTCTTGTGCCAAACTCGTGTATACGACGTCGTTAGTGCCGTTTTGCCAGGTGCCCGCGACAAACAGAAATCCACAGCAGCACAAATGCGATGATAAAGAGAAAGTCCAGATGCCCAAGGATGCCCATTCGCGATGTGGCGCCTATCGCTATCACTCCGCTTCATCAGAGAAGCAAAGGCCCCTGCACATTTATCGTGGGTCATCTGTCCCCTGAATGTGTATAACCAATAACAGAAGTCTGGAGCTTAGACAATGTTCGTTAGGTGGCAACGCAGTGACAAGCACGCCGGGTTGGAAGGAACAATGGCATACCCAGCGCCAACACGAAATGCAAGAAAGGTGAGAATTCATCATAGATCGTCATAAGGATAGCAAGGGCCGGAGGAGTAATATAAGTACAACGGGTATCGCGATATGAAATGAGAATGGGAAAGAGACGCCAGCATTTCTTCGCCGATAATGCTTCTGGTCTATACTATGAAATCATTGCTTCTGAAGCGTCTCTGGCTTCGTAGAGAGCCAAGAAGCAAACCTGTAAACGGCAGCGCATGCAACAATGATCCATAACAACAGTGGCGCGGCGTTTCCGAAGGTGATAGCAGGGAAGGTTGAATGGACAATGGGAAGGCCGTGGAGACAAGGTGTTTCTGGGGTTGCCAATGAGTCGTCCTCGTAATGCTCGCGTTTGCTGAGGTGTGTTGCAAGATCGGAGGGAAGGTTGGAGGAGTTCGACGCCTGAACCAAGTTGGCCATGTAATTCGTGGGTAACGCAGGACTTAGTCGGCAGGCTGAGTCATAGTCTACCAAGAAGCGAAAGGTGAGCTATTTGAACACACGGAGGCGACTGACCGGTACATACCTGCTAGACGAGATGGAATGGCACGGAATGGCAGGAAGTCATCCGGCGGGGTAGATGCCGGGAGTTGGCATTCAAGGCAAGAGTGAAGGATGGAGGGAGGAGCCACGCGGCATGTACAAGAGATATCGTCGGTGGCGCAGGACTATTGCGACCCCAATCATGAGTATCGGCGTCTGGAAAAGGCGATCTCGGATGGTGCACTACTCACCTCGACAGCTTGCTCGACAACATGACAAGATGAGAAGCACTGGAAGATATCACAAGATGAGTGACCGGGAGTGTTGCCTAGAATTGAATTATCCGAAAGCTTACTTGATCCCGAGTAGCATCGTCGAGGACGCAAACTTGAAGTTCAACGCTTAGAGGACTGAGGGGGCTTGCTCGCGTCGGGTTTAACGCTAGGTGCAATTATGAAGATGAGAGTGAGTTTTTCATCTTCAGAGATTCACCACACAGAAGCGGACTTACAATTCAGCCCACAGAGACCCGCGAAAATAAGAGACCAGAAGAACATAGTGTGAGCAGAAGACGGTCACGAAGGAGGATTAGAGCGGTTTCAAGAGAGAGAGTCGAGCAAAGGTGAGGGGCAATGTGACTTGCACTTGCGCCCTCCCCTCCTTATTATATGCCATCCACTGGTGAGACATTCTGCGATGAGGATGGTGGGCTTCGTTGCGTCTGCTATCGTAGGGGTCTCACGACAAAACAATAAGGATGTTGGCAAGCGAGGCCGCCACCGCATCGGCGTGCCCGCTATGATGACTCAGCAACCCCTGGACGCGCCACTCCACACCTTATGACACTGATTACAACGGCAGGAGCGGAAGTGCAGCTAGGTGCAGCAAAGACAACGCAGCCATACACATGTAGTTATATAGTAGATCTGTAGCTCAGACTTGACCGAGGGTACTGTCATAAATCACTGATCAGTTCTCAACTTCGAGTCTAAGCAAAACTTGCAGAAGACATTCAAAAGGCTAGTGCCACACAGGATATGTGCTGGGCTTTCGTCTTGTATCCCTTACGGAGGGTCATGAAGTCTGCATACTGAGTCTGATTAGGATATAGTGGTAAGTGTCAGGAATAGCAGCACAGAGAGGGCTAATGGCCCAGGGACACACAGACACAGACACAGATATGGGTACAGCGACAAGGGTAAGGGTATGTACATGGACGAGTTTTTGAACCTAACCCTAACCCTAAACCGGGAGAACTCCGAAATGTGCCACAGTGGCCCCACAAGCGTCCGCCACAACCACAACCAACAGTAAGTACATCGTGAAATTAATCGTATGTGGTACAGCCTGGTGCCATCGTGAAGGAGTCGTGAAGTAGTACTAGGAGAGTAGACCAGCCTCCCCGGAACAAGTAAAGTATGAAGCGATGTAGTCGTCAGATCAACCTGAGTGTCGTGTGGTATGTATGAGGTCGTGGATGGAGTAGGAATAACGATACAGTTCACAAATACAGACATCAAACGGCTGACTAGATGAAATGTCTATGAGACCAGCTCACAGACTTTACATCTGTAGAATGGATGAAAATGAAGCAAGTCCAGGGGATACGGACATGCCGTAATGTCCAAAAGGTATGTATGATATGCGGAAGGAGGTATGTTTCTCAAAGGAGAGGCACGTATGCCAGGAGTAATATCTGGAAAGAGGAAAGAGGGACAGTGCCCGCGTTAGCTGTAAAACGAGGAGTGCGGTGTCAAGGCTAAGTACTAAACGAGGAGTACTCACAGCATGCTGCATTACATTACGATACACAGCCACTGTATAGAACCGCCGATAGTTTCGTGTTCAAAGTCGCAGGGATATGATGGCGACTGAACGGGTGGGACGTTGGTGGTGTCGATGGTCAACACCGATGACAGCGGAGGAGCAAGCTCCTCCAGGGTTTGGAAGTCGTCCATGTCGGACGCAATGAGTGTAATGGTTGCTCGGATGAAATTCAAATGTGATTTTAGATAAATCGTCACAGAAAGAGTGTAAATGGGAGAAGATGCAGAGGATAGGTATCGCTGAGGGATAGCGCCAGGAGTGATGGCTCGGAATGTTTGGAGGGAGTGATGGCTTCGGGGTTACATGAGGGCGTCCCTGACAATCATGTTAGTATTTATACGTCTGTGACGACGCCCTACCTGGTTTGACACGCAGCTGTGTTGACGCAAAGCGGAACAATAGCGAAAAACAAGAAACCCGAGTTTATTGTTGGCTTCTCGCATCACGTGGCTAAATCGAACACTGCGGGCGCGCCGGCGCGTCGGAGACCCAATTGTTCGGCATCCTGCTCAATAGCGTCCCCAATTTGCCGTTCCTTTGTTCGTCCCCAACAATGTATCCCCATACGATGCAGTACCCCACCCATAAAGGCGGCATCGGCGACTGCTCTGTCTCTTGCTCGTCCTCTACTTGAGTCTTATCGGGGTTTTGTATGATATGTCGACTTATCCTGCTTTCTCCATTTTTGCCTTCCTCGGGCTATGTCTCGTTATGCTTCCTCTGCCGTGGCACATGCAGGCATGGAACTCAGGCACATGTCTCTACATGTTCTGGGTAGGGATCGCTTGCCTCAACTTTTTCGTCAATTCTGTTGTATGGCATGGTAATGCAACGGACCTTGCTCCAGCCTGGTGTGAAATATGTAAGTCGCGTCCCGCATTTCTTGGAACTCGGCACTGACTGCCCTCCATAGCCATCCGTATCATACTCGGCAGTGCCGTTGCCATACCGGCCGCATCTCTTTGTATCAATCGTCGACTTTATATCATAGCTTCTGGCACTACCTCCAGCGTCACTACTGGTCTTCGCGATGTACGTCCTGGTCATATACCATGTTTCCATGCATTGATCATCCTTGGCTCCGTTTCAGAAACAAAAGGCTATCTTAGTTGACATGGTCATTGGACTCGGTATCCCAGTTGTCCAGATCGTGTTAGGTGTGTGCTTTTTGCGGACCCTGTCTTTCTCTTCATCTTACTCATATATTCCGCATTTTTGTGTAGCTTGCATTGTGCAAGGTACACCATCTTGCTCTTCATTCTAGCTCTTCCTTTTTTGAAATTTATTCTCCTCAAGGGCATCGCTATGATATTTACGAGGACTTTGGCTGCTTCCCTGCCATCTACAATACTCCGGTCGCGTACGCTCTGGTTTCGGCTTGGCCATTAGCCATTGGTTCAGTCTCTGGGATCTACTGCCGTTCGTCCCTTGATTGCTCGATCACAACGACTATAACCATAAACTGACTCTTCACTTTAACAATCTTTGATTGACTAGTTTTGACTCTACGAACATTCGTTCGTCGGCGGTCCGAGTTCAACCAAGTCTTGCGACGCCATTCTTCCCTCACCTTCGACCGATACTTCCGTCTCATGGCCTTGGCCTCTGCCGATCTCCTCATCACCATCCCTATCAGTGCATACGGCATGTATCTCACCATCATCAACGGTACCATCCAGCCTTGGATTAGCTGGGCCGACACACATTTCGATTATCCCAGAGTCAACCTGTATCCCTTGGTTCTTTGGCAAACCAACCATAAGGGTGCCGTGTCCATGGAGCTAACGAGATGGATGGTACCTGCGTGCGCGATTGTCTTTTTCGGCTTCTTCGGTTTCGCGCAGGAAGCGAAGAGGGGATACCGCAAGGCTTTGGATCTCTGTATCAAACATGCTCCCTTCTTGCGTCGCTTGTAAGTGTGTCTTTGATCATGGACGAGTCACTCTACTCATTTTGTTCACAGCACTCAAAAGCCGCTTGACCGCCGTCACGGACCAATCCTTCCGACGCAGGATCGCAAGCAGACCCAACGCCTTCGCGACTCCCTTGACTTTATTGACGAGATGCCCGAAGATCCTAGTTCTTCAGCATCGTCGTCCACGTTGAGACCTACGTCGACTGATGAATACAAAACCGTCGTTTCCCACGAGTCATCAAACATGGCGGAGAAGGGTGATAACGGGTACGTTGTCGTCTAGGACCTTGTGTCTCCGCATATCTGCTACGTCCGCCTACCTTTATGGCTTTCGCGGGATACAGTATAGTAGGAGCACATTCTCGGACAGCATTGCCTTTTCCTTCATGCACATGTATAGACGACATGGCCATATAATTTTCGCTTCGCTCTCATGATAGATTCTTTCAATTCGGTGTATAATCTTCCAGCACGACCTTACGACCTCATCTCATCTTAGCTTCATCTTCGCTTCGTTCTCCTGACAGATTCTTCAAATTCAGTGTATAATCTTCATCTTCCTTCACGACCTCACGACCTCATCTCATCTCTCACCCTTCACTGCATTCAGCATTGTGTCTCTTTTCTTGTGTCATTATCAACGTCCCTTCCCCCTTATCCGACCTATATCATATCAATCTCACTGCGGACATTCGGCTGCACTTACACGATTCCTGCTGCTATACAGTCTTCTCGTCATTCGTGACTCGGATTTTGTTCACTGTCGCTACGCTCTCCTGTCTTCGATTCTCTGCGGGTTTTCAGAGGGTATAGCTCTACAACGTTGAACGGACAATGCATTTGCTGCTTCGCAATCGTGCTCTCATCGTCTGATGTGTGGTCTTCATTGAACCTGTGGTGGAGGGAGCCCGGCAAGAGGCTGGTGAGTCTGTCAACTCACTGTCGAAATGCCGAGAGCATCAGTCTTTCATGGAGTAGTGGAAGGTGCAGTTATCCAAGTAAATCATCCAAAAAGTCCTCCATCTGAGCCTTCGGAGCCTTGGGTGGCTCTTTAGCTTCGAGCGGGAGCGGTGGTGCTTGTACATAAGACCTGTCTAGAGCATGTCACCATGCAGTTAGCGATTTGGCGTAAAGATATCCAACAATTAGAGTGGACGACTGGAAGGAATCCAGAAAAGGAGGGACTATACCTTGTTTTCGTGTCGCTGCCCCGCGAGTGTTCGGTCTGCCTCTCTGTGGCGAAGCAGCTTTTGCCCTGAACCGTGTCTTCAGATCTGTGGGACCATTAAATATCAGTCCCAAAAGTCGGAAAATATTTTGTTCTCCGGACTCACCTCTGCTTGCTTCCGCCGCGGCTTTCTCCTGGCTCATCGCCTCGAGTTCTGGGTCCCATTCGATTTGTTGCACCTTGCCCTTGTGGCTGGGCGGTTCTGACATGCCTTTACCAGAGATATGTGCCAAGGTATGGTCCACGTCATCTTCATCAACTTGGTTTTCTGGAGGCTTCAGTGTTGGCCCAGCACCATCATCCAGACGTTGCCTCTCCAAGAACTTCGACAAGTCAACCTCGGGCTCAAGTATAGGCTCTCCTGTGATTATCACATCCCGTTAACGCCGTATCACATGGCTTTTCAATAGCAAGGGCTTACCATCCGAGTCTAGTTCAGGCTCATCCTCGACGTACCTGTCGGCATTCGTGCCAAGTTGGCGCCTGGAGTATCTCTGCTGTAATTCCTGAGCTTCCTCTTCATCCAGTTCTTCTGTACGTTCTCCATCCAGGAGCAGTCGTTCTCGAAATTCAGCTGGACGACCTCCACCGCGACCGCGACCACGAGCACGAAGATACTTTCCGAGTCCACCTCGAGACTTTCCTCGTCCTCGCCCTCGTCCTCTGCCTCTAGAAGGACTTGGACCATCTGCAGCTGTGGCGCTCGAAGAACTCGGTTCCATCTAGGATAGAGACAATGGCAGAGGTCTGGAGTATATAAAAGATTTTATATATACCCTCCTTACGCAAGATCAAACGTATTTACCTATCCTCCGACCGTTTTTTTCGTCGCTGTGGAGAAGTGTGGCCTGGATGATGTGGTGGCGGAGAGAGATGAAATTGATTGTAATACGAATTCATGCTCCGACACGGCATACGCCGCGTGCCCGTTTCGCAGACAAAGCAGACACCCCCCAGTCGGTTTTATTGTCCACATCTATGTATCCATCATCTTATCCTTTACAAAGCATAAATATCCACTCAGTATTCCTCACGAAACGTTCACCTCACTGGTACCATCTCTCCCTCAACCTCTTCCTCTCCACCATCGGCTTCGTCACAATAATTGCCACAGCCAATCCAGTAATCGTCAACACCAATTGTACCTTATTGAAGTTCTCACTCAGGATATCGAACGTTCCTGAGGGCGTGACGCGTGTAAAGAAGAGGTCAAGACCGTAGGCGAAGACGAGGGAGGTGGATTCGAGGAGAGCGGGGGAGGTCAGTACTTGGCGGACATTTGCAACCTGAAGAATAGCAGTCAGCAAATGCATATCTATAGAGGACGGACAGAGATAAAACTGACCTCGTAAGTGTGTGAGAGAACGCGACGGGGGTCGTCTGGGATGAGGGGATCATACTGGAAAAGCATCTCTTCTTGCTCTTCTGCCGTGGGCTTTTGTTTTGGTCGACGGGGATCTAGCAGTCTTCTCGGGAAGGACTGGATCTGGTGCTTCTCGTTCGCAACTGAAACAATGAGGTCAGGACGCGTTCATAAAGACGAAAGTGAGATGGTCAAGAGATGCGTACCGATGAGATCCTTCGTCGTCACACCAAACTTAGTGGAAGTCGTAGCCAGAGCCGTGACCCCATGTGGGAACACGAACGACTGGCTGATCGCCCTAACATCGAGGCTCTTGTTCGAGTAGGACGACATATCGGAACTAAATGAGGAAAAATTTTCAGTGACCATTCCCTGCAGTAGAGCGGGAAGGTATGTAGTAAAAGTACTAACCTCCGTGTCTTATCATCCGCCCCCTTGCCCTCATACAACTCCACCGAAACCATCCTATACCCCTTTGCCTCCCCAACCCCTTTACTCTCCCCATCCCAAAACACATACACCAACCAATTCTCCACAAAGCTTGCCTTCACATCCTCACACCCTCCCCCACCTGGAAACATGACACTATACACCAAACTCCCTTTCGCCCCATCCAACACACTGATGGCGCAGTCCTCCGCTCCTCCAGAGATCACAGCGAACAGCGTCGGGGTGAGGTATTTGTATAGCGTGGTACGGTTACCCAGTACTTTTCCGAGGCTGGCCACTGGACCCGTAGGTTTTCTGACGATTTCGATGATGTCGTGTGCGGGAGGGAGTGAGGTCTGCCATGTTGGGCCACTGGCGGTGTGGCGGGAGAGGCCAGAGTCAGGAGCGATCGAGTGGCCTGTGAGTTGGCGGGCTCCTGGGCGGCCTGTCCGGAGTGGGAAGTGGAGGCTTGGGGAGAGGGATGCGAAGAGGGATTTCGTGATGTCGGTTTCGGGGTAGAGGTAGACCTAAGATGACGGCAGATAGGCTTAAAATTTAGACCAGCAAGAGTGAGCAAAACCGACCAACATACCTGGAGGAACTCGTCGAGGAGTACGACAACTTTCGCCTCGTCAGTTGGAAGCAAGTAGGCGTCGACGATAGGGCCCTGAATGATGTCGAAACCCTGCAGTAATGCTCCCTTTTTCTCCTCTTCCCTCACATTCTCGCCTGTAAGTGCGTTGACATGGAACAGCACCGTATCCACCAGACCATTATCAGCAATCCTCTGCGCCACGACAACGACCTCAGGTCCAGCCGTCTTTCCCTCGTCATCAATATCCCCCACGGCTCTCACCACGAAAACCTTCACAGGCACGATCTTTGCACCCACCTCCACCGCCCAACCCAACGCAAACACCCTACTCCATACAATCTCCCCATTACTCGAGTCCAAACCATACACCTTTCCGTACTCAGTAGCCGCGACTATAATCTTGCGGAACCCGAACTCATCACGAGCAAGCTCAACGATAGCTGCAGTCTCGTTCGTGGGATTGACGGTACCGGTAAGCGCAGGAGTAGGAGCGGTCAAAGCGGATGCATAAGACCCCGTAGCAAAGCGCTTGATGAAGTGTACGAGGTAAGCAGGTAGGTCCTTGGCGTCGACGATCTGGCGTTGCACCCTCTCGATGAAAGATTCCGTCCTGTGGTCACCAGAACTACTGAGAATATCGCGAGCCTCCGGAAGTTCGACCATCTCAGCTACGGCGATATGTGCGAGTGACTCTTCGCGCGTCCAGAGGAGACGATCGCCTTGCCAGAGTTGAATCGCGCCAGTTGAAGTAGTGAGAGAGAGGTAGGGGACGAGGTCGTAAGCTTGTGGGTAGGGGACTTGCAGGGCCGCCTGCACGTCGACATTGATCGCTAAGTAAGATTGACGAGGAGATGAGATAGATCACGCGTACATGAGTTAGGATACCATGCGTGTTGGTGTCGAAGGCGAAGGTGAAGCCTGAGACGAGACCTTTTCCGTCTGCGAGATGTGGCGCGTACACATGTGCGGAGCCTTTCTATAAGTGAAAACAAACATATTGAATGAAATCAGCACCACGTCCAGAAGTCTATGGGAAAGAATAGAGCAGGAGACTTACTTTCAAAGCATGCGACCAAAACACCCTCCCAATATACGGCATGCCCTCGCCGTCCAATCCACCCACATACATCGACTCCGCATTCACAGCCGACCTGGCCTGGATTCCATCCAAGTCAATAGCCATGCAAGCACTTCCAAGATACGACTCAGACGAACCGAGTCAGCAAATTCCCAAACAACCTTCAACCCTTCCTTCTCTTCGGTCAATTTCACAATCCTTGCTGTCCCATCTCCCGCCTTCAAAGCCACAAAATACCCCTGCTCCGCCAATCCTACATCCAGTACCTGCTCATATGACGCGGCTTTGATGGCTGTAGGCTTCGAGTCAAGCTTTTGTGTGAGTGCAACGGATTTGATGGTGCCGGATTCGAGCCAGACAATTTGAGGGGCGGACGTGGTTGGGTACAGGGAGAGAAGGGATGAAGGACCGTCGGTGATGCTGGACGGGATATTTGCCGAGGCCAGTTCCGCGCCTGAGGAGGTGGACAGAGATGTTACGTGAAGAGTGTATGAGGCGAAAGATTTAGAGAGGCCGACAATGTAGGCCGTTGTGGGTGTGGCGATGATCTTTGAGTAGATGACCTGAGACCTGTTGGTTCTAGACTTAGCCTCATGACAACGACAATCTTAACAATGGAAGGACGTACGTCTGATCCGGTGAAATCCATTTCCACAATTCTTTACCCGTACTATCTAACTTCCGTACGACGTGGCCTTCCGTCAAGACAATGAGGTCGATCGACTCTGAGGCCGAAGAGGAAACGAAGGCGATGGAAGCACCGGTGTGGTCTGGTTCAAGTAGACGGGCGGACTCCGGTTTATGCAGACGCCGTTCTACGATGAGGGCCCCTGAAGTATAGTCGAATGTCCGAAGTGTGGCGCCACCTGGTCCCGATAGTGACGCAACAACTACGACGAGGAAAGCGATCAGTGGAATGAACTGAGCCGCATCGGACCCACAAGAAGTGGAGGATGAAGATACATACCATCGTCATGTTTGTGATAGCCAATGATAGGATCTTCTGGTTCGTATATCCACCTCCATGCTGTTCGTTTGGGCCACAGTGCGACTGTCAACAATCGTTCGAGCATTGTACAAAACAACTGCGTACCTACCAACTGATCCATTATTCGCATGCACCGCACCCAACACGTTACTATGTGTCCCACTGATTAACATCCCTTCTCCTGGAGGTGCCTTCGTTTTCAACCTTGACTTTCGTGGTGGTGCATGTAATGATGGTGCCGTGGCAATTGAGCGCGTAAATGGGACCCCAAGCTGGGCTTTGTTCCAGTCTATTACGCCGGCTTGTGATTCAAGAAGTGCATTGGCAGAGGCCAAGAAGGCAAGGCCTGTCACGAGAGATGAGCTGGTCCAACGCATCCTTGGACTTTGTCGGACGGTATAAGACGCGTCCTTTCTGTCGATGGGCGACTATGCGCTGAAGGGTCGGTAACTATAATATAACAACGGTTTAAGTTCCGTAGCTATGCCAAAACACCGATTGCAACGGTGCAAGGGGCCTTCTTGCACGATTGATTGTGGGGGTGACGTGTTTGGACAACCACAGCGCCGAACGCGAAGGGATTGTTGTCAAACCCAAGGTCTTTACACAACATAACTTCTTAGTCATTCGAAGACAACAAGAACAATGAAAGGCGACGTACTGTCGTTTATGAGCACGTTCTCGAAGACAACAAACCAGAGCCAGGCTAAGTGCGGGAAGTGACGAAAGCTTGAAACCGTTTGTAGCAGTGCTTGTTACTTTGTAGCCCGATCACTACAGCTGACATAATCATCACTATAACATGCGGACGAAGGACCGAGCACCCCTTGTCTGCTTGCCACCACCATCCCCCAGCTCGCTCTTAACGTCCTCAGCATCTGCTTGACCCCTTGCACCTCAGCTATTTTGTAGCAGATATTTGACCTTGCTATTAGGAACTTGTAGAGAACGGAGAATATCATGTCTAAGCCAGGTACCCCGGGGACGTCCACACCGTCGAACACCCTTCTCCTTCGCCGACAACTGACTGAGCTCACGAAGCATCCTGTCGAGGGTTTCTCTGCTGGTATGCACTCGTTCCAATATCTTGATGATGCTACCCCAAGCAGAAGACGCACGAACGATCTATCTCTGCGTGAACTGCACTAGGAGGTATTCGAAACAGTCAATTTATTATTGCATTTATAGGACTCGTCGATGATGACAACTTACTGGAATGGGAGGTCCTCATCATTGGGTACGTGCTTGAATTATTCCTCATCACACCATCCGCAAGTACTGATCACACCTTCGTTCGATGGCGATCGAACAGCCCACCAGACACCATGTAGTGCGTGAACGCAATTTACAGCACATATATTCTTTGCTCACGATTATGTTCTTGTTTGGATGGCTCTGTCGTATAGTGAGGGAGGGTTCTTCAAGGCACGGTTATCCTTCCCTTCTGAGTTCCCATTGCTCCCGCCGAAGATGCGCTTTATCACCCCGATGTGGCATCCGAACAGTACGTTCCGTCTCCCTTACTTTCTTCTACCCGTATGCTTTGGATCACCTCTGATGGTGTTATGTACAGTTTACGCGGATGGTACTGTCTGTATCTCCATTCTCGTGAGTTGCCTCATCCTTGCTTTTTGCATTCTTTCGGAGAAGCCGTGGGATGTGCTCACGTCCCGTCTGGGTTTGCAGCATGCGCCTGGCGACGATCAGTACGGATACGAAGACGCAGGCGAACGATGGATGCCAGTGCACTCTATCGAGTCCATCGTGAGTAAAGCTTGACAATCGCATTTCCTTCGCGCCGTTCGCATCCTTCCATAGCCTTCCGTCACCTTCCACACGTTTTAGACGGACATCCCCAAACGACAACATGCCCATATTTCCTCCCTCTTCCCTCTTCCATCATCCGACACTGTTTCAAAATTACTCTCCTACCTTTTCTCTCAATTCTGAACTGACCGAGCTCTCTGTTATCCCTTTCCCTCCTACGCCACTCTATATCGTCAATCGATCGCGTGACCCACTTCATCTCCCACCGCCCCTATACTACGACTCACAACTGCGAAAAATAGCTACTAAGCGTGATCTCCCTCCTGTCATCGGACACGCCCAACCTCGACAGTCCCGCGAACGTCGACGCGGCGAAGGAGGTCAGAACGGACCCTGCCGGTACGTACAACTTCCCTTCTCCTTCCTCCCCACCACCTCTCCCTCGTAATACTCACATTGTCGTTCATTGTTTGATGTTTGTTTAGGCTACAAGAAGAAGGTCCGACGCTTGGTGCGCAGGAGTGCAGAGGAGGCTTTTGACTAGACTGGGAGAACTGTTCGCTCAGTCTCTGTTCTTCCTTCCTTCCCATCCCATCCCGTCCGTCATTCACGTACGACCCCTCATGACCACCGAACTCCGCTGCCAGTGTACACCACCCGCTCGCTTTCGCACATATATTCATTTTACTTAATGTATGTTTGTATCCATTCCGTCCTCACCGCTTTTCACTCCGTCTCCTCCCCCTCTCCTTTTCATCCTCATCGCCTCAGATCACAGGTTTCGTTTTTTCGGCTCGTACTGTTACTAGTCGCCGTTGTCAACTCCAACTCCAACTTCATCTACGTCCTTGAGTCTGATCCTTACGAATTCCTTTCATTTTGAGACTGTGGCTGAAATCAATAGCAGAGACCCTCTTGATATTGTTCTTCGTCGAGGGATGAGTCTGCGAGTGCGCGACAGGGCGCAGGATTGGCCCAGAGACCTCGAAACTCTAGATAAGGTAGTTTGAAGTCAAGGCTTCAAACTTCAAGGCAATTTCGCGACCCCAAAGGGAAGAACTTGCAATCGAAAGAGCCTATGTGACCAATGGGGCGGCTCGATTCCAACCGGCCTGATGCCTAAGGTATAAGAACGAGATCCTCGAATGACATTGCCATTTCTGGAAGCGTAGGTATACGTATCGGGTGAAGCAAGCGATAGTCGTTGTGAACACTCAAAACGAAAATGGCCGTGACTCAAATTCAGCAATCTGAAAATCAAAAAGCCGAAGTCACGAAGAAGAGGATGTAAAGGTGAAGAGGGGCAAGGGGTAAGATGAAGCAGGTAAAGTCGGTACAAGGTAGAGGTGAGGTAAGGCGGGGTGCGAGGAGGTGAGAGGAGAGCGCGGTGTTGGGAGGTACGAAGTAGGGTGTCGCATGTGAAGTAACAACCAGTGAAACTGATAGAGGATAAAAGACAGAGGGTGCATGTGGCGAGGTAGGCAGAATCATTGACAGGCGATGAATTGAAAAAGGCGGGTGAACATGGAACGGGAGCATGGGGTGACGATGATCCAGGAAATAGAGACGCGAGTGGTGTGGAAGGCAGGGGTGAAGCATAAATGAGGTAGCGCGATGAAGAAAAAGTGTGAAAAGGGGACGGTATAGTAGAGCGTCAGCTCCCGGTATCGAACCTCGGGGCATTCGGCAGGAAACTCACATAGCATAATACAATCCAGAAGAGACGATAAACCGCAGGACAGAAAAGAAAACCGAGAGTAGAAATGAGAATAGAACCGAGGAAAGGGATAGAAACATGGCGGCATGGCAGATCGTACACGCACGACTCGAAGAGAAAATGTTGGCATTGTAAGCAGCCTAACGCCTGATCACATCAAAACTGATCCACCTGCCATCTTTCTTCTTCTCCTCCACCTTCATCTGACACATCTCACATACATACTTCCTCGAGAAGCCGTTCGCACCACCAGACTTCCACTTGTGTTGCACCCCGGGTTTACCCTGGCAAGTGTCAAGGTTGGGTGTGGCGACAGGTAAGGATGGTTTCGGCTGGTCGACAACGAGGACCACAGAGAGGGGCTCTGATGTAGCAAGCGTAGCGGAGGATGCGTCCCCCCTAAGAGCTTGACCGCGACCACGAGGTTGAGTGGATTGGACGACCGTAACTGTGCCGCTTGAAGGACTCATCACATCCTGAGCCCTCGTTCTTGGCCTACCCCTCGTACCTCCAGCTCGAGTCACTGGACCAGTAGGTGGGCTCTCAGCCCGTCGAACAGTCATTTGCACGGGTACTGCTCCCGTATCGAACGACGACCCAGCCGGATCCCACAATCCGCTTGCTTTCGACTTAGTCTCCTTCACGATACACGCACACTTCTTGCACGTATACCTCCTCCAACTCCGAGTCGCTCCTTGCATAACGCGCCATTCGTGAGAGCCTATTGAGTGGCCCGAGCGACAAGGGGGAACTTCGGTGGCGACAGGGTGGCGGGGGAGCTCCGCTGTCCGAAGACTGAAATCCAAGCCTTGACTTGAACCGGGGAGGTCGTCTTCGGATTTTGGGAGGATGGGAAGAACTTCGTCGTCGGCAACCGTAGATTGAGAGTGGTAGGAGTAAAAGTCAGTGTCGCCACTCGAAGAATCGGAGTCGGAATCTGTGGGCGGGTCTGGGTTCGGGTCTGAGGCAACATTGGTAGAAGACGAGGATTGGGAGATTGGACGCGGGAGAGGCGGAGGACGGATCGCTCGTGAGCGCGTCATTGGACGAGTTGGGGGTGACGGTGAAGGTGAAGGTGAAGGCGAAGGCTCAGAATCCACGTCCGCGTCTATCGAGTTCTGTGAAGAGGAGGGTGTCGAGAATGTCGAGCGTTGGGTCGAGGTAGCATCCAGTGGAGCGACTAGTGTCGATGAAGACGAAAAGTCCGAAGATGTTTGACTCAGTGGCGTGGCGCGTCTACCGACTACGAGTGGTATTTTCCCGCCATAATTGGCCTCTGCATGATCAGCAGATATAATTTAGCATCATCGAAGTGGACTGCATAGATCGGGATAGTACTGACCAGCTTTGATCGCGTTTAGCTGGCGTGCTCCCAACCAGGCGAAGCCTTTCTTCTTGTGCTTGTAGCCCACTGCATACCATGCGGACGCTCGAAGCCGTTCGTCTGCATGTTCGGCAGGAGTGCGACCTAGACAAAGCGCGCAGGATTATTTCATTTTCAAAGCTCATAGCAAAGGGCAGGACACTTACCACTAAAGTACTTATCGATATAGGATTGCTTCACCAACTCTGACCTTTTCGGCTCAGACTTTGATCGCTGACTCGAGCTCGGGGACGACGGTTCAGGGGTTGAGTCATCGTCTAAATCTGAGGTTTTTTGAGGTCAGCTCCTCGAGAGCAAATCCAGGTAACATTGAATCACTGCGGCGGCACAGACACTCACCGGTGTTTGCATCCTCCTGGTCATCAAGCTTGATCGCAGCCGATAACTCGCCATTGTACTTTGGCATAACCTTCTCGCCCTCCTTAAGATGTTCTCGATATCTCTGAGGATTGGTATCTTCCAGTATTAGCGCTGGGTCGGGCCTCCAGTGCTCCATTTCTCCCAATGTCGAATCAGGGATATCAGACACCAGAGCTTGAAGGGGATTTTTCGGGCGTGCCTCTGAAATGTCGACCGGGTCATGCAAAGTCTTGATGTTATTCACGTCTTCCTGGATCTGTTGCTGGTTTTCGCCCGTCTTCGTTAGATCCTACACTTGGGTCAGTCCGGTTCCTCCGAAATCCGACGTCACAAAATGTGCTCACGACGGCAGCCTCAAAGCACGATGCGAGCTTCCTTGACTCTTCAGATGCAGCAAGGTCTGGATGGTTGGCCGTGTGCGCCGTCCATTTCCTGCTGATCTGGCCTAGCAGCGATGTCCCATGTTGAATGACGAAGGTATCAATGGAGGCCTGAGGCATGTCTTTGAGGCTGTTTTTTCGAGAGGATACAGCCGCAGCCGGAGAAGCACGCTGGGAAGGCGGGAATATGTTTGATCGTTTGGGGACCAGGCGAGGGTCAGAGCAAACCCAGAACTTATCGCCATCGAGATCACTGGCAAAAAAAGAACAACAATATGAGCGATGACACCGGGCAAGAAGTAGAGTAGATAAGTCGGAACCCTTACCCGCCGCTGATCATGTCTGTGACAGAGCGTGGACAGCTCTCATGTCCGGAGAACACTGAGATAGGCAAGGTTCTTCAGGTGGACTGACCAACAACGCACGAACGACGGTGCATACCGATGCAATTCGTATGATGCAGCAACTCAGGCTTGCTGACCGCCTTGAACACTCTCATGTCTAGAAAACGGAGACAATCATGAATGCCCCGATGTGCAGAAATGAACGCACACGTACCTCCAGGAGCGTAAGCAGGAGTCCTTTGCCGCATCGCCATTCCGTCAGTTCGTACTCGCATTTCCGTCGTGAGGGAAGCATCGCTCACCTGCAGACTACGACCCAACCGATGATAACGCCATCTCGATGGGGCATATGTATGTAGACTTCATCTGGCTTGAGCGTCCGAGATTCGTCCACAATTCCAAACAGCAACCAAGATAACTTACATTGGACATAAGCTGATTAGCACATACCATGTAAATATTCAAGTGTGATGAAAGTTATGCGATACCTTAACATCGATGCAGATCTTTTCTCTCAGCCTCCTGTACCGTAATTTTTGATACTTCAGCATCAACCATTTGACGTACGGCTCGCTGAGATCATGCGAAGCCAGAAGCCCCTCGAATACTGTAAACAGAACTGTCAGAAATGATGACGCAGTAGAAGGTGAGGCGGCTTACATTCTTGATTGAAGCCCTCGCCGTCCGCGTCGAGCTGCGCAGAGTCCGTGCCTTCCAAAATCTCAATGGCCTTATCACGATCGGTCATGAACAAATCGAGCTTCTCCAATTGCTCGTTGAGTAGCTCGTGGATCGTCTGAGCGGCCAATGAGTCAGAGTCGGCATTGATAATAGAATACAGCAGAATGATACGCACTGCGGCAGGGATCCCTGCTGTCAGGAGCAACAGAATGTACATTTTGTTGAGCCTGGCCGAACCCGCAGGGTGCGATACAGCGTTGATCTCTAGCGAGGTCAGTCGGCCGTCATATTTCTTCATCGAAGGACGGACTGCGATCCAATTCTCGCCCATATGAAGCACATCTGTACAGAAGGCGTCGGGGTAGCCAACGAGCATGCCTTTGTGACCGTTCCAACGAATCTGGATACCTAGCAGGAGAATTATTTTATGAGCATCCTGTGAAGTCTGAGGATTGGAAAATGAACTTACAGTGCGTGTCCCGTCGAATGCCTCTGTTAGCACATATAATGGCCAAAACGGAATCTCGAATAACACCGCAACCATCAGACATGAGAGTACCGTCTCGGGCTACAAGGTCAGGTATCTCGGTGACACGGCTGTGAGGGGCCTACGATGAACGGCAGTGAGCTTTCAATTTAAGAAATGCTAGCCACGGAGAAGACATGACCATACATCCAGTCCGACTGCCGTGGAGGAAAAAGACAGGCCAAGTCGCGCGGCATACTTCCCATACCCTGACTTCTGGTAGACAGCGTCCAGCTTTCCAAACGTACGCAAGAGCTTTTGGGTAGCTGCTTTGTCGCCTTCGAACATCATGAACTGAGTGGCTTTTAGTTGAGATTCGGTGTAGCCTAAGAAGGTATACCTGTCGAGTGCGCCAATTTCGTCAGTATGGCAAAGACGAGCGACAAAGACCACGAGCGCCCCGCTGTGACCGACAAGGAGGGCAATGCCCCTGATGGATAGTTGCGGCACCATGACCCATTAAGTCTATTATGGCACCTCAGTGTGACTGAAGGTGACTGAAGATGACTCATTCAGCTCGAAAGAAATGTATGGCGTCCAGATTATCTGTGCCGGCGTGCAGCGCCTTAAAACCAAAAGATCGGTATAATACTACACACCTGTGGCCATCTTGTTGTATACCTTCGTGCACGACATGCTCCATGATCTTCGGAATGTCTCGAGACCGAACATCCCCATCGCGGTAGGAATCCTTGTTATTGCGAATCTTGAAAGAGACGACAACGATCTTGTAAGTCTCGTCCCCCAAGATCCTAGCGGCGCGCATCGACGGATGTAATTGTGTCCTCAAGTCACTGAGCACAGGTACGTGCTTAGAGCCCTGACGGCCCCATTTGATCGTTGCCTTCCTGATCACGACGTACTCATCCTTCTTGAACGCGCCTTCACGGCTGGGCCCTGCTGGTGGCATAACAAAGGGGGGTAAGAAAACAAAGGTTCAAATAGTGAGGTGTCGCGGTTGGAAAGCAGAGGTGGTTTATAGTACAAGGTAGCGCAAGAAATGTCGGAGAGAAGAGGGGGAGGTGAGGGAGAGAGAGAGAGAGAGAAAGGGCCTAATGAGGGAGGAAACAAAGGCAGAGTCGCCGCGTCGTGGGCCACAAACTCAGCGTGGTTGAAATTGGGCACGTGTGACGGAAGCATTCACCGTAAAGATGGCGACTCGCCACAGGGGCTAAGGTGGCCACAGTCCACCTTGCGGTGCAAATTTCCTCGATGAGTATTGTGGAAGGGATGTAGAGCGCTCCAACTACAACAAGAACGGCGTGCCAATCACATTTGCAGTAATGTTATAACAGCAACAACAACAACATAATGGGGTTATTCTACAAGTATAATGATAGACTACAAAAACACACATCAGTGACCAGGGCTCTCTTCACCCTTTACCCGCAAGCTTCGTCTAGATGATAACGTGTATATACCCAGCTACAAAGTCCCTCAGGCTATGCCCGCAAAATGCTTCAACACACTCAACGCATCCTCTCTCTTCAATCTCCATTTCGCGTCCGTCCCCTTCGTCCCCACGCTCACCGTCTCCGCATTATCGAGTTCGTTAAGCCTCCTCAATAACTTCTCATCCGTCCCCATGGCGAGTACGAAGTCCGCATCGCTAACATGATCAGTTTCGAGCGAGTCGGGGGTCATCCACGCTGCGCGTGCAGCGAGGGGCGAGCGAGAGGGACCACCAGGATGAAGGATGGCGCCGACGGCGGTGGAGCGGGAAATGTAGTTGGGAAGGACGAGGAAGGAGTTTTCTCCGGGGATGATACGAAGACCGTAGCGTTCGCCGATACTGCAGCGGTCAATCTGTCAGCGATGCAGGAAGAAGAGGGAGTAGATGGTAAATCACCTGTCGAAGATATGGTTCTGAGCCTCAGCGGCTTGTCTCCTAGCCCACTGCCTGTCGGAGGAGTTGTCCGATGGACCAGACCAGAAGCGCCACACGATGGAAGCTTCACGCTCCTCGACGAACGAGCCAGGCGTACGCTCAGTGAACTATTCAGGCGCGAGGATGAGTAACGATGTGCATATGTATGGACAGACAGGAAGACACGTACGTAGTTCAGAATCTCGAGGCAAGAGCCCTTCCAGGTCAGATTGAAGTTGGCGACCATGTTAGTCCATTCCGACTTGCCATCTTTACCAGGCCTCGCCCGGATGAAGCATCCATTCTCAGCGCTGTCAGTGGTGCATTAGCATCGTGAGAAAGCCCAACCGAGAAGAGTGAAACTGCACTCACACAAGCCCGACCTTCGGACACGTCTGCGCAATAACCTCCAAGGCCCCCCTCGCCAGCCCACTCAACAACCACACTTCGTTCTTTCCATCCTCCGCCAACTTCTCCACAACTTTCAACGCCTCATCCGCCTCCGTCGGAATCTCAGCTCTCCTTTCCTCCATCGTCTTCTCCTCCCCTGGTCCATCACCCTCGCCCGGATACGCAAAGGTCCGCTCCTTCGGGTCTCTCACCCACAATGTATCCTCGAAATCTACCAGAATCAGTCTTCTGCCGCTGTGTTTGTATCTCGGCAGGACGCGATGAAGGTCGAGATGATCGATTGTGAAGCTATCGGCTTGGAAGTGCTCGATGTTGGTGCGGAGGCAGCGGGTGAGGAAGGAAGTTACGAAGGCCTGAGCGGTCTGCGTAACGACGTGATTGTGCAGATCTTCCCATCGGGAGTAAGCTTCGTCATCATCCATGGTGAACGCCTGGTGGATCGCTTTCGCGGTGTTGCGTGTGTCCCAAGGGTTGACGGCAATACAGGAGCGGAACCCGCTGTAGCTGTACGAGCCAGTGAACTAGACAAAACATTATGTCAGTTGATGTACTTGAACGTAGTATAAATGATCGTCCTCACCTCGCTCAAGATAAGTGGCCTGTGTCTCCCTTCCTGACACTCTACGAACTCGTGCGTCCTCAACGCCATACCTTCCCTCATACTAGTCACTATAAACGCGTCCGCGATCGTCAATAGCGCAAGGTACTGAGCAAAGCTCATATCGCCCGTGTGCAAGAAGATGACAGGCTGGTACGTGAGCGAGCTGAATCGAGAGTTGATACGGGCCACGACGTCACCAACGCCGCCGAGGAGCTCATTCTCCTCTGTCGTTTGGAGTGCGACTTGTAAGAGGACGACTTTGCCTCGGAAGTCTGCGTTCTTGTCCAAGAAGGCTTCGAAGGCGAGGAGTTTGTGGCGCACGCCCTGTAAAACCAGTAACGCATAAGCAAGTTTATATGGTGGGGTGAGAGATAGGAAACGTACCTGGATCTCGTCCAGCTTGTCACGGCCGACAAGCAACTTCATACCGGAGTAGCGTTCCTTGAGTGTAGCCACCCAATGAGCGACTTCTGGATCCTTCCTAGAAATAACGCACCAATCAGTCCGAAATTCGCGCATGAAACGCCAACGACGCCACTCACTTCCTTTCGGTCAGCGTTGCCACATCGATCCCCATCGGGAATACAGCAACGTCCACAAAGTGCTCATCCATCTGTATGCCTTTCGGCAACGTCTCCAGTGACAGAATTCGCGCCACGGTCTGCCTGAAGTGCCGCGCATAGTTGGCCGTTTGGAAGCCGATGAGGTCGGCAGAGAGCATCCCCTTGAGGAGGGACTCGCGGACGGAGAGACAGCGGAAAATCTCCGAAGACGGGAAAGCGACGTGCATGAAGAAGCCGATAGCAGCTCCGGGAAGTTTTTGGCGGATCATGTCTGGGAGGAGCATGAGGTGGTAGTCGTTTACCCAGACTGTTTGCAGTAAATCAGCGACTATTCCATGAATTAGGGAGGAATAAAACGTACTGATGTCGCCCTCTTGATAGTTGGCCGCAATCGCATCTGCGAACCTCTGGTTCACCGCGACGTATTCCTTGAAGCTGCTCGACTCCGAAAAGTACTTGCTCTTTGGCGCGTCGTGCACGACATAGTGCAAACACGGCCAAAGCACCTGATGGCAGAACATATCATAATACTGCTCGAACTCCTGGTCTGGGATCCAAATCGGCAAGCTATCGTGCTCTTCCTGCATCCGCCTGTTGATGTTCATCCGCAAATGATCCTTGAAGTTGTCGGTGTTGGTGCCAAGAGTACCGACCCAGAGCTTCTTTTTGAGACGCCCATCGACGGACTTGACGGCGTTGTGGAGACCGCCATTGCAGTGAGGGTTGGGCTCAACGTGCCATTGGCGACCCATGGGCGAGTCGGAAGCTGGGCGACGGTGGGCGGCCGCACGAGAACCTTTGCGTTGTACCCTGGGCTGCATGGGGGTATGGTGGTCGTCCATCATGCGGTTCGACCGGGATATAGGCGATGCGGTAGGATCGTTCGGAATAAAATCTCTGTGAGAGTTCACTTTGCTCATCGTCAGGGCTTCGAGAGGATTCTGTGACGACGCGGAGGAGGCAGGCGGAGTAGCGAGCTGAGAAAATCTTGTGAAAGGATTGAGGGCAGAGTCGCCGGCTGGCGTGCCTGTAGCAGCTGGAGTCCCGACTCTAGACTAATAAACCAAGAAAAGGTGAAAGCATAATTGAGTATGAATTCTAGCTCGGATAGATTCAAGTGAGATCGAGGACCCTGGAAAAGTATCAACATGCGACGAACGCCTTGCTTGAACCGTACTCTCGCCTCGAAGCGCAATTGATGCGGCTGCTTGGGTAGAGATACAGTTATTCTTCAATTGTAGAGCTCGTGTCTCGATAGACTAGCTCTCATAGTTTTGCTCAAGTCCTGATCAACAGTGGGCCACATTGCAAACACACATGCGCCACACCAACGAACGTAGAGACAGTGACCCCTGCCAATAGAAGAACATATAGGTTTCACAGAAACAACCATCTACGAGGATATTGTGCACTCGTATCCCGGGAACGGCCAACGAAGTAAAACAAAATCGGACGTGAAACGGGGAACATACCTTATCCTTCAGATCATCCACGAGACTGAGCACAGGCGTAGTAGTCGGGCGATGGACAGGGCCAGGTCGCGGCATGTGCACGTTTTCTGGCAGCCTCATAGGTGGTGGAGGTGGGGCCCTCGTCGCTCCCAGTTCCGGCGTAGACGGATGAGACTCGCCCAGGACCGCAGTACTAGGAAGGAAAAGAGACGCGATGATTACACGGTGATTTCTAAATGAGCTCATCGTTGATCACAGCGAGGAGAAATACAACAAGAAAATAGAGGTCGCAGAAGCGAAAATGGAGAACTGTCGAGGGTGACGGTGATGGTGGTGGTAGAGGACAAGAGTTGGTGCTGGGATGCGGGAGGCGAAGGGGGCAAGACTTGGTGCGAGTGATGATTTTGCATGAATCTTATGACGTCCTCTTCAAATGCCATGCGGGGATATCCGGAGAGATCAAGAAAGATCCAGAATCGAGATCGCAGTGGATGGCCAGATATTCGGGCCCAAATTGCCCTCCGATATCCTTCCGGACTGTGTGGCACCCCAGTGTGGCCCGCACCTTTGCGACAAACGTTCATTCATCAAACCTACGCCCACAAGAACCAACATCCATTCTCGGAGATCCATGTACGGGAACCAGAATAACTCGACGCCCTTCATCCGGTGGCAATCGCTTTTGTAGCTCCTGATACCACAACCTTCTCCCGTCACGGTGCGAGTCGTATATTTATTATTTTCCCTTGACAGGAGAGGCTCGACAGCAGGTCTTCCGAAGGCTTCGCATTCGAAATCACTTCTTGCCTATCCTTGCCTTAACCCGCTCATCGATCTTACTCTATCTCCCTTGTGTACACATCAGCCCCAAGTCGGTGAGCATAGGGACTGCCAGCACATATTTGTGGTTCTCACTTCGGAGATGGTCGGGTGGAAGTCCACAGCGCTGAAAAGCTGCGAACGTTCGAGGCTCGTCCTCATCCCACTGGTCGATTGTAACGCTCTGGGCGGAAGTGTATTACGTGCTACGAGCAATGAACGGAACAACATCAAGCCTCACATCGCATTAGAGGAGAAGAACTGAGTGATTACAAGATCACATACCGACACCCCGACCCGCTCTTTTCTGTCAAAGGCTTGACCACATGTCCCGTTCAACCCTGAGCCTAAGTTTTTAAGAACAGTACCAGTGATAACGCCCTCCACAATCAATATCTCATCACCTTCCGATGCCGCACTCTGGGTATACGCAGACCATCCGCAACCGTTATCCCAACGTCAACCATTACGATGTCAACTTGGTCATAACGACGTTTCTCGCCTGATACGTCGTCGTTCCGGTCGGACCAGGCGTTCCCGAGCTACCCTCCATCTGCATGCCCGACCCATGAGATACCACACAGGAACGTCGGAAGAGGAAATGTCGACCGCCAAGAGGGCGCGTTCGTTCGGTTATCCGCAACAATCCCGAGTATCGCCCAGAATCAGGTCACAGGACAAATGGAGAATCAGACCCGGATGGCGATGGAGAGAGGGGCGAAGGAAGCAGGTAGAGAAAATCAAGCCATAGATCGAAAGAGGAGAAGAATTATTAATCAGTAAACTTTATTCAGATCACCTGGTACAGTGAGATGGATGGACGAAAAAGGATCGGGAGGGAATGTATAGATATAGATGGGGTTCAGCAAAAACAACGCACCTGCAGATCGATGATCCTGCAACCCCAAAACCAGGAATTGAACATATAGTCAGTACAACCTTCGAGACAACAGGAACGACATCGCTCGACAAGCGTCAAAGCGGATGGGACAATGATGTTCTTCGAAATGGGAATGGAGGGAGATAAATTACTCACAGATACATCGCAGCATTGTAGAACCCAGCAGCTATGTCCGTCGCCTGGACTACACCATCCAAAGAGTACTCAATCGACAGATCCTCCGTGTTTCCCTCAATGACTCTGAGAGTTGCGCTAACGGAGTGGAAGTCCCCATCATCGGGCCAGGTAGGGGTCGTGCTATGGACTTCGCTGGAGGTGTTAAAGGTGTTGAACCAAACGTTGTCCGTTCCTGTGCGAAACCCAATGTTAGTGCCATATATCATATGGGACGCTCTGTTCAATACTACAAGGAGGAGACAAGCGCGAGGGGTGCGGGGTGAATAAGTAGATTAACAGACCTTTCCACTCTCCGATATCACTCTCAGGTGGCCAGCCTACCACCGCCGTCAACCAGAACGCAGGCCATGTTCCTACCGCTGTAGGCGCGATGAACTCTCCAGATACGGTGTACCTATACGGGCAAGTGAACATATGGCGCTTAGTTGTCTGTAACTACAGCCGTCTCCAAGAAAACTAGAACTGTGAACGAGACTCACCCGACCGCATCGGTGCCGTCCACCAACACCTGCTCCTTGGCATAGATGGTGCCAGAAAAATAGTCAATGGTAAGGAACGGGCTGGCCGATGAAGTGCCTTGTCCGGATGTAGGCGTCGCGGTGAGGGTGAGCACGCCGTCGGAGACAGCTATGTGGTCATGGTCGGTGCTGTTGCCTACCATACGAGCGGCTAATACAACATCGGAAGCATGTTAGTAATTAACCGCGCACTGGAGGCCTGTAGGCAATACGGGAATGATTTGGGCGAGGCGGCGAGCATGGTTGCACGTGTGACCCGTCCAAGACTCGCAAGGGGAGGGAGAGGTAGCGTGAATGAAGACTGACATCCATTGTGGTCCGATCCCCACGGATATAAATAATTCCAATACGTCTCCAAGTCATCATAACTATCGAAGCTCGTCGACGGAATCACGTCCTCGTCGCCCATCGTCGTGCCCACATACCCCAAGCTCAACACGCTCAGAAGAGCAAGAAGGGTAGAAGAACGGAGAGACTTCATGGTGTGGTATCAGTCGCACACAATAGTCGCTCGTCAGGTGTACCTAGTGAAGAAAGAGAAACAAGGGATGAGGACGGAGAGAATACGCCGAGGACGGGAGATGTAGCTTTTATATTCACGCCCTCTCCTTTTTCTCCTGAGTCAAAGTTGGTAGGTTCCGCAGGTAATAGCTATGGAAACGGTCCATCGAACGGTGAATGTGATGTTCCTGCTGTCCTCTGATCCTCGTTTCAGCTTGTAATGAGCAAGGAAGGCTGAAAGAGGTATCGGGGTCACGACAACGACGTCAATCGAAGCAAGTTAGACAATGTCCGTGTACCGGTGCTCGGACTGAGCACGCGGGTACGAAGTATGAAGTATGATGACTTCACTCGTCTCTGTCAACACGAGGTATACAGAATGACGAGGGATCGTAGTCGACCGACCTTCTTTTGCCTCGACGGGCCGCCGTAGACCGAGACCTCGCGAGAATAATGCAGAAACACCGAAAACATATTACTTATCTTGTTTTCTATCTTCCAGGTGTACAACGAGTCACCCATACTTGGTCGTCAATAGATGCACTTAGAAGGAGGAAGATAGTATGAGTTGGTAGGTTGGAGCTTGAGTAGCTCGTATTCAGCTCGTAGTCTGTGGTCTCCCCCGGTCAGAATACCCACACTCACGGAGAGAGCATATGAGACAACGGCGCGTGTAAGTCCGGGTTGACCACATGCACGAAGACAAAAGGGCAAGACACAGTGATGCCTGACTACTTCACGATACCTCCCATACTCCCGATGAACCGCCCATTGTACCCAGATTGAATCTCTGCATTCATGACCTCCTTCACCTGATCTATAAGCACTTCCAAGCCATCCTCAAACATCTGATCCTCTACGAAGTGACCATGGGCGCCACCTGAGTTTGAGCACCGGTAATCGCTCCCGTCGTCTGATGCTGCTGAGGCGGGGACTGTGTCCTGACAAATGTGCTCCTTGGCCGCGTCATTTGCACACCAATTGAGTCGGCGAACGCATAAGAATGTGGAGCCCTTGCTCGCATGGTGACTTCACGGATGGCCTCGCAGGTCGGCAGACAGGTACAAGCGATGGAAATCCCGTCTTGAACGAGCCGTTCGAGAGTATGAAAGTTCGTTGATTCGAGTTCCTGAGGGGCGAGACCCCAGCGAGATATAGCAGGCAGGAATCGGGACGCCACGCAGATCCGAGACAGTTGCGTTTGGGACCAACGTACCGGTGGACGATGCGGCGTCGTAAACGCACAGGTGGAACATGGGAAGGATAATTGAAACGATGGATTACCATAACATCTGCAACACAGCGGTAACAGCGAATATAAAGTACCAACCTTGACTGTGGCTTCCAGAATCTCTCCATAGTCCACTTCAACGATGACTCCGGTCTCCTCCACAAACCAAACGTCCAATACGACCCTCTGTCGCCTCTTCATATGCTCCTCTGTATATCCCAACAGAATATTCATCTCGTAACCTTTGAACCAGATGGAGATGTCTTCCTGAATTTGTCCAGCCCAAGGATCGAGGTTAATTGTACCAACGTTGACGGATGAGACGGGCGAGACGGAAATCTCCCAACCCATGCCATTGCTCGTCGAGTCACCACCAGATGGATTGGAGAAAAGAGAGCCTCCTCCGCGTAAGAGTCCTTTCGGAGCCTCGAGAATGACACGGATTTCTTGAGAAGCGGATTTATTCCGCCTGATGATGATTTCCAAGGCTTTCCTCACCAGCACCTTTCCAGACGTGTACCTTCCTGGAATATTGTCACTGTCACCGTTTCCTGCCCCGGCTGTTCTCCCCGAACCACTCTCTTCTTGCATCTCCGGATCACTGCTCGTGAGGAATGCCTCCCCACGCTTCTGACCCACATTCCGCAGAAAACCCTGCAAGGGCCATGCATCCAGCCCCAACCTGAGCAACTCATCTGCCATCGCCTCCGTAGGCACCGAAAATCTAGGATCATCTGTTGCTGCCGCTAGACTTAACGACGAGGGATGCAAGTGCAGATGTACCGTTAGGAGTAGTGGTTGTGGGGGTCCGTATATCGAGTGATTGTGAGGGAGATTATCGTGATCAGAGATCGGGTTGGTGGTGAATGGCGGTGCATGAGGATCTGGACGAAGATTCGTGGTGGTCGAATGCCAAGTTGTGTGACCGATTTGCGCGGTGAGCAGAAGAGAAGAGAGGGTTATTATGTCAGTTGACGGCGGTGGCATAACAAATCTTGGGGTCTATCAAGCCCTGTTCGAGTTGAAGGGTAGACGTTATCCGTTCAGTGAGGCCACCAGTATAGTTGGTGCCTGTGGTCGTGGTACAAAGTCAAGAGATGTGTTATTAGTCAGCAAAGACCTGAAATTCGGATTGAGGTGGCGCGGATTTCAAGAATGTGGCGCTCTATCATGCTGGCCGGGTATATCACCAGAGCACTGTACCGAACGGTGAACAAAATCCGATGTTCTCGGTAATGAATGAACACCGTTAATTGCAACTCCGGTCGAAAGTGGAGAAGGGTCAACATCTTGACGGTGACCTTACAACGCCGAGCGCGTCTACTAGCAATCACCGCCACACGTGGTCAAAACGTCGTGCAGGGATTGTTACATTAATTTGAGTACAGCAGTCGCAGAGGAATGGGTTAAATCACAACAAAAGCAGAAACAAAGCCAAAGAGAAAGCGTCATAAACGTGAAAGGCATCACCCTCACAGTACAGATTTACAACAGCGATTATCCTCTCTCATAACAAGGCGTATACATCACCGTCATCGTAAGTCGTCTAGGCAGTGAGGATCGAAGTGGACCGAATCAATGTTTCTGTGGCCTCTGATCTCGGTTTTACCTGACATTTGAATGGCATCGGATACCTACGGAAAGTCAACCCCATAAGAGAGGCATGAGTATGTGTAAGACTTGGGACAAAAGCAAGACTTACACGACAAAACCTGTCGTGTACTCATCCTTCGGCACAATCTCCCTCCCAAATTCATCCCTCGCCTTTTCAACGTTCATAGTCGCCAACACTGAAACTACCGTGATCCACAAGTTGTCTATAGCCATCCACTTGCCGGCACACCAGCGCCGCCCGTAGCCGAACGCTTCGTTCGGGTATGGTAGGGCTGGATTGTCGAAGTACCGTTCAGGGCTAAAGGTGTCGGGATCTGGGTAGATGGATTCATCATGGAAGATTGCCCTAGATTCAGAAGAACAACAGTTGCATGTGCGTAAGGTAGGGTCGATGAGTCTAACAAATAGTATGTCATCACGTACCAAGTATTCCCAATCACCCAGCTTCCACCTTTCAAGAAGTACCCATCGTAGGTGTCGTCTTGAGTCAGACAGTGTGGAAGTGCTATGGAAAGATTGCCAAGGTATCGTCAACACTTATGGCATATTCTAGCGAAAAAAATTGTCGGTGTGACCGTACCCAACGGGCCAACAGGCCTCCACCTTCAAATAAACAACGTGACTTGAGCATCACAAAACACCCGACGAATGTCAGAATGATCGTCACATACCTCAGGACTTCTTTCACGACCGCACCCACATAGGGAAGGGAGGCCTCGTCGGAGAAATCTGGAAGACGCCCGCCCTCCCCAATGACTGCGTCTATCTCTGCTTGAGCTCTCCGTTGTGCCTGAGGATAGAGCGTCATCGCCAACAAGAATGTTCCGAGGGCAGACACAGACTAGAGACAAACGGAACAGATCATCTTGTTAGCTTTTACAGACGATCCAAAGGTACGGTGACAGAAATCTCACCGTATCCGTGCCGGCTACGTTAGGATCAGCGAGAAAACATCAGCGGAGAGGTTACCGGGCAGTGACGACACGGGTGGCTCGCGGAAGAAGAGCAAACGTTGACTTACCAAGGTACATATTCGCAGGGACAAGCTTCACCATATCCTCCGTGATCGGAGAAGGCTTGCTATCGAGCTGGCTCAAAAGAGAAGCCGTTACGTTCGGTGGTGCCGTACCATTTGTCTACCCAAACCCAATTCAGATCATACGAAACCAAGCAGGAGAGTTAGACGGAGAAGAGAGTGAGGATAGTATAATGAAGTGGAGCTCAGCGCGGGCGGGCTAGAGACATGATGCACGAGATAGGACGTACAAACGCGGCTTTCGAGGCTCGATATGGGTCTTCGATCATCGCCTCTGCGTACTTCTTCCACGGCTTTGCTTCAGCCTTGTACTAGCGCAAGGAAATGCATCAGATAACGGATATCAACGCCGAACTGAGTAGCAATTGGAAAAACATCGATGATACGTACTGTTGCACCGGGGAACCATGACGGCAGTCGCAATACTAACGGAAGATGAAATGAGCACTCTGCAGTGGATGTGTGCGGGCCAAGTGTTATGTACTTACACAGAGGGAAGAAATCGAAAAGCTGGCCGCGAATGTGTGCTCCAAATGCAACTGCCTGCAGGCCTCGTTCGGCTGTTTGGATGTGTGGATCGTCTTTTGATTTGGCATCGATGCCATAGGCGATCAAAAGGATGACTCTTCCTGCCGTTCTGAAGTAAAGGTTAGGAAATTCACACTGAGGCAAAGACAAAAGAAGTACCCACTGTCGAAGATGATCTAGGAAGTCATCGGGCTCGTCCAAGAGTCTTCTCAGAAGCTCGTGAGTGGCGCCGAGCAATAACGGGCGGAAGCTCTGGACCAGCATCAAAGCATCGGTCATGAGAATTCCGCGGGGTGTTATTGTGTGAGCACGCACCTGGGCTGCAGTCTGATTGAAGGACTGATGAAAGTATTTCCGGAACTCTCGCCAACGCGGGCTGTATCCCTGAAATCCCATCACCCAATCGAATCCAATACTGAGCAGCGTGTCAAATGCATGTAAATCGCATGACCAGTTTGAGGATGATTGTGCGCTTACACTTTGTTCAAGAAGTACAAGGGCGGTCTGTGATATAGACGTGTGAGAATTCGGCTGCACAGCATAAAAATAAGGAGCATGGCTCACTTGTCTGCATACAACAGGCCTCTTCTCTCGAATAGTTCAAACGCGGCTTTAGCGGTGTTTATTACTAGAATGTGGCTTCCTAGCACATCGATATGCGTGATATCCTTTCCTGAGACAGCCCAAAAGAGCGATAAACCCTGCTGCATAGTGAGCTTGAAGAAGGACTCACCATGCTCCTTTGCCCAACGGGTGTATGTCTTCCATGGATGGCTTTTGGGCATGTGTAAAAGACTTCCAATGAAAGGAAGACGAGGAGGACCTGGAGGCATCGGGAGTGATGAGGTACGCCTAGAGGTTCGCCATATGTAAAGGACCATGAAGGCGACTAGCGCGAGGGCAAATGCCCAAAGATTGGTACCCGTACCAGACAGCATGCTCGCGAGGGGGACGTTAACGAATGTACGAGCTGGGAGTGATGTGCTTTATACCTGAGGACCGAGTGGCGCAAGAATTATCATATTCTCAGGGCTTGTCGGGGTGTAAAGTAGGTTTACGATTACCCACAGGTATATTTGGCCAAGACCCTCACACCTAGCAAGAGATCCTCGATGAGCTCCGACATAAAGCTTACCATAATGAGAACCGCTGGATGGAAGTGGCTAGAGCTCACGTAAAGATGAATAACCGAAAGGAAGTTAGCCTGAAGGAGATTCGATGACACTCCTCACTCCCAACTCAAACATGTATGGGTTTGAAATTACCAGGTACGAAACTACGCAGCATCAGCACCATGTCGGATACGAATTGTCTATCGGTTTTCCTAGAACACGACTGTCGAAAACAAGATAGGACTAGAAGAGCTGGTAAGACGTTCTGACACAGGGGAGAATTCTAGCAGAAACAGATTGATCCTCAGGATGCGGGCAAAGGCATTCGTAGTGAGTGGTTGAGCCACAGGCATGCAGTAGGCATGTATGGTGGATCTTAATCGCGGCAGACTGGACAGACCTCAAGCCCGCGCTAAGTCAATGCCGCCATCGCTCGTATGTGGGCAACGTCTCCGTCCTGACTCATGATGGTCAACCGTATCGTTCAGTATCGCGATTCTTCACGGCGCCTAATTTTCCGATCCCGTTCAGGAATGCACTCCGCCCCAAGGAGAAGATATACATACCAACATGAGGAGTTTCAAGCTTGCCAAAGAAAGATAATCAGTCGGATGAAGGATAGCGTGCTTCGATCCGGACATTAACAACTTGCGAGTGATGGGTCGCAGAGCTTTGATCAGCTCAAAAGGACCTTACCGTCTCCTATAAGGATGGGTACCAAGTACATGTGGCCTGAATGAAATGGACGAAGACGATCTGAACGCCACTACTACAAGAGAACTTCAGTAGGCGAAGACCGTGACTGTGGGTTTTTCGAAGGTGGATTTCTTACGCACCTTGTATTCGAATTTACACAATACGAAACGTACCACTATGTTGAGTTTAGTCACCTAATTCCATCCGCAGATCGCGTTATAGAGGAATCTTTAGGAGTACCGGTCGCCAGTAGATATTGGAAGAAAGACGTGGTCGCGACTCGCGGTTCGCTTTCGTTCGGTATATTCCGGAAGGTTCTTACTGCAAATAATGTGGCCCAATGTGGCACTTACCCTCCAGTGACACCAAGTGCTCACAGACAGACTGTGTTCGAGTCCTCCCTCTAGAATATCCTGAATTAGTGGTATGTAAATATGGCATGATCAATCGTGACCCTTTCATCAGCTGAGCCAAATACAACTTCTGGCAAGTCATAGTCGGTTTCAGTTCCCGCCGCCACTCCACGTTGGGCCTTACCCATCACCCACGAGGACGGCAGTGACGGGACTATCGGTGAGATATGTAGAAAAATGCTTCAAGATACCTCGAGGCGCTAATCACTACGGTTAGATCGGAGGGCGCATGCTGGCCACACAAACTCAGGGCAAATGGGTCGTGTTGTACTTGAGAAGGTTCGTGACTTCGATGCCGTACGCAATGCGTCACGACAAGACACTGGTCTGCCAGTCTAGCGGCGACCATCGCAAACAGAATATTCTATCGAGACTAGTTAGCCTTACTGGGTCCTTGATGTGATCTGGCATCGTCTTCGCCCCCAGTGGCGCCGGCACATAGTAGATTCAAAGCCACAGGAGCAAGGATATCTCGATCCGGTTTTATACATACGTAACAGGATCTCTACACAGAGCGGATATGTACACCGATCGGTGTGTAGAGAATGCAAGCGCCCGCAAGATTTTGAATACAGTTGCATCGGGGCTGGTTGTACCGAAGCTGGTTGCATCGGGGTTGGTCGCCCCGGGCTCGTTGCATCGGGGCTGCTAGTTCGCTAAGGAAGTCCCACTGAGATCCCGCCACTCTTCACGTAACCTAATGCGAAGCAGCATACTATCCCCCTGAGCGCCGCATGCACGAAACCACAAGACCTTATAGCGCATAAGCCTTAAGTTCAGACTGTGCAGGTCGGATTCTTTTACGGAACGAAATTTAAACAACCCTGAGAATTTGGAAAACTGACCGGGAGAAGACTCGAGTGGGAGATGAGCGCATGATGACGGTGTCGCATGGTGAAAAGGAGATGTTGAAGATGGTTGCCGCAACGCCGTACGTTCTTCGACAGGGGCAGAACACGATTTCGAAGAACGTACGGCGTTGCGGCAACCATCTTCAACATTTCTTTGCTCGAAACTTTTTCGAAGTCTTGCACCATCCCGCTTGCCGTAGACGACTCCTGAGCAATTCTAATCAGCAACGCGAAGAAATGCGGACGAAGATATGAGCATACGTGTTTTAGAACGTACGGAGGCCGCTTTTGACGCTTTGAAAGGTTCTTCAAACATATATCTTGCGTACTGATTTGTACTGCGCATCATATTTGTAGTGAGCAGCGCTACAAATATGTCCTATTCCCGAATTGCGACTTTGAGCATCGACGAACAGCGCTTGACGGACCCCAAAAATGCCATAACATGAGATATCGCGGTTCAGGACCAATGGGAGCAGTAGTCATCCAGCTGGATCGTCGACGTTAGTATCATTCAACGCCAACGGCATATGAGAAAATACTACCTCGCCGGCCAGCACGGTGTGGTCAATTCGGAAGTGTGGAGCGAATTCTGCCGTATGTATGCAGCATTTGGCTGTACGGACCTGCATATTATTACTGATAGATGATCTAAAATCAATCAAGTGGAGCAAAAAAGCAATAAGCAAGTTTGAAACTATGCTTACAGCATAATGTAAAGGTCCTAGCTGACGTCCGAGTCCAAGGTCCTCTGTAACAAGTCATCGGCTAACCAAGACAATAAAGCAGATCGGGCGAGATGGCTCAAAGGACATAGAGCACCGACCTGTTCCATAGACTAGCGTATACTCGAAACGTTTCGTTCCGTATCATTTCGTCCGTACAAGTTTCGCGCAAGCTCAGCTGGTCGTCGGTGGCGGTCAGTGTTGAAGAAACGTCCGAATTTGACGTCGTCACGCCAGTGAACGGTTGCACCGAGCCGTGTCCCCGGAAAAAAACTCCCGATTCCCGATTTGCCGCCACCGCACGGGCCACATCGAGGAATGCAAGCCACTGGCGCCAACGCGGACGCTAACGCACCTGAACGACAAAAAGTCGGTCTCGACAGCGCATTCGCTTATCGAGCATCAACGTCAGACTGGGACCCGGGCAACGCATCACGCATCAGAGCTCAATGAGAGAAAGAGAAAGAGAATCTACTAATAATTCAAGTTCGCCACGATTTCTTCTGGGGTACGGAGCCTGTAGTAAAAGAGCCTGGAGTAAAAAGAGTCTGGAGTATGTATCGGCACTGAGACGACACGAGAAGGACGAGCGACAGGAAGATATCCACCGACGCTGACACAGATCCGGACTCCCTATACACGGAGCGGTAGACATGAGTAGCTTATAGACGTTGGACGTTGAACGTTGAGACGTGAATTGAATTGGATGGAGGAGGATGGAGGAGATGGGGTGGGGTGGGGCGCATGGCGAGTTCATACCTAGATCATGGAACGGCTAAGACCCGATGGACGATGGATGGACAGTAGACACAGAGGGGACAAGGTGGAAGGGGTACTTAAGACAGACAGAGAAGAGGAAATCATCGATCGATTGGAACAGAAACAGGGAAGAAACACAGGGAAGAGAAGTTTAACAGGCACAAAAGGTCGTAAGTCGAGGAAAGAGAAAGAGACTAGGAGGGATAGAAAGGGGGAAAGCAAAATATCCGGGTAGGAAGGGGAATAACAAAAGACAAAGGGAACGAAAAAGAGTGATAAAAGAGGAAAGTACCGGTAGATAGGGAAAGAGACGAGACGAGACGAGAGAAAGGAGACGAGGGCGATTTGCTAACGGTATGTTATAGCGCCGGCGTGAAAAATCGAGGGGATATATGCCAGCTAGGTTGGGCTACAGGATGAGACAAAAGACGGAGAAGAAGAAGAGAAAGAGAACTGAGAGCAGGCATCCGGGGCCAGTTACAGACATCAAGCACGACGTTGAGCGTTCATGATGCTTGCTTCGTCCTGAACCTCAACAGAGGAGCGAGTCCTGACAACTGGCACGTCTTCTTCAAAAACTCATGCTAAAAAAAAAGTCAGAACCATCAGCACACGCTCACCGCCACTCAGTACGCAGTAAAACCAACACACCTCAAGCAGCTCATTCGCCGTCGCCCGACTCTTCACATCCACACACAAACACACGCTCAAAAAGCTCTTCAGCTCCCTCGACAGCGCCTCCGGCTTCTTGAGTGTCGGCGTCCCATTCGTCGCGATCAAATACAACGCTTTCAGGGGCTCCTCGTCGAGGTACGGCGGCTCCTGCTCGATCATCTCGATCGCCATGATCCCGAGCGACCAGATGTCGACCTTCGCGCCGTACTCCTTCTGCTTCACGACCTCGGGCGCCATCCAGTACGGCGTGCCCACCATGGTTGCGCGCTTCGACTTTTGGTCCGTCAGTTTCGCGCAGAAGCCGAAGTCGGTGATTTTGACGCGGCCTTGGGCGTCGAGCAGGACGTTGTCGGATTTGATATCTCGATGGATGATATGCTGGCTATGGAGATGGCCCAAGCCCTTGCACGTCTGCACACATACGCCGAACAACCAATCAGCACCACATCCAATCCAACCCACCAACCACACAAGCCATCAAACACATACCTCATTCGAAATAC
Source organism: Stereum hirsutum FP-91666 SS1 (assembly GCF_000264905.1). Taxonomy (NCBI): domain Eukaryota; kingdom Fungi; phylum Basidiomycota; class Agaricomycetes; order Russulales; family Stereaceae; genus Stereum; species Stereum hirsutum. The sequence goes on along the minus strand of NW_006763141.1, from coordinate 431,807 downwards.
AAGAGATCTGATCCTCCTCCAACGTATTATTCTCAATAATATCCGTCAGCGCGCCGCCCTCCATGTACTCCATCACGACCCAGAGCTCGTTGTTCTTGACGAGGTACGAGTTGAGGAAGTTGACGATGTTCGGGTGCTGCGACTCCTTCATGACGAGGATCTCGTTCACGATCAGCTCTTTCCGCGGCTGGTTCATCAGGTCCATCTCTTTGATCGCCACTTTCTTCCCCGTCGCGAGCGTTTTGGCGACGTAGACGTGGCCGGAGGCACTATGACGACGCCACACCACACCTTGTCAGCCAACTGCTTCCAAACGAAACGAAACGAACCGGAAAAGAGAATGATGAAGGGAGGGAAGGACTCACCCCTGCCCGATCTTCTTAATCTTGCTATAGATCAACTTTGGATCATCAGGACTAACCACGCTCCTCAACTTCTCCATAATCTGCACCTCCGTCATCGTACTAATCCTCTTCTCCACCTCCTTCGCCTTCGGCTTCTCCAGCGCCGCCGCCGCCGCCGCCACGCTCCCATCTCCATCCTCCTTCCCACCCCCAATCACCAGCTTATCCGCAGGCTTCTTCGTCGGCTGCAGAGGCTTCACCACCGTCGCAGGCGTCTTCTCCGCACCAGCAGCACCGGAAGGCTTCGCCGGCGTCCTCTGCTCCTTCTCCGTTCGTTCCGCCCTCTCCCTCTCCCGTTCATCCCTATCCCTCTCCCTCCTCTCCCGCTCCCTCTCTCTCTGCTCCCGATCCACAACCCTCTGCTCCCTCTCCCTCTCCCTTTCGCGTTCCCTATCTCTCTGTCCCTGCCCCTGCCCCTGTCCCCCAGCAGGCGACAAACTCTCCTTCCTCTCCGGCACCGGTCCCTGCCCCTGCCCTTGTCCCGGCTTCCTCTCCCTCTCCCTATCCATATCCAAACTCGCCCCTCCGCCACCCTGACCCTGCTGCTGCTTCGCCCTCGCCCTCAAATCCGCACTCGAAGCCGTCGCCTGTTCTTTCCCACTTCCACTCCCAGGCGCAGACGGAGCCGGCCGATTCGCAGTCAACAGCGGTCTAGGCGGCGCAGGCCTCGAAGGCTGTAACGCCCCTATTCCCCCACCTCTTCCTCCTCCTTCTCCCCCTCCTCCTCCACCCCTTTCCCCACCACCTCCGCCAACGCCGATGCCTCCACCAACGGACGCCTCATTCACATAATCCGCCGCACGGGCGAGCGCGGCGGGCGTGCCTGGCGTGGATGTATCGGCGCGGGAGATGGAGGGGCGGGAGGGCGCGTCTGGGGTTTCGGGGAGGGGGGGTAGTTTGGAGGAGGTGCCGGTTCCGGCGAGGCCGGTGCCTGCGTTGAAGCGGGCGGGTGCGCCTGTGGCTGGTTGGGGTGTGAGTGAGCATCATAGGGCGGGTGGATGGATGGATGGAGAAAGGAACGGGAAAGAGGGAAGGAGATGCGGAGAGAGGGGAGGGGGTGAGTAAAGGGAGGGAGGGATAGAGTAAAGGGAGGAGGGAGGGAATGGACGGATGGATGGAGGAAGGAAGGGGTAAGGGACTTGATCGAAAAAGGGTGTAGGGATCGATGCTTGGGTGCGGAAGGACAAAAAAGCGGAAGGAAAGAAAAGACACTCACCCCCCATCCTCGTCGCCGGCGAAAGTCCCATCTCCTCCATCTCCCTTTTCTGATGGTCCGTATAAAACTCGAGCACATCGAGCACCGCCTGCGGATCGCGCTGATAGTCCTCGCGCGTGATGGCCGATTTCGTGAGCAGTTTGCTCCATTGTTCTGGCATACCCTGTAGAGACGTGGTTCGTTCGCACATTCGAGCAGGATTAGTTTCACCCCTCCAAAATACGCCGCGAGGGGGAAAGAAAGGAACACTCACCGTAAAAGCCCCACTAACCGGATCAAACCCCACATGGACCTTATGCACGAAATTCGTCGGCGCACTCAAACTCCCACTCAACGGACTCCTCGAGTAAATATCGTCCTGCCATCCGTACAGCTCCTCGTCCCCTTTGAGAGCGAAATAGAAACGCCGGTTGGGAGAGGAGGTCTCGAGGAGGAGACAGTACGGTTTGAGGTCGGTCCGTTCGATGTTGGAGATGTCGGAGAGTTGGATGGTGGTTTGGGCGGAGGAGGCCTGTGGGGTGCGAGGAGGGGGGAGGGGGGAGAGAGAGGTTAGTGAGGTTTGATTGGAGGGAGAAAGGGATGAAGGGCGGGCTGTCTGAGCTGCTCCTATCAAGTTGAAGCGAGAACTACGGAGCAAAGTCGCTCTGAAAATGAAAACAGAAAACAGAAGGAAACACCTCCAACACCCTCTCGCGATCATCGTTCACGTAGTGAACAACATAGTGAATCCACCCATCGTGTCGTGACGTACACACACACCCCCTGTCACTCGCCGGCACGACACTGAGATGCTCAGCTCACTCATCCACCCATTCCGAAACAAACTCGAGTAAAACAAATGAACTCGACACCTCGACACATCCGAGATGAACTCCAACGGATCATACAAACGGTCTCGACACACTCCCTCACCCACTCACCCGAGATGAACTCGAGGACTCGAATAAGGGCAGGAACAAGGAACACGACGCGACGCGTAATAAGGGACGAGGACGAAACGGGGTGAACTTATAATACAAGGGGATAAGTAACCCCCGCCACGGCCGTGTGATGTGTGATGGCCGCTGTGAGTGTGTGTAATGTTTGACTGACTGGGTGGGTGGCTGGGTGTGTGATGTGATGTTGAGCTGGCTGGCTGGGATGACAGCTCACGTCCGCCGATGGGACGAACGGCAATCCCGACAAAAGAGCGACGTTGCCAGCGAATAGGTGCACAAATGAGAGATACACCTCGTTCAATATCACAGCGAACATACACGCTCGCGATCTCACAGCTCGCGATTGATAGCGATCCCCCACGATGAGAAGAAAAAGCGACAAAGAAATCGACGAACCTCATTCTTATGCACCGCGAGCGTCTGCTCCCTCAATATCAGATACTTCTCCCTCCAAAGCCAATTCGCGAACGCATCCTCCTTAAACCCCACCGTCCCACTCCTCACAATCCCCGCCCCCGACAATCCCTGTCCCCCCATGCCGTCTCCCCCGCCTGCTCTCCCGCCTCCCCCGAGCTCCGAATTCCTCTGCATATGGCCTGGAAAACCGCCGACGGCGGGAGAGCCGCCTATGCCCGAATACGACGTCGCATAGGACGTGTTCGAAGCGGGCATGACGACGGGGGACTGATTGTTGTTGTTGTTGTTAAGGGTGGTGGTGGAGGCGATGGAGGGCGCGTAGGCTGTAGTAGAAGCGAAAGAGGACGCGGTGTTGGAGCGGGAGGGGGAGTTGTAGGAGGACGCTGAGGAGGGCTGCCGTGTGGGTGCTTGGGGTGCGGGCCGGGAGGGCGTGAGCGAGGAGGCTGTAACTTGGTTGTACGCCATGAATATGATCTGCCGACCGTCGCTAAATGCTTTTCGCTTTTCCGCGAGCGGATTGGTCGTTGGCCGATGCGAGTCGAGTCTCTACTGGTCGTCGCCTGCTTGCGTGCTCCGTCGTCGTCGTCAACGTCGTCAAAAAAGCCCTAGTTTATGAATGGTGAGGGCGCGAACGGTGAGTGTGAGATGGAAGGCGTCGGGGTAGACGAGAGAGACGAAGGGGACGGCGGCTGTCAATGCCTCGGATGCAACCGTCGACGTTCCTTCTCTGGGCCAGCTTTCCCATCACATCCATTCGGTCCGCTCAGCCTCGACACTCACATATATCTACCTTCCTTTTCTTTTTTGTCCAGCTCGAAGGACGCCATCGCCATCACCCACAGCCGGTCGTCATGCCGTTCACATCTTCATCCACATCTCCTCCAACACTTTCCTTCATGTCTCGTCCATCGCGGCCGGAGGTCATTCAAGGTACATACAATCCTCGGTGGTGACTGGCTATCCCCAGTTCGTGGTACAGTGCCTTGCCATCACCACCCATCGGCCAGCTCGGCGACCACAATACTTACAGCCTCAGTTCCGACCGACTATCACCATTCGATCGCTTTGTGGCGTTTGTCCTCTAAACATATTACCTTCCTAAACATACCTTTCGTCCGCTCAAGGCCCCCTCTTCTTCCGTTCGAGCCTGGACTCAAAAGCTTAATGCCATCCTTCTTTCGAGGTATTACTACTATGTGGAGTCCTCTTTCCTCCGTCGCGGGTTTTACTTGCTCACAGATGTGTTGTGCGCGGTGGTCTCTGAATCATGAGCCTCACGAAGGTTAGGCGTGTGATTACACATCGAGCCCTGGGAGTGGGCAGGACTTGGACTGTATGCATGTAAATTGAGGTGTTAAGATAGTACGTTGTGCACGCCTTCTCGCTGAGATTATTCGATCGATGATATGGCGATCGTCGACCACCTCGAGAGAATGTGGCCCTCGATAGGTTACGGTGTGTGGCGTAAGTATGTACGATCGGAAAATCGAGTACGTGTAGCCCCGTTCCAAATGAGATATCTATTTATCTAGGAATCTCTCGATGGTCCTGGACGAAAAGTATCTATGAGTCAGTTGGAGGATTTGGCAAAGGCTCCGATACTCGTGGACGCAGGACCACCTCCGTTTTGAACTGCAGCTGCCCAATGACCTCGTATGGCCGCCCACATGAAGTTCGGTACCCTAGCGTTCGATAAAGTAACCCGCAGGAAGCCTGCGTGAAGTTACGGAAGGAATGTAGAACGGAGACGTGAATATCGACATCTTCAACGCTAGGGATGTCCAACTTGACATCCTGGCTGAAACTTAGACTATGGTGCGTTCTCTCTCGTATTCGACTCTTGCTCTTTGCTGATAGCGCTGAGTGTAGTTCATACGCTTCGCGGCTGTCCCCAAAGCTTGCTAATGTCTGGTAGTCTCCACCAACACTGCATCCTCTGGCCCGTCCTATGCCCCGTGCTTGGTAAGTAGCCCCTAATTTCACTTCTACGTTTATATGGCTACTTCCCCCTCCTTCTCCCCATCTTTTATCCCGGCTTTCCCAACTTCAAGGCAAGCCCCAACCATCTTCGAGAACCATGTATCTCGCTCGCAATTATCATTCATGACCTCTACTAGTAGGTAGTCAGCTCATGACGCTTCTTCATCGGTGAGTTTCTACCTTTTGCGTTCATGAATATCCTTCAGTTTAGACTCACACATACTTATAGTGGTCTAGAGTAGGGTTCGCCGCCTCTCAATCTTCAGTTTGCCCATGTACTAGTATGTTTTGGAAAGTCTCTTGTATCGTACTAGTACAAGTTTGATCTCCGATATAGTGTCCCCCTTTACCTTCTCTTGCGCAGAAGTGCAACGCCAATACCGAACCTGCCATCCTAGTGGGAATGCTCCAGTGCCTAACGAGTGTGGCACCATGCCGGGTGTGTGATGGGTGTAGCTAATGATTCTAGCAGGTATGGCGATACACAGGTGTCTGATGTCATGGTGGTACCATACCAGTTCGTGGCGGTATGGCAGCGTCCGGCACGTCTGACGGCCGTCCCTGCCGCGAAGTTTGAGAATCGCTGATGATGTATACTGCGAGAACAGTGCACGTGGATATCAATGCAGCTGAAAGATCACCGAGAGACACAACAATTGTTAGTCCGGTGAAGACGATGAGTGAAGACAAGAGGAGATATCGTCGCACCAGCGTAAGCATTAGAGGGCAGCAGTGAATAAACCGTCTCGCTCCAGTGAATTTTGAAGGTGTAATCCGAACGAGGAAAAAAGACAATGAGCAAGTAGGAGATCACTTACGATCGACCAAAAAGTTTTGAATTATTAGCAAAATGCGAGCGATGGCGAACGGAGGACTAGCCCTACCTGAACCTAGAACTGACCCGACGAAGGTGAACAGGTACAAAACCACTGGCCATATAAACCATGTCATGAGCTGCTCGGTGTAGTCCTTATGAAAAAACCATCCCCCTATCCCGTCTTCTGGCGCTGCGCTTTCCAGATAGGAAGCGAAGAACATCCTTCGAAGGGTACTAGTTAGCACATCATAGATCGTGTTGAAAAGAAGCAGAGAGTAGTAGACATGGTCGTTGTTATCGCTGCAATAAAACGTGACCGGGGACATACAAGATAACAATAATAACACCTAGAATAAAGTCAAGGGTGTTCGGAGCAGCGTCCTCTCCCTTCAGCGCTGGAACAACCTGGCTGATACCCAAGGCAAGGAGTATGCACAAGATGAGGAGACGGTATGGCGTAACCGGGAACCTATTCCTTCCTTCTGGCATGCTGAATGAATATACGTCGTTGTGCAAGTAGTAGCGGTTGTAGGGTGTAGAGCAAAAGCGAGTGCCGCGCGGGGAGGGGGGGTGCAGAGAAAGCTGAGGATGGGGTACTCAAAGGGTTGATTGATACTTATACGGGTCTGATTACGCATGCAGCGCACGTCGAAGGAGCGTAAACGACATCAATAGGCTGCATTGCCATGTCCCATGGTTACTCGTTGGTTACTCGAGGAATGTTCCGAGGAGGGCACAGTAGTCGCTGGGTCTTATTAGATGGACGCCCAGTTGACAGATCGTTCCCCAGGTGTTCTGATCCCATAGAAATGCAGAATAAATTACCTTTTCTGCGCGAGCCTGCGAGCCAGTCGCCTGATCGCGGTTTGGCGCCATGATTGTGGCCCATACTTACCACGACGCTCACGGAAAACATTCAAAAATATCAATCAGTCATCTCTACGAACCACACATTCTTAAAAACACTCATCTCTCGTCCATCCATGACCTCCACAGTTCGAGTCTACATACTCCATACTCCGTATCACCCAACTCTCATTCTCCCTCCTCCTCTATCCAACTCCCCTAGATACACTCTCTAACCCCTAATCCCCGCTACTCATAGCCATGCGCACGACCACCCTCCCACGCAGGAACCCCAAACCTCCTCCCCAACACCACAAAACTGACACACCAGAGCAATATCCTCGCCCTCGCGTCTAGTCCTCCGTCGTCTTTGGCCTGACCGTGACTCCAACTCTCGCCACCCGTAAACTCCTCCAACACCCCCAACACATATCCTTCGTCCAGGAACCTGAGCGCACGGATAGATTGGGGCGTGAGGAGATTGGAGAGGAGGGTTTGGAGGGGAGTTTGTGTGTGATTTGATCTGGAGGTGTGGGCTGGGGTAGTGGTAGAGGTAGAGGTAGTGGGTGTTGAGAGGGAAGGGGTGGGAGCAGAGAATGGGGTGGAGAAGGAGGTGTTTAATAGTGAAGCGTATCCTTCGTCAGACGAGACCGAGACCAAAGAGGACGGTGCGCTCTCCACAGCCTCCCTCACACTGTTCGCCTCTCCCGCCCTCGACTCCGCGGCCGACCCCGAGCCCACAGGCATCTGAGATTCGACCCCCTTCACCGGAGCGTTAAACTGCACCTTCGGACGCATATATATTTCCTCAGTCACATACGGCCGTACCGCCTCGCGCAGGATCCATTTTTCTGTGAATGACCATTTCGAGTTCGAGTTCGAGTTCGAGTTCGGAGGCTGGTCTGAATCATATGGACCGATGGGCCCTTCTGGAAGGTTTAGATTTAGGTGGGGTCGGACTTTGACTGATCTGTGGGTGTGTTCAGCCAAAATAAACGTATAGAAGAAGAAGTCAGATGCATGTATGCGTTCTTCAAGTTGAAATTTGTAGGTAGACACAAGGAAAAAGATACGTACGGCGGGAGCGAATCGACGTATTCGACGAGCGTATGGTCCAAGAAGGGCGGCCTGCCTTCGATAGAATGCGCCATCTCTGCGCGGTCGCCTTCGGAGCTGATGACGAAGTTATGAAATACGGTCTTCGACACCGCATACTGTCCATGTCCAACATATCAACATTAGCACCTTGCTCACTTCCCAAAAAAGTAGAAGCGCAACAAGTACCCACCATCGACACATTCAAAGGATGCCACCTCCCACCTACCGCATTCCACCTCACCTCCGGCCTCAGCCCCTCCGCAATCACCTCCGTATGCTCACATCCTCTTCCCTCCAAACCCAAAAATGAGAATTCCTCTCTCGCCTCCTGAGAAAAGAGTTCACCGCCGGGACACATACTCGCAACGAACCTATGCCCAAATATCCCTCCCAACATCTCTCTCCCCGCCTTCTCGTCGTCATGTCTCAGCGGCCTCATACTCACATGATCCTGCTCCAACCCCTCCTCTTCTCTCCCTCTCAACGCTCTCTCCAGATCCCGCGCAGACGGCAGTTCGAACCCGAGGCCGACAGCAGAAGGATCAACAGCCCTCAAATAATCAACCCCCTCAAACGCATACCCCCCAAAAATCTCGTCCGACCCTTCCCCGCTCAACACAACCTTATACCCCTCCTCCCTGATAGCCTGCGCCAATAACGCCTTCGCAGACGGGTGGAACGTGAAGTTCGGCTGTTCGGTGTGCCAGACCGTTTCTTCGAAGTTGGATACGAGCGCTGATTCGGTGAGAGGGACGATGTAGGGATGGGCGTTGATGTGGTGGGCCATGCGGAGGGCGATGGGGGTTTCGTCGTGTTCGGGGCGATCGGGGAAGGAGAGGGTGAATGTTGCGATCCGAGTCGTCGGTTTCGCGTTCGCGTCCGCGTTCACATTCGGATCTTCGTCCTTATCTTTTGAGGTGCAGGTCGGGGTTTCTCTGAGTAACGCAGCAGCGATCCCCGCGACCGCCGCGCTATCGATTCCACCGCTCAGACATACAGCGAGCGGGACGTCGGAACGCAAACGGGCTCTGATTGCGGAAAGCAGTCTGTCGTGCACGCCTTGGATCATGGACGGTACGGTGCGGGGTTCAGGGGCGGTGGAGGTGGAGGTGGGGAATGTGCGGTCCCAGTATTGTTGGATCGTGAGGTGGCCGGAGGTGCTGAATGTGAGTTGGTGGCCCGGTGGGAGCTTATGAACGCCTATTTCACACAAGTTCCCATAAGTGAGTGAATCAAAAGGAGGAGTGTAAAGTAAAGATGTGATCATGATCGTACCTTTAAAAACCGTCCTCATATCAGTAAACTCCCCCATCTGCACTATACTCTCCACATCCCACTCCGCCTTCCACCCATACGCCAAGAACGCTTTCATCTCGCTCGCCAGGAGCAGTCTCCCTTTATTGTTGTCGAGCGTATAATATAACGGCTTGATCCCGAACCTGTCCCGTGCAGCGAAGAGTCTTCGGCGTCGGGAGTCGTAGAGGACGAAAGCGAACTCGCCGCGTAGGTGGAAGAGCATGTTTTGTCCGTAGACGCGATACCTATCCCATTCCATTCCATTCGAAATGACCACCGCATTAGTAAGCATGACGAGTACTGTCACGGCTGGATAAATAACCCACAAATGCACCACCAGCTCCGAATCGCATCTCGTCTTAAACACACACCCCCTCCCTTCCAAGCACCCCCTCAACTCCTCATAATCATACAACATCCCATTCACCACAGCGTGCACCGTCCCGTCCTCACTGTGCATCGGCTGTTGGCCGTGCTCGAGATCGATGACGGACAGACGGGTGTGTCCGAGGCCAACGAGGACGGTGGGATTCGAGGACGAGGATGTTGGTGAGGATGAGGATGTTGAGGTCCAGGTGCCGGAGGAGTCGGGGCCGCGGTGGTGTAGGGAGGCGAGGGAGGAGGTGAGTTGGGAGTGGAGACGTTGGGCGGAGGTCTGGAAGGATGGGGTTAGAATATTGGAAAGACGGCGATGATGAGGAGAGGAAACGTACTTCTTGGGCTGCGCTCGTCCGAGGCGAAGGATAAAAGCAGGCCGTAATTCCACACATTCCGAACACCAATGCTGAAGACAAGACCGCCCTCTCAAAATTCGTTGGAGTGGACTTATAGCCAAACCGCTTAGACGGGAGCAGGGGAGGGGGAGAGTAAAGAAAAGCGATAATCTGGGAGAGTCGTATGAGGCCTCTTAACGAAAAGATTGAGTTCTCCGGTACACCAAACATCAACATCCAGAATCACTCACCACCCTCGAGTGAGGACTTTCGCAAGACCGTTTTGTTTGGGCGGCCGTCGCGAAGTCAAAGCATCAGATACTGTTGTCTTGCTGTATACGTCTTCTCTGCCACAAGATGCCATTATCACGTTACAAGACGCGCTCGGTGGTTCCTATCAGTCCTTGATTCGTGCAGATCAAATATAGAGCGGACTCGGAATTTGTGAGCGGGACTGCGATCTCCATGTGAGCAATTCCAATGGGCCTACCTATATAAAATAAAGCATTTAGCTCCAGTAAAGAGACCACTATGAGACAACAATCCAAAGATGAACGCACCAACCAAAGTATTAGCACCACCTTCCATCCAATAGACGCGTCCAAAGAAATCGACGTCCAGCCACCACTGTGGTGGTGAGATATCGCAGTCTCCTCGGATGACCGACCCCATCGCAAACCTCGCGCCCGACACGGAGCAAAAAAAACCACAACATCGCCACAAGTCCTTGGAGCATCGTTTCCCGAGTCGCAAGAGATGCAAGTCACCAATAGGAAGCCACCAACAGGAGTCGTGATGAACTCTACATGTTTAGGACAAAGCAGCAGAGGGCAGCGAGAAGACGGTCTGCTGGCACCAGAGAGCCAGAGCGAGTATCCTTCCTGATCGTATGAAAGGTAGTTTGTTGTCACCGAAGGCGCATTTGCAGATGCAAGGCCCTACAAACTACCATTGCAAGTGGAAGAACTTCACAAGTTCGTTGAACCGAACCATGGCGCCAAAAATTCAATTCTACTTCTAGCGGGTTTTGCCGAAAGCGCCGCCACGTCCTCGGTGTCAGTGGCGTCGGTTGATTGTGGCTCGATTCAGCACAAATTCATATTTTCTCTTCCCTTCTCTGATGCTCAGGCTGACGCTCTAGCGTTGCTCTAGCGTACCAGCCACAGAATAGCGACACTCCTCTGATGATGACTCGAAGTTCCCCGTACGCACACAAGTACGACTGAGTACAATTACAACCAGAGTAATTTTGTAAATGGAGGAAAGAAGTAGGCATGAGCACGAGAGGCATACTGTAGACAAAGACGGCATAAGTAGAGTGTCAGAGTTAGAACTATGGTCCATATGAAAACATGGGCATAAAGTAGGGGCTATAAGGGCAGACAAATAAAAGAAGGAAGAGGCATGGATATGCATATACTATAGGAGGTCTGAGGCTTTAAATACCACGGCATCACCAACAGGCTAACCAACAACACCCCAACAACACGAGTAAGACGACAAACTAAAACGACCATAAGGATACCGTGACGAACAACACCCTTCAAATGCCAGACCTAAACCCACAACAGACGAACGAACGAAAGAAAGAAGAGACGAAACAGAAAGAAAGAAAGGGAAAGGAAGTCTATAAGTAAAATGAATTCATCGAACAACAAAAGTAAGAAGTCAGAAGTCTAAAATAGCAGTCAATTAGAACGATCTCTACACGCACGCCCGGCGGGCGGTGGAAGAGGGATGAGGATGAGTATACTGATGAGGTTATGAGGTTATGCGTTTATGAGTTGAATGAGAGTCAAAACTAGAGACAGGGGAACAAGACGCGGAGAGGGACACGAAGGAGTCAGTGATGATACAAAACCATACATATGTATATATGAGAGTGAATTGATGTGCGCGTATAGACAAGACAAGAGTAGGAACCAGAGTCGGAGCCGGAGAAAGAGAAAGAGAGTCAATTTACAATCCTTGTCCGTCCGTAAGTTAAAAATGAAGCCGATAGGTCAGGAGAAATCAGAAGGCGTTCCCCATAGCGAGGACGCGATAGAGCGCATTCGCGTCTTCAAAAGCCGAGTGCCTCAACGCAAAATGCGCCATCTCGGCAGAATCAGCGTCCGAAGCGGGATCCACGATACCCAGTTTGATCAGGGAGTTGTAAAAGCGGCAGAGCTATAAAATAATCCAAATCAGCCAACGATTCAACCTCAAAAAAAAAAAGCGGGAGATGAGAAGAGAAAAGGAAACACCGACATTCTGCACCCCCTTCTCAAACCGATCATCCCCACTCAAACCCTCCCTCCTTTCCCTCTCCCTCTCATCTACCCACATAACGCTCTGCTGCACGAACTTCCCCAACATCTCGCTCCTTACCATATCCGCGATCGTTGATTTCCCGCCCGTAGTCAGATCCACGGCGGGCGTCGTGTCCCGCAGCAATCGGCCCACGACATCGAGCGTGGCGAGAGTAGGGGGCAGTTGGGCGAGGACGTCGAGGTAGGTGGAGGCGCCGTTAGGGTTGGATTTGGATGGCAGGAGGGTAAGGAGTGAGACGAGGATGGGGTGGGCGAGGATAGGATTGTGGGCGATGAGACCTGGAAGATCCATCGACGTTATGACCGGGGGATCAATCAACTGTGGCAACAAAGGCCTGAGAGTCTGAAATCGCCCATGTCGTTAGTTCAGTTCGAAGTAGTAAGATGGCGAACTTACGCGTTGCTCAGAAAGAGTGAGCACACGATCACGCGCGGCGAGCAGTAACGTCATGCCTCTCGAGAACATCCGTGTGCGTTCATCTTCCTCGGTGGTCACGGGAGACTTGTAAGTGGCATTAGCAGCGCTAGAGGCTTTCGAAGTCGTAGAAGTGACTGGGGAGCGGCTGCTGTAGGGCGACGGAGTCTGAGGGCCAGACGAGCCAGTACCATCGGCGGACAAGGGAGAGTCGTCTCTGAAACTACGAACAGTATACTTCGGATTACTACCTGGAGGCCAAGTAGAAATGTAGCAGACTTACGGGTCGAATGATCCCTTGTCTGTCTGCGTCTCCTCGTCCAAAACCAGGTTGGCAGGTCTTAATTTGGGCGGCAACGGCGAGCGAGCAAGGGTGCTGGGTGAGTAGGGTCCAATCTATATGTATTTGGGCGGTTAGCTACCAGATAATTTGAATGACAGGCAGAGACACTGAGCGCCCATCTATCGCTGACAGTAGCCGAGTGGCCCAACTGACCGGAGTCAGCGGCCCGCAACCGGACCGGCCAATATCGGTCGCCACACAGTTATCGCTGAACTGCACGAAAGAAAAACCTGGACCATTGACTGCACTCTACAATCTGAGGGCATAATATGACACGGAGAAGATAATAGTCTCCGGGCCCTGTGAAATTGGCAGACTATATCACTTGTGAATGAGCTCGGGCGGGGCAAAGGGTGCAGACCCTTGGTCACAAAAAGATACATGATCTCTGCAAGATTAGGATGAGGACTCCGTTCGAACAATACATCATCCGAGGGCTGCAGATTCGGGACCCAACGACTATGAATTAGACCTCGTATGTTTATCGAGGACCTTTTTATTCATCTCCCATCTGCATAACATGCAGAGATGGATGACCAAAAGAGCGAGAGGACGTACATCGTTGCCGTCACCCTTGAGAACCTTCCAGAGGACCCAGACAAGCTGCTCGTTGTCGCTCGCAGATCCAGTAGATGCCACTTGGACTGCAGCATGCTTTTCCTTGACGAAAGTGCCATACAAAGCCGAATGAAACGGGTTGATCGAGATTGGGTGCGGGGCATATAGCGCATAGAGTATATAAGAGACCAAGATCCTTTGGGACAGCTAAAGAATGGAAAAAAACGGTCACAGCACACATCAGCATGACATTGAAAAGTGGGCGGTATGATAGACTTCGGGAACAGTGATGATGGGTATGGATATATCACTGACCTCCGCTCGGGATGAGTCGAGGAGAGGTAAGAGCGCGTCAAGGGCCAGCTGGAACCGCGCAGTGGGCTGTACGAGAGAAACAAAAGCCTGAGCTGCGGTCGAGCAGGGTAGATTGTAGGCCCTGGAGAGCAGATGAGAGACGGATGCACGGAGGGGGTCGTGCTGGACGTGGCCGATGGTCTGATTCTGGCCGCCAGTCGGAGCCTGCATCGGCGGGAGCAGCGCAGTGGCCTGCATGCGAAGTGTCGCTGAGTATAGCAGCCTGCTAGAACAGTTGTCAGACTCAAGTCAGACTAGCTCCGGCGGGAGTGGAAGACTCGGCCAAGGGAACAAGCTCTGCTGTAGATCTCAATCACTCCGAGCCGTGGGAACTGTCTTTGCCACAGCTGTCCCCTCAGCCACAGTGCCACACACTGCTTCCTTCTTGACCACCACCACCACGATAATGACACAGGTGCATTTCCTGACAATAACTGTTACTTCGCTCTCGGACAAACTATATCCTTCGGGCCGAATCGCTCAACCGACTTCATGCCTCGTTTCCTGACCCCTGATGAAATCTTCGCCCATGATCTCTATTGTTTACAGCCTTTTTGGCCTCAGCTCTGCCTATTCTCCTTGACCTCGACCAAGGGCACATGCGCAACTATTGTCAGAAATATACAAATACTCTGTCATCTTGACTCCATCTATCTCTCCATTTTCCATACCCGACGATCCAAGCTATGTGCATGGTGTCACGAAACACCCCCTGGGTACTGGCCCGTGGCTCGCGCCTCCCGCCGATCTATCTCCTGCTCCGGTCTCACTCTTTTGTCTTGTGCGATAGACGTCCTGGCTCGCTTGTCTACTTTGCAAGACATGATTCGTCCTTCGGTTGATGAGCGATGCATCGCTCAACGGCTTCTTCTGTCTAATTGCCAAATCAGTACAACCATAGGTGGCAACACAATAAGACGAGCAGTCGCAGACAAAGTTGTCATGCCGTTGGCCTGTACCACGAAACAACAGTACATTGACCTACATTTCTAGATGCTGTACCCACGTTACAACCGTCGCTTTTAGCTTCCGTCAGAGCAGTATATAAGTCTTGTGAAAGCAAGACGTTCCCCCCAACCAAGCCTTCGCAGTCTCTCTCTTCCTCACTCACCTTCGAGCTCCACCGCACTTACCTCTCTCTCTAAGCTTTGAGCTTCTACGAGCTACCTATCACCCACACTACCCAACTCTCAAACCTCCCAAGCTCTCCCTCTCTACCCAACTGCAATGGACTCTTTCGTCGACATCATCTCCGCACTCTCTTCTTCCGCCTCCGTCGACCCTTCCGTCTCGGAGCAGCCACGAGATGAGGTTCCCGTTGAGCAGGAGTCTCACATCTCGAACTCTACATATTGTGTAGTCGCCTGAGCGTCTTGAGAGATCCGTGAGTATCACTTTTCTCTTCGCATTCTTTCTCAGCAGCGTTCGGGGTCCAGGTACATACTCACGTCGCACCTTTGTGTTAACAGAAGTGATCTATTGACTTGGCGGCCACATAAACGGTCGCCGTCAATGTCAATCATCCAAGACCTTCACCAGCGCTACCACCACCACCACCACATCACCCGTGTCATGATCATACGCCCTACCACGACCCACCCCCCTTTCCACCTTCTCGCTTCAGCGATACACCCCATTCTTTTTTCTATCTCCATTACATCGTCGTGTACATTCTTCGTTCCCCACAATTACACTCATGATGCCGCACGTGCAACGTCCAAACGCTCCTTCACGCGCATTGACACAACACTTACACTTACACTTATGTACTTCTACCTCTTTTTATTTTCGTCTCCGTTTGTTTCTCTCTCTGTTCCTCTCTCTGTTCCTCTCTCTGTTCCTCTCTCTGTTTCTCTCTCTGTTCCTCTCTCTGTTCCTCTCTCTGTTTCTCTACGTCCTGTGTCCGGCACTCTGTATCGTCTTGCCCATCATCTATTCGCTTCGCTCTTCTCTTACTCTCTCCCTCTGAGACTACCTACTACCTACTTCTTGACCTGGGACTGCTTGACGTAGCGTTCTTCTTTCTTTCTCCCTCTTTCTTCTTTCTTCCTTTCTCTCCCCTACCATTTCTTCTCATATTTTAGGACATGGACCCGTGTTCCTCTCCTATATGGCCCGTTTTGATTTGACTTTTCATTTTTTTTGGTTCTTTGGTTCGTGACTGGTACTACACATCTTACACTAACGGTATGAAATAGTACCTGACCGGTTGAACCTGTCAATGTCAAACTCACGACCGACTGAACGACGAAAATCTCCTCTGATTGATTACTTGGAGCAGTGCAAGTGACATGCAGAAGCCGTCGTGGCTGTGACTTTGACCGCCGCGTTACAGCTCGGGAAACAAACGACGGGTGTATCACAAACAACATCGTATTAGAGTGAGTCTATACATCACACTGTCTCATGCAGAAGTTCCAATGGCACCAGGACCTGGACCCGAGCCGAAGGGCCAACGCACAGAAAGAATTGATCCAATGAGGGCTTGGAGCTCGAAGGTCAAGTCGACCGAGTCGTGGAGGAGAGCCCGATCCTCAGGGAGTGGAACTAGGACGGGGTACAAGAACGTCGATCATGGTGCACAGGCTCAGATATTTGGGCGACCCGAAGGTGGGCCAAGTTTGAGTGTCGGTACTGCGATACTGTTTATGACCCTTCTCAGGCTCTTTCCCCGATAATGACTCGGAGGCTTGTGCAGGAACCGCACCAGAACCAGGGTGAATATGCAGCTCGGGATGCTTCTCTTTCGCTACGATAATGATTAAGAAAGCCTGTCAGTGATCTGGCGTGAGATGAAAGTGAGTTGCTGTTAAAAGGTCGCCTGTCCTTCCTGGAAACGACGAGGCTAATGTCGGATGAGTAGAAATTTGCGGCGGATATTCTAGTAGTTGTTGTACCAATATCAAGTCTAGAAAATGGAATGAACGAGAAGTGGCTGATCTAAGTACCTGTTGGCGGTCACTAGTTAGTGAGAGGAAGAGAAGGACACGGTGACGACGCGGAATTTGGACACAAAGGTGCTGACACGCGGTGCTTGAAAGTTTGAACTCCGCACCTTTTTCGGCAACTTGGTCGAACGCCACTCGTGGCGAGAACCACTGACTCGCGAACAAAATTGACGTCTCCATCCAGCTCCATCCTTCTCTTCGTGAATCGCCCCAATTCTAAGTTTCGGTTCATTACAGCAATTTGCAGAATCGTAGTCGCAGTCGCTTTTTTCTGCGATGGCGCTTGCGGCTTCTTCTGACGCAACCGACTCCCATAACAGGTTGTGAGCGCCACGACCACCGTCCTCTGGCGGCGGGCCACCCTCCACTGTAAAGCAATGTTTCGAGATATCTAGATCTCAAAAATTGTACAAGTGATTCTAGTGTGTTGTTGACACACTCACAGTCCTAAAACCCAATATTTAAGTGGCAGCATCGAGGCTGGCTCGAGGACGAGCACTGTGGCCCCGTGTAGAGTGGCCCGTCGGAATGGCCGGAGACAGCTCCGAGTGGAGCACAAACTTCTCCGCGAGAAATCTGGGTGCGACTACGATTCTGCAAACCGCTGTAATTACAGTGTAACTTTCTGAGCCTACCTCTACTTACATAATAGTATGCAGGCTATTATAGGAAGAATCTCTATCGTATCTGGCTTACACGAGGTACAATATTCCATCGAAACTGACATCATCAACCTGCTCCAAATGTCAAACAAGGATATGCGGTACGTCTCTCTCCCTGTATAATTGGTAGATGTCAGGCGTCTCAAGAACCTGGAACTGAACTTGAAACCTCTCTGCGACGTGGCCCGTGTTGAACAGCGACGAGGCGTGGCAAACCTTCACTCATAATCGTCTAAGGCCCTACGAGGGCGTCGAAAATACAGGAAACCCACACGTTCTTCGGGAAGCATGTTCTGGCCTCGAGCTGGAAGCACAAAAAGCACTCAGGTTTCTGGCCGCCGTCCGATCTCGACAGAATGCTCTCCATCCAATTTCTTGCCTCCCGCCCGAAATACTCCGAGAGATCTTCACTCTGGTCGCCATGGATGAGGATGAATATTTACAAAATCGCATAGAAGACTATGAATCTGACGACCTGCCAGATTCAGACGTGTTAGAATCACACAATCTGGGCTGGGTCAAAAGTATGTACAATGTCGATGCTTGGTTCAACCACGTGATCTGATGGTGTCTTTCCTCAATAAAGTCAGTCATGTTTGCCAGAGGTGGAGGGAAGTCGCCATCTCAACCGCAACACTTTGGGGAAGGGTTCCGTTTTCCCTCCCAGCGTGGGTTCCAGAATCGCTTGTTCGCTCTCAAGGAGCTCCCTTGCTCATTTCCTACGCCTTCCCCGACGAGAACTCTTACGACAGTGATTCTAGCATCCTTCGCATCGAATCTACGCTCGCAGAGCTCCAGCGCGTAAAGGAACTCTCCCTCAGTGGCCCAGTTTCGAAGACAACCCTCAAGTCCCTAGGTTCTATTCTCAATTCAAAGGGTGCTCCCTTGCTAGAAGAGTTCACACTCTCGTTGTCCAGCACACGCACAGCCAACAACCCTTTCACTCTCCCGTCCAAAAGCTTCCTCTCGGAATTGCCTCGCCTGCGACATGTATCGATATCTGGACCGGTGGTCATTCCTTGGTGCTCACACATCTTCACCGGCCTCACTTTCATAGAAATTTGCGATCCTTCAGGGAACTCACCGTCCATGGAACAGATATCGGCCATCCTCAGTCGCAACCGCCAGCTCGTTGAATTAGCGCTGACTGGCTCTGCTCTTCCCTCGCCCAGTCCGGCGTCGGCATCTTCGCCGCATTCTCCGGTCCCCTTAGACAACCTCGAGCGCCTCTGTCTTGAAGGGAGCATACCGTCGTGTTCTCGGCTCACATCTCTTATCACCGTTCCCGCTTCTACGCGCGTGTCCATAACGATCTGGAACAAGCAGAACCAGTCTCTATCCGCGGAAGACGGCTTGAGTAGTTTCTCGTCTCTTTCCCGTCCAGAGGCTCGAACAGCTAGCTTGGAGATTACGTCGTGCCGATCGCTCACCTTGTCCGCTTGGAAGACCGTGGAAAATCCGAGATGGTGCAACGATTATTACAGGCGCCAGAGTCGAGCATTGTCGTTCGACATGCATACATTCCACGAGCATGAATTGTGCAGACCCGCCTTCCTACTCAGTTTCAAACACCTGGTTGGTCTCGAGGCATTACATGCTCTTCATTTGGAACTTACGTGCACTTCGGCTGTCCTCGACGCTCATCATTGGCGCCAACTCCTCGCGCCGTGTCGAGAGTTGAGGGTATTGCATATTGTTGGAGAAGCGTCGACTACGTTTCTGAAGGCTTTGTCTCCCAAAGATGGTCATGAGTCGTCCGGGTCTGAAGCAAGCAACGGTGCGTGCAGTTTTTTTGGTCACGCTTATACTTTGTGTATTCACGACCTTTATTCTTTCATGACCAGCCTCATTCCTACCCAAGATCAAGGACTTATATATCTGCCAGGTGAAGCTCTCCGAAAAAGACCTCATGGACTTGACCAGATGGGCGCACGAGCGTAAGGCCCTCGGCACTCCTCTTAAGGAACTTGATATACGCGATTATTGTGACATCAGTGACACGACGTCGTCCACGCGCCTAGCCTTGCAGAAAGAAGTTGACAGCTTTGACTACGATTATCGGTTGAAACGTGAAGATCAGGAGAAAGTGCGAAGGGGATGATCGGACAGGGGTAGGTTGTAGCAAAGGTAAGACATCTGAATTATTCGCTGCTCTGAGCACCGTGGTTTGAGCCGATGCTAAACTGAGTTTATCTTTGCCATCGACCCATTTCCAGGATAGTATCTTCAGCGGTGGAAGTTTGAGTTTGCGTCTTCTTCATAATTATCTCACGTATGTACACCAAAAAAGGACGCTGGATAATGATTCTCTTATAACAAGTGCAATAGCAAATCGCCGGGTGAGAACAGACTTGAACATCTATGGTAACTTGTAAGTAGCTCAAGGCTCATGCATGCGGGGAATCCGGAAGTGCTTGCGTTCCCTCACTGTGAAACTGCTTCGGTTGCTTCTCTTTTGCTACGAGAATAATCAAGGAAGGTCAGGGATCTGGCGTGATAGAATACTTGTCGTAACATACCTAGATCTCGCCAGCGGCAATTCTCAACCCACTTACAGCGTTTAGTGTCCAGATACCATTTCACATCAGCACCTGGAGCTGTCGCGTCCCGCAACTTCTTCGCGCTCTCTTCGGGAATATGCCCCGTATAGTTCGTCCCCATTGACAGGCCCAACCTCCTGACTATTCTAGCTTTTGTACTAAGTTCAACGGTGCCAATCTGGCACACAGAAACCCGCCTATCGACTGGTAGACCTAGATGCGCCATGAGCCGGGTTATGAGTCCAGTGAAAGTGGTCCAATAATCGATCTTCTTGGGGCCATCGATCCAATGGTAGAAAGGCTCAGACAACTCCAACGCGAGCTTCAACGTTAGTTCTTTGTCAAGAATCCAGCCGTAGTGCACGAGCGGTGGTAAGAAGCGTAGATTTTTGCGTGGCACTAGGTAACGGGGGATGCGATCGATAGGTTGTTGTCCAAATATGCGGACACCGTCCTGAAAGGTGTCACTGACTATGCACTTAAAGAAAGCAGATTGAGACGGGCGTACCTCATCTGTGTACTTCTTTCCAGCAGGCGCGAACAAAATCTCTCCGATATCCGTTTTCGTATGTTCTTGATTCGAAGTGGTTTGTTCCATCATGGATCGATAACGTGAGTGGAAGTTGAGTGGGAGCAAGTTGATGGTCGGAAATAGAAGCGAAGGAGAACCTTTTGAGGCCCATATTGGGCTGTGTTCATTCTCCGATCCAAAACGCACGTGCGTTGACACACCTTGACACATTGCTTGGCGGAAGCCTGAAAATCACTGGCGGTTCTCCACCACTTCTGTACTTGAACGACAAAACCCGGGTATTGCATGAGCTGGCTGTTACCTGGCTTTCAAATCCAGCGTCATACCAACACAAAAAATACTGGAAAGAAAGACAAGTTTACTATGGACACAAGAGGCCCGGAGAACTTTATTTTCTTATAACAACTACAATAGCGAATCGCCGGGTGAGAACAGCACTGGACATCTATGGTGGCTCAAGGCTCATGCATGCGGCGAATCCGGAAGTGTTTGCGTGCCCTCACTGTGATACTGCTTCGATGGCTTCTCTTTCGCTATGATCATAATCAAGGAAGGTCAGTGATCTGGTGTAATAGGATACTTGTTGTAACGTACCTGGATCTCGCCAGCGGCGATTCTCAACCCACTTACAGCGCATAGCATCCAAATACCATTTCACATCAGCGCCTGGAGCCGTCGCGTCCCGCAACTTCTTTGTGATCTCTTCAGGAATGTTGCCCGCATAGTTCGTCCCCGTTGACAGGACTAACCTCACCACTATTTTATCTTCTGGGCTACGTTCAACAATGCCAATCTGACGTATAGAAACCCGTTTATCGACTGGTAGACCTAGATGCTCCATGAGCGGGGTATGAGGCAAGTGAAAGTGGTCCAATAATCGGGCTTCTTGGGGCCGTCGATCCAATGGTAAAAGGTCTCAGACAACTCCAATGTGAGCTTCCACATTAGTTCTTCGTCGAGAATCCAGCCGTAGTGCAAGAGCGGCGGTGAGAAGCGTGGGTTTTTGCGTGGGATTAGGTAACGAGGGATGCGTTCGAGTGGTTGTTGTCCGAATATGCGGACGCCGTCCTGAAAGGTGTCATTGACTATGCACTGACAGAAAGTAGTTTCAGACGGGCATACCTCATCTGTGTAAGCCTTTCCAGCAGGCGCGAACAAAAACTCTTTGATATCCGTTTTCGTATTTCCTTGGTCCGAAGTAGTGTGTTCCATTATGGACCGGTAACAAAGCGTGAGTGGAAGTTGAGCAAAGTTGAGTGGAAGCTAGTTGATGGTCGCGTGAATAGACGCGAAGGCGAACCTCCTTAGGCCCATGTTGGACCGTGTTCATTCTCCGACCGAAAATGCACGTGCTTTGACACACCGCTTGGCGCAAGGTCACTAGCGGTTCTCCGACCTCGCCTTGTAAAATCCAACATCGTACGAATGCAACAAAGATTGAGACAAGGCCACTATGTGCGCACGAGGAGAACTTTGTAACTGAGGCCTCGGTAGAGCCACTGGTAGTAATAAGTACAAAAGCAGATCGATGGTTGAGAACATGCACATTTATGGTAGCTCAAGACTCATGCATTCAGGGATCCTGGAGATGTTTGCGTACCCTCATTGTGATACTGCTCGGGAGACGCTTCTCGTGCTCATTTGCTACTGTATCAATATAAATGTCAGCAAAGTAAAACATAGGACTATAAATCGCAACGCACCTGGAGCCCGATAGCGACGATTCTCAGTCCACTGCCAGCGTTTGGCATCCAAATACCATTTAATTTCAGCACCTGGAGCTGTCGCGTCCCGCAACTTCTTCGCGTTCTCTTCCGACATATGTCCAGTATAGTTCGTCCCCGTCGATACACCCAATTTCACGGCAACAGTGCCACTTGGATTGAGTTCCCCGCTGCCAATTTGACAGAGGTATACTCGTTCGTCATACGGGAGGCCAAGATCGTGCATGAGCTGGGGAATGAAAGTGGAGCAGGTAGTGAAGTAGTCTGGCTTCTTAGGACCATCGATATAATGGTAGAAGGCCTGATTCTGTTCTTTCGCCAGCTTCAACGTTCGTTTCAGATCAATAATCCAGCCGTAGTGCAAGAGCGGCGGTAAATCGCGTCCATTCTTGCGCGGGATCAAATACCGAGGGATGCTGGCAATGGGCTGTTGTTGAAACACGCGGATGGCGTCCTAAGAGACGCGTTAGCCATCTCCTACCCGAAGACGGTAATCAAAACAAACCTGATCTGTGTATTCGCCCGCAGCAGGGACGAACAAGACTTGGTCGATATCTATCTTGGACGAGGCGGCAGCCATGGTGGTGGAAAGGAGCAAAGTGAGCTCATCGGCTGAACCCGTATCTGCATTGTCCAACAACGAGCACGTGCGGGTGACACGCAACGCGGCGGGAAGGGGCAGGAAGGGGCGCTCTTGAACGTAGAGAGTATACTCCTAAGTTGGAAAATGATCCAATGCCATACCGCTCTATTTAAACAAACCGACGCCAGGGTAATGGATTTTATAAGGAGATGAACGACGGAGCCAACGGAAGCAGGTCGGGCCACACATCCATCACGGTCGAAGACCTAGCTATGTGCAAGATTTGTTTGAGTATCGGCATTGTGATACTGTAGTAAGCCGGTGAAACGCGAGATAGAGGGCGGGAAAGACAGTAAGTCTCGAATAGCAGATGATAACATAGGTACAAGTGTGAACGATGAGAGTATGTGGCGCAAAGAAGGGCCTATTTGTTCTTTGACATCCTACACATCCACGCAAGTTAGTCAACGTCGATTATGAAGTGAATGACCAGACACACTTGTATGTAAACCGTTTCTTCGTATGCGAGAACTCTCCCAACTTGTGGCCCACCATATCCTGCGTAACGGTTACTGGGATGTATTCCTTGCCGTTGTGCACCTGGAACCTCATTCTACCAGCACAGTTGATTCAGTATGATAACCTCGATAGAAGAAACCAGAGCACGCACCCGATGAAGTTAGGAAGAATAGTGCAATCCCGAGCCTGTGTCTTTATTGGCACATTATTTTGAATAGCCTCGCGAAGATTGGGAAACGCGACAAAGAATGGGCCTGTTCACAAGTTCAGTGAGATGACCAACAATAACAGAGGCCAAAACATACCTTTCCAGGCTGACCTGCCTCCCCGTACGACCAACGACGCGTGCATAAGTGATAGCGGTACTGAACCAAGGAATTCACGCCAAGTGTTCGTGTACGCCAGCCGGCAACGTCCGGGGAGGTACCGCCCAAAAATAATCCGGGTTAGCAAAAATAGACCATTTCATCATGTTTGGGCCTAACGGCTTGAGCGACGTTCGTAGCGGCAGAGGGAACAAGCATCATGAGGCCCTTCTCTCGCCGAACCCCCCACGCCCACGCCAACTCTTCCAAATAGACTCAGTCACCGTGGGGTCATACAAGCTCAGATAGGTATAAGCGAGCGCGTCGAGCGGTTCAGCCTGAGGATCGCCCTTGCTCCTGACTTTTCACTTGGACTCGGAATTACTCCGCTGTATCTTGGACCTCGAACAAAGTTGACGGAGAACGATTACCTGATTCTCGAGAACTCGCTACTTGCGTGTGGAGGAGGGAAGGATGGCGTCGCCTCAGGATCATGGACAGGACCAGAACATGGGCTGGACGTCGACGGGGAAGGCACCCACAGCTTCGGCGACAGCTTCATCTTCGTCTTCGTTCCTCGACGATGGCGACTCGTCAGATCGACCCAAAGTCAGTATCATTATCTCTGTCGTCGCTCACCGCGAGGTCTCACGGCCAACTGTGGTCTTTACAGACAATTCTCATCTTTGTCTTCGCGATTGCTGCGCTACTACTTATCATAGGCGCTCTCGTCTGGAGGTGCGTACCCGCTCCGGGATCACTCTGTGGTAAGTTACCAGTTTCGACCCTTGCTGACCAATGACGCGATGTATTCTGTTGATGGAATAGATATCATTACATCCGCAAACACCACCTTCCCATGCGTTCCTTCTTCACATTTACGACCGGCACCAAGGATCGACCCCCATTACCTGTCCACCTCGCCTCCTCCTCTAACCCCCGATCACGAACGCGTTCCCGCCTCGACAGTCTCACACTCACTACCCTCCCCGTCCCGCCTCTCGCCCATCCACGTTCCCGTCGAACAAGCAACCCCGCACGAAATAGCGCACGAGGACGGACAAGAACGCGTGGAGCCGACATCGATGTCGGAGGGAGGAGGTTGCCCGCGGACGGTATTAGCGAAAAGGATATCTTGCCGGCATATGGGGAGGAGGCTGCCGGTGGAAGGTTGCCGTTATATGTTGAGTTGGAAGCGATGGACTTTGGCAGAGGTGTAGGAGCCGATGGAGGCGAGGCTAGGACGCCCACCCAGGACGAACCTCCTGTTGGTGAGGGATTTATGCCAAGTAGCGACGTTGAGCGCCAGCATGGATCACAACCGTCCGCACACACTGAGCCCACAGTAAGTCTAGCTACCTCTCTCGCACTACCGCTCCTGGATGGCTAGCTGACGAGTGCGACGACCATGTCGGCTGTAGCGATAACATCGGCCATAGACGGTCCTGCTCGTCCGTCTTGCTTGCCCGGCCTGAACATTCGAACACTTAGACTCTTGTGGATAATTCTACGATACCTTGTTCCGACTAACACAAACCAGGATGTACAGCTACCTGACTCTCTTTCCCTTCCCTTTTCTACCCATATCGCTTCTCGGACGGAATTTCGCCTATCTTCTGTTCGTATTCGTCTGTTGTATTTTTTGTCACAGTCTCAGTGTACTGTACGGTCTTTGTTGTGCTTCATCTTTCAATCACCATTCACCCGTTCTTTCCGATTATTGATGAGCGAGTGATTTGGCATAAACTCAGGCGGTGTTACTCGTCCCAGAGGGTCGCGGTCAACAATACTGCTGCGAGCTAGCGTAGGCTAAAGACGATGCGCTCATGTGTGGCGTCACTTCCCTGAATCTAAATTTAGGTCCAATGTCGTTGGCTCGCCACCCAAGTTAGAGCCACCTCTCCTTGTCTCGCCTCGACGTTCAACATCCAACCTCGGAGCCTGAGGGGCTGCTCAATTCTGGCCGGTCAAACTGTCAAGTCAAACTCGAGCAGGTCAAACTCTGCGAAGCGATGCAGGTGGAGTCGGCAAGAGTCCCGCTACTTCGCGAACACCTCATCATCGAGTGGTTCTCACGGGGAGACGCATACTGTATAAACTGTCCAACGCAGTTTGTATTCACTAGGTAGGATAAGTCCAGGATTTTTCTTCGAGCGGACCTGTGCGTGCTCGGGTTAGACGTATTTTTTTACTGATTTTTACGAAGAGGGGCATGCAATACAGAATTTCTTGATGAAATTTGCACGTCTGTGGCAGAATGAGCAGATCGAGAGTGGCGCAACTCGGCAAACGATCCCATGTGCGCCACCGCGTAGAGTTTGACCAGCTTGACCTTGACCAGCTTCACTTGACAGTTTGACCTGCGAGAATTGAGCAGCCCCTCAGGTTCTCAGAAAGGGCGAGGGTCCGAGTCTTATAATGAGCACATATACAGAGAGGTACGTCAGCAGGTGTAGAAAACAAAGGACAAACATAGCAAGCTACGGGAGCGCAGGGATAGCAGCATACGCAAACATCAGGACACAAGTCAGTACATATACGGAACACAGCAACTGAGTCAATCTCTATACGTCGAAGAAGTCGTCATCGTCCACAGAGTATGCAATGACATCGATCTCGATTCCGAACTCAGTAGCCTCCCGGTCAAGCAGTCCATCACATCCAGGGCATATTTTCGAATCCTCCTTCACACACACCCTACAGACCCACTTCTCGCATTTAGAGCAATATTCTTCCTCGATGCAGTTGTCGCAACAATCCGAGGAGCAGAACTCGCAGGGGTGCAGCCTGTCGTCGCAACTGGTCCCGGGGCACGAATGGTTGGAGCATCCGTCGCACTCGACTGTCTAAACAAAACAAGTTGATATGGCACCGTATTAGAAGGAGATTATATGGGTCACAGGGATGAAGATATAGGTGCGCTCACCTGCTCTCCACAGTCCTGGCAGCAATCCTCTGGAAGAGCCCCGTCCGAGTCCTGTCCATCTAGACTCGGCGTGGGAGAAGCAGGCTCATCCTCTTCGTCCTCTCCCTGGTCATCTAACATCATAGCCACATCTGTGGACTGCGACTTTTCTCCAATAAACCCTTCGGTTGAAGCATCTGCCCTACAAACATCTGTAGCCCATTTCATCACCTCGTCCAGGATGGGAAAAAACTCATCTGGGATGGGTGCGATCTGAAAGATGGGCTTAGTAGCCAAGTCGGTCACACAGACCTTTCGGCAAGTGATATCGATACCGTAGCGTGGCTTAAATGGGGGTGAGTCAGGTTCCTTTGGGTAAAGGATATATTGGAGTGATCCTGGGATGAACCCTTTGCTGGGTCTACTGCAGAAGAGCCTGGCAGAGTGGGTGACAAGGGAGTGGCAGGAATAAAATAAAAAACCAGATGTAGGGGGGGGAGGGGGGCCCGGAGGGCCCTTAAACGCGAACTGTCCGGACATTACGGGAGGTCCTACGGCAGCCATTTGGAGGGTTCTTGGGGCTCATATATGATTATCTTTGTACACAGCGCTGGTAGAACTGTGAATAGAAGATGTTTTGAGTGTAAAAAGGATAATAATGAATACTTTTAGGCTAGGTTAAGCTACGGTCGACGTCGGTCATCCCCTCCCCTAGCCTAGGCTAGGTTAAGCTACGGTCGACGTCGGTCATCCCCTCCCTAGCCTAGGCTAGGTTAAGCTACGGTCGACGTCGGTCATCCCCTCCCTAGCCTAGCTA
>NW_006763141.1:400859-402531 GCF_000264905.1 Stereum hirsutum FP-91666 SS1 | reverse complement strand
AGGCGAGATCAGTCCGAGATGCGTATCGGACAGTGGGAAGGCCCGCAAAAAGCGTTCTCGGGAGGTTTTGTGACCCTCTCGCACCGCGCAATCGCTCTCTCATCGGAAGTGACCATTTTTTGGTGCCTGCGGCGCGTTCAATGCTCAGAGTAGCCCTTGTGTGGTCATTTTCTCGCGCCTGCGGCGCCTGCAACGCGCAAGTGCCACATAACCAAAATTGGACCACCCAGCGTCCAAGACCGCACACATACGAGAACCACGAAAATATTTATATTTGTATATACATTTAAATAGTCTGCTTCTCGGACCTACCTTCCAAACCGTTGAGGTGTGCTCTCGAGGGTGGGCGAGAACGAAATCCGCACTCCCATGGACGCAACCCAGAATCCGGCTGAGCGACTTCATCTCGTCGTTCCCTCCGGACATCCGTCGCTTACATGGTCGGCATCTCCTCGATCACCCGCGGCCATTTACTGGCATTTACGACCAACCGTAAATTTCTCTGATTATACTGACTTATGTCGAGAAATTTACGGGAAATTCGCCTTTCCGGGCGCTTCCGCAGCCGTCGATCACTTATAGATCGGCCGGCCGCGGCACGGCACAGCCACGCCACGTGCGTCCACCTGCCTCCGTTGGGCGTCGCGCTTCGCGCGCCGCCACTTTGCTTCCAGTGTTCGAACTTCATCGTTCTCTCGTCGCCCTCCCTCTCGTCTCGATACTTTCAGGGTATATATCTTTGTATCATACTCTTACCTCTACTGTAATTGCTCTGAGTGACTTCCAATACCTGCAAATGTATTTATATACGAGTTTTTGTTCATTTTCCTCTCAGTTCTTGAGAGTATACCAGATAGCACCATGTGGCACCGAAAAGTATTGAGGGATGGTGAGCGAGTCCAAGGTCAGCCGAGGAGCGTGCGATGGCGCCAAGACCGCACGATGAACAAAAGCTGGTCAGCCGCTAAATATAGAGCGCGATGCGCAAAAGAGACGGGGTTGAAGGCACTGACGACATGCCGAAATTTAAGGAATAAGTTGGAGAGCTCGTTCGTTTGGCAGGAATAAGTGAAATAAGTACGTGCCGAACTTAACGTTTACAGAAAATTTACTGAAGAAGCTGCTTGCGATCAAAGTCCTGTAAATTTTTTGTAGGCGAGATCAGTCCGAGATGCGTATCGGACAGTGGGAAGGCCCGCAAAAAGCGTTCTCGGGAGGTTTTGTGACCCTCTCGCACCGCGCAATCGCTCTCTCATCGGAAGTGACCATTTTTTGGTGCCTGCGGCGCGTTCAATGCTCAGAGTAGCCCTTGTGTGGTCATTTTCTCGCGCCTGCGGCGCCTGCAACGCGCAAGTGCCACATAACCAAAATTGGACCACCCAGCGTCCAAGACCGCACACATACGAGAACCACGAAAATATTTATATTTGTATATACATTTAAATAGTCTGCTTCTCGGACCTACCTTCCAAACCGTTGAGGTGTGCTCTCGAGGGTGGGCGAGAACGAAATCCGCACTCCCATGGACGCAACCCAGAATCCGGCTGAGCGACTTCATCTCGTCGTTCCCTCCGGACATCCGTCGCTTACATGGTCGGCATCTCCTCGATCACCCGCGGCCATTTACTGGCATTTACGACCAACCGTAAATTTCTCTGATTATACTGACTTA
>NW_006763141.1:391211-400292 GCF_000264905.1 Stereum hirsutum FP-91666 SS1 | reverse complement strand
TACGTGCCGAACTTAACGTTTACAGAAAATTTACTGAAGAAGCTGCTTGCGATCAAAGTCCTGTAAATTTTTTGTAGGCGAGATCAGTCCGAGATGCGTATCGGACAGTGGGAAGGCCCGCAAAAAGCGTTCTCGGGAGGTTTTGTGACCCTCTCGCACCGCGCAATCGCTCTCTCATCGGAAGTGACCATTTTTTGGTGCCTGCGGCGCGTTCAATGCTCAGAGTAGCCCTTGTGTGGTCATTTTCTCGCGCCTGCGGCGCCTGCAACGCGCAAGTGCCACATAACCAAAATTGGACCACCCAGCGTCCAAGACCGCACACATACGAGAACCACGAAAATATTTATATTTGTATATACATTTAAATAGTCTGCTTCTCGGACCTACCTTCCAAACCGTTGAGGTGTGCTCTCGAGGGTGGGCGAGAACGAAATCCGCACTCCCATGGACGCAACCCAGAATCCGGCTGAGCGACTTCATCTCGTCGTTCCCTCCGGACATCCGTCGCTTACATGGTCGGCATCTCCTCGATCACCCGCGGCCATTTACTGGCATTTACGACCAACCGTAAATTTCTCTGATTATACTGACTTAACATTCTGATACAGAAGCAGAATGAGCGACACGTGGAGCACTCGTGATGATTCTCTGAGTGGTCTGTTTCGGGTGACGCGAATATTGGTCTCAGCTGGCTTCGACGCTCTTCTTCCAATGCAATATTCGCATCTCAGACCGACTCCATCATCATATTCTGTCCTCTGTGTACTATGGCTCTTCAAAGTCCAACATGTTCTACTCCATGTGACGGGTTCGAATTTCGCGATCAGTGCATCTTGTAACGCATATTCTTTGTTATGCGCCCCGATCCCATTGCCGGGAGGGTGAAAGTCCCCGATGTCATGGGCTCCCCGAGAGCGTCGGAAACTGCTGCTGATGGACCGTATACAGGATAACGTTTCTGCGACTTGGAAACGTTTGCTGTCTGCTTGGTTGTGCCGCAGAGGATTTTACGGTCTGGTGCACTTTTCTTGCTCAGACTGTCAAAGAACATCATAAATCTACCAGACAGTGTGGGAGAGGTAACGGTCACCTGTGTTTAGTGTAGTGCCCGCTCTCTCCTCGTAATACAGAACCAACGTTCTTTTCCTCTCTGACTTTGCTTCGCCTTGGTCCTTCGTCAAGTATACTGGCCACGGGCGCCAACCCGAATTATGGTGGCGTCAGCGCTTAGAACCCAAACGCAGCTGGTCAACGAGCCGTGGGGCGCTTCTTGCATCTCTGAAAAGGCCTCCACATTCTCAGGGCCTCTCGCGCCGCTAGTGGGCCTTCTCATCAACTTTCTCAGATGGTTTGCTTCAAATGTGGCGAAGGTGCGCATTCGGGTTTGTTTATGGTCACATTCGTTTGGATCGCCAACGTCGTTCCGACTATTCTTCAGATGATCACAACGCCAACCGTTGCCCCTATGGAGGTCGAGTCTGCTTCAAGTGCAAACGAGCAGGCCATCTGGCAATGGAATGTCCTCAGAAACAGTGCACAGTATGCCACGGAATAGGACATAGTCGAGATGTTTGTCCGACGAAGATATGTCATGTAGGTCTTCGACGTATGCAGACTATCTGTGTTACTTGCTTACCGAATTCGACACTCCAGAAATGCAGCGCACCAGGACACATCGCCTCGGAATGTGAAATGCCTCCCGAAGAAGCACGTCCAGGACCATGTACGTTTCCTCGGCCACATATTTCTATCGCTACGTGGACGAACCCCTTATGATAGGGAGACGCAAGTGTAGTAAATGTGGTAGCCGAAACCACCCGCCGAAGTGAGTGTATGAACCTTCCCTGAGCATCATGATACTGATGTCTAGCGGTGACAGTGTATGTGGAGGTGATAATAACAACGCAGCTCCATCGTGGAGATCCAACATGCGGCCACGAAGCAGTGAATTTTCTTATGACAAGCCTAAGAAGGAAAAGACATGCGAGAATTGTGGTAGTATCTGGCACACGACCTGGTGAGGAGTCGTCTTGTTGGTCCTGTCATATCGGTCTCATGGTCCCACAGGAAGTGCAATGCCAGGTCAAAACAGGATCAGCGGCCTCCGCAGTCTGAGTCCAAGGACGTTCCTTCAAGCAACTACAGCACCTCATCGAGCTCGTAAGTCTACTCATTCTCAAACCATCTGGACCTTGAGTAACAGCCTTCGAAGCGATGGGAACCGCACCAGGTCATCGTCATCGACTCAGTGAGTCCTCTCACCTCCTTAAATCGGCTTGTCATCTGATTGTGCACATATCAACCGGTAGAGATACCGAGCCAGAACCCTCCCCTGATCCCGAGCCCGATGTACCAAAACCCGCACCACAACCCGACACTACGCCCTCGAGCGGCTATACATCTCCACCACCGTAAGCTCCTTCGAATCTTCATTGCCATCTGTGTCTTATACTATGCGCTAGGTCGCCAAAGCCTAGAGCTCCCGCAGAGAATGAGATAGCAGCCAAACATTTCGGGCTGCAAGGAAACCAAGCGATGAAGGAGGAGAATTTCGCCAATGCCATCAAGTGCTATACCCAGGCCATATGTAAGCCTCGTTTTTTTCTTCCGCATCTGAAAAATCTCACATATGGGTGACTAGTGCTAGATGACCAAAACGGAGTATACTACACCAATCGCGCAGCAGCACACATCGCTCTCAAACAATACCATTTGGCTCTGACCGATTGTCAAAAAACAGTCTCTCTACAAGGAAAGGACGCGAGCTCGAAATCCCTCACGCGCCTTGGCCGCTGTCATTACGCCCTGGGGGCTCCGGTTCCCGCTTTGACGGCCCTTCAACAGGCACTCAGCTCGGATTCAGAGAACGACATGGCCATAAACTTCCAGACGAAGGCACTCAAATTGAGCAAATATCTTCAAGAGTTCGAAGCCGCGCGGTCTCGCAACCTATGGGGAGCGGCTGAGGCGTCGTATCAGAGCTGCTTAACGGCTATCAATAACGAGAAGGGCGAAATCCCTCTAGACTGGCGTGGCTGGGGGATTGAGGTCCAGATTGGGAGAGGTAAATGGGACGGGGCGCACAATTCGGCAAAGTATGTCCCTCCGTGCATCCCCTCGAATAACCACTACCGCGTTTTGCTCTGAAAATGGCTCACTTCCATAATAGGGCCGCTGTGACAGATCATCCCACGTCCGCAGACCTCGCCGACCTTCACGCGCTAGCAGCCTTCTTGTCCGGCGAGCTGATACAGGCCAACACGAATGCCCTCGATGCTTTGCGCCTCGATCCGGACAATCATGCTGCAAAATCTCTTCGCAAGCGCATCAAGGCTGTCGCTCTATTGAAGAATGAGGGTTTAAGCTTTACAGAACAAGAAATGTGGACGGACGCAGCTGAGAAATATTCAGAAGCTTTGAAGGTACAGCCCATGGCTTCGTCCTTACGAGGCGACGGGATCTGACGGCCCTCTGAACTAGATTATAGAAGAAAATCCTAGAGAGGGTCATGGAGGCCGTATCCGGGCTATCGTGCTATCCGAAAGGGCTATGGCCCATGAAAAAGTCGGTAGATTCCCTTCTGACCATGTTTTGTGCTCGATTCTGACTGGTGCTTCTCTGCTTCAGCTTGGGCGTAACAAAGAAGCCATGATTGACATACAAGCATCTCTCAAGCTCAATAACTTGGCTACGTCTCTCCGTATACGAGCTCGTCTCCACGGGCTTGGTGAGAACTATGACGCTGCGATTGACGATCTCACGAATGCGATCGAGCTGACAACGAACGAGACGCTCAAGGAGGAATTGCGTGAGGACTTGTCGAGCGTCGAATCTCAGGCTGAGTACGCTAGAACGCTGAAGCACAACCACTATGTGATCTTGGGTTAGTTCAGTATCTATGTATGTTGGTTCACGATCTGCACTGATCATTGACACCTATAGGAATTAGTCGAACGTGTCAAGAAGCTGACATCAAGAAAGCTTTCAGAAGAGAGAGTCTCAAACATCATCCAGACAAGGTAGGACATTGCGTACTACGCTTAACACGCCTACGTATATCGTTTTACTCACTGTACTGTCTGTCGGACTATAGGGTGGCAACGCGGAGAAGTTCAAGCTTGTTGTGGCGGCGTACGCGGTCCTGTCGGAC
Source organism: Stereum hirsutum FP-91666 SS1 (assembly GCF_000264905.1). Lineage (NCBI taxonomy): Eukaryota > Fungi > Basidiomycota > Agaricomycetes > Russulales > Stereaceae > Stereum > Stereum hirsutum. The sequence goes on along the minus strand of NW_006763141.1, from coordinate 396,142 downwards.
CCGGAACAACGAGCTCAATATGATAGTAGTCTCGATGAAGAGGACAACGGATGGTGACGAAACATGTAACGTCAAGTATAACGCCGCTCATGAATTCAAAGAGCCATGTATTTTTATTCTTCAACTAGCTGCGTTCTTTATGAATGGACGAGCCATGGGCCACCGCCACCGCCACAAGCTCACAACTGAAACCTGGGGATGTCTCGGATTGAAAATTTATATAGTCTGAGGATCTTGCCCTCCTGTCTTTAAGCGAGCCCGTTCACCAAACACTTCCAACCCAAGAACATTCGACTGTTGTACTCTCTTCCCTTGGGACCTCGCCAAACCTATTATTTCCTCTCGAGTCTCGTCACACTATAAGCCAATGGGAGGTAAGTTACACTACCCGTCCGTTGTCTATCAAGACTCTCCTAGCTCATTCGTACCGCTTCATATATGTCCTCGTCTCCCCACAGAAATATGTATATCAAGTGTGCAAATTGCTCTGCTAGACCGCAGGAAGGAGAAACAATGAAACAATTTATATAGGCCGACTACGCCGCATGCTGTCTGGTCTCGGAAGGGTCCGATTACCACTCAATGGGTTATACCAACCCACCCGAATGGTGGTGCACCAGTTGCGTCCGTTTTGCCAACCCTGTATGCCCGTCATGCAAGTGCGAGACGTGCAAGAACTTGCGCTTCATTCGTAACCAATGCAAGACCTGCGGCAAGATCGAGAGCTGTACGAAGTGCGTTGGTGATGAAGAATTCTGCAACGAATGGGATGAAGAAGATCTGCCGGAGCCGGAGGATATTACAATCTTCAAGGGAGACAAGTGCGAGGTGTGTGGAGGCGAAGCGCTGAGTCCTGAGGAGGTCAAACTATTTGTGAAACGCCATCGCGATGCGAAGTTTCGAAGTGAGTGATTTGCTCTCATGGCGTAACTTATAATCGGACGACTGAAACTCTTTTTCAGACTCAGAAGAATGATACACAGTGGCATAGCGCTCAAAATGACCTTACAGACCATTTCTAGCCCCCGAGGGCTGTATTCAACCGTCTTCGAGACTATCTCTTGCCATGTGTATTCTTCCTGCCAACGACCGTCATGGTTCTAGTCATCCTTGGTTCACATCTCTGAATCATTCTATCACACCACAAATTACACCCCATTGCTACGTGCTACTCCAATTTTGATGTTCAAAAACACCTACCTACGACGTGGATCTCTCTTAACCCTATATAATCCCATGCCAGCCCAAAGGCCCGGGCCTCCACCCTATTTATCGTCCGACTAGAACGTGTTGTCGTCGTTCATCTCAGGTAGAACCGGCACCAACGCATGCCTGCAATTCGGACACGCACCCTTGAACCGCCGATCTTTTACGCAGCCCATACACGGTCTACTTCCACAACTACCGCATACCTTACCAGGTTTGAGGCAAGCCTCGCAACAGCGACAGGTGCAAATAGGGCAACAGTAAGATGATGGATCAGGCTTATTATGGCGGCATTCGTGGCAGAGACGTTCGATGATCGGGTACAATTCATAGGGAGCGCCTCCGCAGCATTCGCAATCAAAGATTGGATACGTGATGATGAGAGGGGTCCTGGATTGACCGGAGCCTAATTGATGCGAGTTATCTATCTTGGTCAGTTTTAGAAATATCACGGTGCGTACCTCTGTATTTCTGGTCGCATTTCACGCAGGTATCAATCCTCCCACAAGCCCTGCATTGATGACGTATATCCCTTGGACAGACTACCTCGGCACACGTTGGGCACTGTTGATTCGCGAACTTCGGTGCGCAAGTAGGGCACCACCACTCCAGTACTTCCTGCCATAAAAAGCCAGGATTATGTCCATCGCGATGGCGCAGTTTGTTTGGGGCGGAGCAGAATGCTCCTTCCTGGGCGCAGTCGAAGCAGAAACTGTGGTCGAAGGTGTTGTTGTCCAAGTCGCTATCAGGGTGGCGGTTCGGACAGCGCACGTTGTGGCACCGCAGCCTGAAGTTTTTGCGTACGGAGTGGGGGTGGGGACATTGAAGGTAAGGAGGAATGTTTTCGGTCATTTCTTGGGCTCTCGAGGATTGAGGGGTAGAGGCGGAAGAGGGAGATGTGCGATCAACCAGCGCAGTCGCATGTCTTATACATGTCAGAGCAACAAAGGAACAGCCCAGAAAGGAAATTTTACATAAAGCTTTGAAAGAGCGTCAGGGCCAGTGAAATTCTTTCTATTCTCGACGTCATTGTGTTGAAATAACACGATCAGAAGCGCGGTAAACTATCTGCCGAGAACACAAAGGCCCCAGTCGAGGCGTTTGGTGTACGTACGCTATTGTCTTTTTGTGACTCGAAAGACAAGTTCCTGAGCGTTCGGGTTACATCGTTCTACTCAGAATGACTTTCGTGTATCACTGGGCCCGCATGAGTCTTCTCAAATTCTCCGAAGCCCCGGTGACGATCGATAACAAGGTGCGTGAGCTAGGGCGTTGACCATTGTATTACTACTCGTGGATGACTTGATTGAGTGAACCTTGGTTCCACACGATCGACGAGGAAATTGACCGCCCTGATCCATTACTCTTACCACACCATCATGCCGACAGATTCCGACACAAGTATTCGACTCGTCATTACCCAAACCCGAACTACGAACTTCAATCTGACGTTCCATCACGCGTCGGACACCCCACCCCAGGACACACCGAATCCTCAAAAAAGCCTCACGATACAGCTCATCGCATATCTCGCGATGTTTCACGGCACCCCTGTAGTCCTCGGGGTATGGTTTGGGGCAGGTAGGACAGCGAGATTTTGGTTGATTTTGGATATTTGAATTCGGTGATGTGGCGGGGGCGACAGAGACGAGATGTGTTTGGGTCTGGAAGTTCGTAGGGATAGCGTTCGCAGCTGGCGGGCCCGAACCAAATGTGTATAAGTGATGAGGCGGGGTGTTCCCGTGGGGCCTGTAGATAGGGCGGATGCAAACTGAGAAGGAATCGAGGTAACTTCCGTCATCCTTGGGAAGAAATGTGGCTCATCGTGATGATCGTCGTTTTCAAGTGGCTCTTCATCTCTGCTGTAGTCTCCGCCGCCGAGCTACTATACACAAATCCGACATCTGTCGGTTTTCCGGTCTTGGGGACACTAATGGTAGATATCCCCAGTATGCGGACATGTCGCCTCGCCAAACGTCGGGCACACCGGGTTCGTGAGCCTCACACAATTCAGACACCATCATTTCTGATTTAGCGACTCTGCGTCCTCCGCCAAATCACAACAGAAAAATTCGCGAGGGCTGCAGTCGGCACAGAATCCCTTGAAGGCACTATTCGGGTGAATGCAGCGTTGTGTCACCTCAGCTTCGAAGACGGCGATGAGTAGCAGCAAGAATGACAAGCAGATTAGACAGGCTCACGAGAGCCGTTTTTCTTTGGCACGAATCCGGCTGATCACCGCCATGAGAATACCCATAGCATACGCAAAGCGGTCTAGGCAGAACGTCTTGCACCACGATATGCACTCTGCCACTCACTTCGAGTAACAGGAGCAACAGGACGGATGGTCTCGTGCCGGGAGACAGAGTACATCGATATATCGTCCGATATGACCTCTTCGTAGCCATACATAGGACAAAGGGTATACGCCGCATATAGAGCATTTGGCTCTGTGGGTATGTCCATATTCCGTCTGTAATAGAATAAAGCACACACCTTGGATAAGCAGTGTATACAGTTCCTCTTCTTGATACTCACATCCTCACTGGTGCTGAGTACCGTCCGCATCCCCAAGTGTTATCACGACGGTGACGGCCAGATTTAATCCAGAAAGCTTCAGCGAGGGGAGCAAGGTTAGGAGTCGACATGGGGAACTGTCTAGCAGAGCAATGGTTCAAAAAACCTGCGGGACAAAGGGTTTACGGACCGGTCGCGGGCCAGATAAGTCAGTATAATCAGAGAAATTTACACTTGCCTGTAAATTCCAGTAAATGGCCGCGGGTGATCGAGGACGTGCCGACTACCTAAGCGATGGATGTCCGGAGTGAAACGAGATGAGGTCGCTCAGCCGGGTTCTGGGTACACGTCCGTCGCAGCGCAGACATCGTTCTCGCCATCCCTTGAGAGCACGATTCGAGGGTCGGGAGTGTGGTTCCGACAAACAGAGTATCTAGGTGCATACACAGATATAAATAAATTTTTGTAAGTTCTCGTATGTGTGCGGCTTTGGCAAGGCTTTGGGTGGCACTGCAGTAGCCGCTTTCAGTTGTGTGTGGGCCTGTGGCACTTTCTCATTGCGGGCGCCGCAGGCACGAAAAATGGTCACCCAAAGGATGTTCTGAGTATCGAACGCGCCGCAGGCGCCCAAAAAAATAACTTCTATCGAGGTGGCGATCTCGCGGCACGAGAGAGGAGCGAAACGTCCCAAGAACTTCGCTTATTGCGGGCCTGTGGCACTGTCCGATACACATCTCGGACTCATTTCGCTTACAAAAAATTTACAGGACTTTGATCGCAAGCAGCTTCTTCAGTAAATTTTCTGTAAATGTTAAGTTCGGCACTACTTATTTCACTTATTCCCGCCAAACGAACGAGCTCTGCAACTTATTCCTTAAATTTCGGCATGGCGTCAGTGCGTTCAAGCCCGTCTCTTTTGCGCATCGCGCTCTATATTTAGCGGCTGACCAGCTTTCGTCCATCGTGAGGTCTTGGCGTCATCGCACGCTCTTCGGCTGACCTTGGCCATCACTCAAACTTTTCTGGGCCACACGGTGCCATCTGGTAGCCTCTGCCTCAAGAATTGAGAAGAAAATAAACAAAAACTCGTATACAAAGACACTTGCAGGTACTGGAGGTCACTCAAAGTAATCACAATAGAGAGAAACATATGATACAAGCATATATACAGTGAAACTATCGAGACGAGATGGAGAGCTCCGAGAGAG